>NC_041230.1:41028728-41119987 GCF_002837175.3 Physeter macrocephalus | reverse complement strand
TGGTGTTAGGGATTGTTCTAATTTCATACTTTTACATGTAGCTGTCCAGTTTTCCCAGCACCACTTATTGAAGAGGCTGTCTTTTCTCCACTGTATATCCTTCCCTCCTTTATCAAAGATAAGGTGACCATATGTGTGTGGGTTTATCTCTGGGCTTTCTATCCTGTTCCATTGATCTATATTTCTGTTTTTGTGCCAGTACCATACTGTCTTGATTACTGATAGTATACATAGAGAATCCTAAGGATGCTACCAGGAAACTACTAGAGCTAATCAATGAATTTGGTAAAGTAGCAGGATACAAAATTAATGCACAGAAATCTCTGGCATTCTTATACACTAATGATGAAAAATCTGAGAGTGAAATTAAGAAAACACTCCCATTTACCATTGCAACAAAAAGAATAAAATATCTAGGAATAAACCTACCTAAGGAGACAAAAGACTTGTATGCAGAAAACTATAAGACACTGATGAAAGAACTTAAAGATGATACAAACAGGTGGAGAGATATACCATGTTCTTGGATTGGAAGAATCAACATTGTGAAAATGACTCTACTACCCAAAGCAATCTACAGATTCAATGCAATCCCTATCAAACTACCACTGGCATTTTTTGCAGAACTAGAAAAAAATTTCACAATTTGTATAAATTTATTTTTAAATGGTAGGGAAGGAAAAGTTTTTCGTTAGGGTAGAACATCAACTAATAAATGTAGAGGAATAACAGAGTTAGAATATCACTATTTTTTGACCATATGGTCTTATGTTTTAGACAGTTCTTTTTTTTAATTGAAGTATAGTTGATTTACAATGTTTCAGGTGTACAGCAAAGTGATTCAGTTATACCTATATATGTATCTATTCTTTTTCAGATTCTTTTCCATTATAGGTTATTACAAGATATTGAATATAGTTCCCTGTGCTATACAGTAGTCCTTGTTGTTTATCTTTTTTATATATAGTAGTGTGTATGTGTTAACCCCAAATTCCTAATTCATCCCTCTCCTCCCCTTCCCCTTTGGTAGCCATAGGTTTGCTTTCTGTTTCTGTGAGTCTATTTCTGTTCCTCCAAAGGCATACCGATGGCCAACAGGCACATGAAAAGATGCTCAACATTGCTAATAATTAGAAAAATGCAAAGCAAAACTACCATGAGCTATCACCTCACACTGGTCAGAATGGCCATCATCAAAAAGTCTACAAATAACAAATGCTGGAGAGGATGTGGAGAAAACAGAACCCTCCTACACAGTTGGTGGGAATGTTAATTGGTGCAGCCACTATGGAAAACAGTATGGAGGTTCCTTAAATAACTAAAAATAGGTTGCCATATGATCCAGCAATTACACTCCTGGGCATATATCTGGAAAAGATGAAAACTAATTTGAAAATGCACCCAATGCTTATAGCAGCACAATTTACAATAGCCAAGACATGGAAGCAAACTAAATGTCCATCAATAGATGCATGGATAAAGAAGATGTGGCATATATATATATATATATATATATATATATATAAAACTTAGCCATAAAAAAGAATGAAATAATGCCATCTGCAGTAACATGGATGGACCTAGAGATTATAATACTAAATGAAGTAAGTCAGACAGAAAAAGACAAATATATCACTTATATGTGGAATCTTAAAAAATAATACAAATCAACTTATTTACAAAGCAGAATATCACTATTTGCCAAATAGCAAAGTAATAATAGATTTAGGCAAATATCATCAATATATGTTACAAGTAGTGGGTGAAAGTTTTATGAGGAATAGGATGCCTTTATGGTCTCAAATTACCTCCCCACAAAATTCTTACTAATTACAAGGGAGAAAAAATTAACTTTACAATGGAGAAATCTGCCAACTATCACCTAAACGAAATGATCAAAGTTAACATCAACAATAATGGGACAAAAAGACATCAAATGTCTCCAAATATGATACATTGAGAAAGACACATCGCTTATGTGATATCTTTGCCAAAACTTCATAACCTGGATCTAATCATGAGGAAATATCAGACAAACCCAAATTGAAGTATATCCTTAAAAATATCTACCTTGTACTCCTTAAAAAATGTCAAACTCATGAAAAACAGACTGACAGAGAAATCATTCCAGATTAAAGGAGACTAAGACATATGACAATAAATGCAATGTGTGATCCTGGATTGGATCTTGATCTGAAAAAATTTATTTTATTTTCTATGAAGGCTATCACAAAGTAAAATAGGTATATTACGAATCAAGTTTATAGATTAAATAATAGTATTGTATCATGTTAATTCCTTCTGTGATTATGTACCAGAATATTCTTAGGAAATACATACTGAGGTATTTTGGAGTAAAAAAGCATTATGTCTGCAACTTATTCTCAAATGGTTCAGAAAAAAATACATGCACATAATTCATATATATATTCGGAGAAAGGGTGGAGAGGAGATGATAGAAAGCAAATATGGTAATATGTTAACAATTTGGGTACCTGGGTGAATAGTATATGGTAAAATTATTTACAGGGCTTCCCTGGTGGTTCAGTGGTTAAGAATCTGCCTGCCAATGCAGGGGACAAGGATTCGAGCCCTGGTCCGGGAAGATCCCACATGCCGCGGAGCAACTAAGCCTGTGCACCATAACTACTGAGCCTGCGCTCTAGAGCCCACAAGCCACAACTACTGAGCCCGCATGCCACAACTACTGAAGTCCATGTGCCTAGAGCCCATGCTCCACAACAAGAGAAGCCACCGCAATGAGATGCCCGTGCACTGCAACGAAGAGTAGCCCCCGCTCTCTGCAACTAGAGAAAGCCCGCACCAGCAAGGAAGGAAGGAAGGAAGGAAGGAAGGAAGGAAGGAAGAAAGGAAGGAAGAAAGAAAGAAAATTATTTACAAATGAAAATTTATCAATAAAGTGTACTACAAAGCCCCACAATAAACTCACATTTTATAAGGAGAGAGGCAAACAGGGCAACTGAAACATAAGGTAATGTTCATAAAAATGTACTCTAATTAGATATTCTTTAAATTTCTTTGATATATAAGAAATTGTAACATTTGTAGTGTGATGATTGTTTAAAAATAGTTCTTATGTGTTAGAGATACATAGTGAAATACTTGTGGATATTTATAGATTCAATAATATGCCTGAGATTGACTTTAAAATAACCTTGCGAAGGGGTATGGGATTTTGCAAACTTTGGGGGTTTTGTCCATCTGATAAATGAGAAATTGTGTCTCAGTACAGTTTTCACTTGAATTGTCTTGTTCTTGTTATTTCTGCTACCTCGCATGTCAGAGGATGAGGAATCTTTCCTGATTTATGTTTCCACTTATGCCTTTGACTCAGTTTCCTCCTACTGCATTTGAACTTACTTCCTCAATTATTCATTATTTCTCCAGTATCTTTAATATTCCCCTCACTGTTTCCTTTCTTTTTAAGTCCAAATATTTATCTTTTCTTAATTTTTTGGCTAGATATTACATATAAACAATATGGTATAAAAGGCAGAACCTGAAAATTAAGTCTCTCTCATATGCTGAAACTGAAATCAACACCCCCAGGGTGAACCACCATTCTCAGTTTCTTATTTCTTCAATCATACTCTACACATAAGAAAGCATATATTTATGTATTCAGTTTTCTAGATACATTCAAATGGCAGCATACTGTTAGGCTAAGGTAATGCTAGCTGCCACAATAAGTAAACCCTGAAATCTCAGGGGTTTAACACAAAAGGTTAGTTCACACAGACAGTCCAAAGTTCAGTGGGCAGCCTTCCATGTGTGCTTCAGAAGCCCAAGCTCTGCCACAGCTCAGGGCTTTAGAGTCTTCACTTCAACAACAAATAGGGGAAAATGAAAGAGAAGAGAAGACATAACTGCTTCTCAACCTTCTTGCCTAGAAGTCACCAGATCACTCTGAACATATGCTACTGGATATAAATTATGTGGTCCTTCTAGATGTAGAGAGGCTGGGAAATGTACTCCCTGACTTGGCACTTAATCAACTTTACTCTATGGAAGGGTAGCATAAATCTTTGGAGAGTAGCTGTTTCTTAAACATACATTCTTCAAACTGTTTTACTCCACAGGGTGTGTGTGTGTGTTTACTTAATTTATCTTAGAGATGCTTCCAATAGTTCATATATGGCTGACCTATGTAAAAACTTGAATAGCTGCATAGTACAAGCATTTCTGCCTGAACTAGGAAGTTGCATCTTCCATCTAAGCTGAATGACTGTAATAAATACACGTATTTCTGCTATGACAGTTCTGAAACACTCGAGTTTCTGCAAAATCAGGGTGCTGAGAAAAATATTGGTGGGGAATTACCCTGAAGAACGGGAGTCTGCAGACTTGAAGACTAAGCCAGCTTCCTCTCTCCTAGTCCTTTTGGCATTGGCAATCAGTTTTGCAGCTTATCGTGGCAGATTTCATCCCATCTTACAGCCTACAGAAGTGGATATTATCCCCCCTTCCTACCATCCTGCCCCTTCCTCCCCACAAACATCCCTTCTTCTTGCTCTTGGCAGAGGGCTTAACAGAGTATGAAGGCTTTCCCCTAGGCCCTCATGTACACAGCTTGTACACAGCTGGTTGGAAGGGCAGGAGAATTAAAACAAAAACAAAACAAACAGTTAAAGCTCTCTACCGATGACTGATGGGATTCAGTGTGAATCTACACCTATATTTGAGAATAACTCTTAAGCACTATATTCCACTGTTACTCAGAATTTATACACAGGACTCCTCTAACTTGATACTGCATCCTTTATTGACTACTTATTTCCCTACTTCTCTACCAGTGTCCCTAGGGATCACCTCCGAAATAAAGTCTTCAAATCCTTTTATTCTAATTCTTGTCTCAGGGTCTTTTCTGAGCAACCCAAACTAAGAGATTCCTCTTCCCAGCTTCCAGCCTGTAGGCTCTTCAACAGTCAGGGCTGGTTGGGGGCTACCAGGCAATGTTCAAGCCGCAGTCATTATTAATGGGCTAGATAGCGTTTATAAAAAAGCACTTGAAACCACCGCTACTTGGTGCAAAGCATTAACATGCTAATGAAAATCACATTAGAATCACCATGACTTCTGTTATAATGACAACACTCCCTATTTATGAGGAATTATGCATAGAATTATATCAGGGGTTCTTTAAATAGTCCTCTCCTGGTAGACATTTATCTTGTTTGCTCTCTTTTTGGTGTTTATAGACAATGATGCAGGACTCCTCTTGTAGTTTTAATTCAAAGTTCTCATCTGTTCAGAATTTTAGGAGTCCCTATATTTCCTTTCTCATCACCTGTCTGTATATATTCTTATCAGACTGTTGGTATTTCTATTATTGATTTGTAACAGCTCCTTATATATCAGGTTATCTTTTATCAGCAACACAGAATTGTAAATTCAATTCCCCAGTTTTCAGTTGGCCTTTTTACTCTGCTTCTGGTGTTTTTTTTAACGTAGAATTTTTTTCTTTTATTTTTGTTTAGTCAAATTAATTAATCTTTTCCATTATGACTTTTGAGGTTTGTGTCCTACTTAGAAAGAACTTCAAACCTCTGTGATTAAAAAAAATAATTCTTCCAGGGTTTTTGCTAATACTTCTTTGTTTTTATTTTTCAATATTAAATCTGAACTTTTTATTGTAAAGTATAAGGCAAAAAGACAACATTTTATGTGTATACAAATGGCTAACCAGTTGTCACATCATCATTTATTATTGAATAATCTACTCTTCTCACACTAAGTCAAAACATTACCGTTATTATATGCTAAATTTCCACATGTATTTGAGTCTGTTTCTGTACTTTCTATGCAATCAATTAATTTGCTTGTCTACTCATAGATTTTTACCACACTATGTAAATCAACAGAGCTTTATATTATTTAAGAGTAAAGAGAAATAAAATTGTGGTTTTCAAAACTTTTTTTTACAGGAGTGGACAAAAGATATCTTTTTTTTTTTCACATCTTTATTGGAGTATAATTGCTTTACAATGTTGTGTTAGTTTCTGCTGTACAGCAAAGTGAATCAGCTATATGTATACATATATCCCCATATCTCCACCCTCCCTATCCCATCCCTCTAGGTCATCACAAAACATCGAGTTGATCTCCCTGTGCTATGCAGCAGCTTCCCACTAGCCAACCATTTTACATTTGGTAGTGTATATATGTCAGTGCTAAAACCCAATAAAGCAAAAATAATCTGGAGTTGCCCTGGTTGAAACAGAGTGGAGATTCAGACTCCTCCCACTCAGACTCCTGCCCTTTCTTAATACTGGCATCTAAGGAAACTCTTACAGGTTCATGGAAGAAGCTGGAAGTTCCAGCAAAAGGCAACACAAAGAGTAAATACAGCTAAGTAGAAACTCTGCAAGTTGAACTGTCTGCTACCCAGCAAGCTACCATACAACACGTGCTCAGAACTGTCTTATGTTAGTAATATACAAACATATGAATTCTATTTATGTAAGTGAATTCTGCTTCTATGATTAAATTTAAGGCATGTTGTTTAGAAGTGTGAATTGTTCTAAAGTCAAGATTTATCTCTAACTTATGTGGGGCTATTTTTTCTCACCTAGTTGGATTAGGGACTTTTGAATTTTGTTTATAACAAAAAATATGTAAATACCCCAAAACTAAAAAATAAGTATCCTAATTCTGTGATGTTAGAAGAGCTGCTTTCCTAGAGCAATACTATTTACTCAGTCAAGAAAAAAAACGGGCAGTTTTCAACTCACCTGAACTTATGTAACATTTGTAACTCACCTCTACATGACATATTATACTGCATATGTTTTAATTATACCAAAATCAGAACTGATCATTTATTTCCCTCAAAAATATTTTTAACATACTTAAGAGTAAAGTGGAATAAAACTGTGGTTTTCAAAATTGTTTTTTCAGAGGTAGACAAAAGAAATCTTTTTTGGAAACCAAATAAAGCAAAATAATCTTCTCAACTTTCCCATTTCCATTTAACAATTATTAAATCGCCAGACTGATATATATCTTTAAACTCAAATTAGTAGTCTCCATTTATACTTGTGGCTTATGACCAAACTGTAATATCTGGTCTTCCTGTCTGATGGCCTTTGAACTAAAACATCAACTCTGCAGATTTTGGACTTGCCAGCCTCCATAATCATGATAGATAGATAGACAGGTGATCTAGACCTCCTTCCCTTCCACTTTCTTCCCTTCCCTTGCCTTCCCTTCCTCCTTCCCTTTGTCTTCCTTCCTTCCTTCCTCCCTTTCTTTCCCTCTCCCTCCCTCCCTCCTTTCTTTTTCTCTCCCCCTCCATCCCTCCCCCACCCCCCCCCCCGATACTATTAGTTCTGTTTCTCTGAAGAACCCTAATACACTATGTCTATTCCAACTCTGTAGTCCCATTTCACCAGCTCATTTCTTTCTTTCTTTTTTTTTTTTTTTTTGCGGTACACGGGCCTCTCACTGTTGTAGCCTCTCCCGTAGCGGAGCACAGGCTCCGGACGCGCAGGCTCAGCGGCCATGGCTCACGGGCCTAGCCGCTCCTCGGCAGGCGGACTCTCAACCACTGCGCCACCAGGGAAGCCCGTCACCAGCTCATTTCTTATTAAACCTCAACAGATTCTCCACCCCACTGAATCAAATCTATTTGTCACCTTCTACATAATTTGCACAATTCCATTTAAATGCTTTTACGAAATTACTAATATTTATCTATAACACCTATATTTGCTTCTCACATATTTCTCTCCAGCTATTCTGTTAAGCACTTCAAGGACAGAAGTCTCTGTTTTCTTTACTTCTTTCTACAGAGATGATAACAAGAATTAATAATGTAAAATATATAGTGTATATACATACCTTAAAACATAAATATATGCATATATATAAAGTTTACCTCAAAGTCTGGTACATAATTTTAATATGTTTTTGTTTTTACTTAGAAGAATCACACTTTGGTTTAAAATTGATTATCATTTAAAAGAATTCTTCCACATTCATTTCACTCAGTGGGGACACAGAACAAAATTATAGACAAACTTTAGGCTACATAACTTAAAAGTACAACTGACAGAATGTTTTAATGTTAGGATGAAGTGCATACTTTATATTTTTCAAACTCAGTTATACTGCTTGCTAAAAGTAAATAGTACCTCCAGGACACCATCTGGTAAAAATCTCTCTGTGGATTAACCGAGAAAAGGAAGTGAATGAATTTTTATATACTGCATAGTTGTGGTTGCAAAACTGCAGTAAAAATATGTTTTCAATGCACTGGTATAAGTGAGACTTCAGAGTTCAGCTACCTCACCTGATTTGTTCCAAAAGGCTTGGAATATTTAAGGCCAAAGCTCATCAATAGGGAAAAGGAGGGGTGTTTTCTAGCACTCCTATGACTTGGAAGAAAAAAATAATTATCCAGGAAATTGAAGTCCATGAGCTGGAAAATATGAATTTGGTCTTTTAGAAATCATTCATTAAAAAAGTAACATGCAGCTCCTTAATGATAGGACATAACATGTCAGAGAAGTCTGAGGCCATCTAAGACAATTGGATGAGACCCAACATTGTTATTGTGAGCAGTCCTGCCAATGCAAACTGATTGAATTAGTTTTTACTTTTTTTTGTTTTTAAATAATGTGTTGTCCAAGCCTTGATCTAGTCCAATGACTAGAGCAATGGAACTTCCCCTCACCTCTCTAGGGAATCCATTCCAGAGACTAATAGATTTCACTGTCAGGAAACATCCCCGATTCAGTCTTAAATTTCCGTTACTTAATTTCATCCCGTTACTTGACTATAAACCCCTTATTCTACCTTTCAAAATGACTTGGCTTCCATGATGTTTATATTTAAAAGATATAAATATATATCAAATATTTGTGAAATGTTATCAAAATTGGACTCAGAGATAGACAAATCTTGTATGTTTTGTTATTTTAATCTTCTCTGACAAGTTAAAGTCTGAAGCCCATTGTATATTTTCCAGTTTGAACACTAGTCAAATTATTTATTTGAGGTATTTATGCCCTAAACTGGTATTCTCATTGTGATCTCAGCAGTACCATTTAAATAACTTTTATCTTCCAGCCATACAATGTGAAGCTTTTGCATATACAGACTAAAATCTCATTGACTGATTTTACTGTCGTATTACATTACTAGATCATATATAATTTGCTACCCACTATCATCTCAAAGTCTCTTGGTATTACTGCTTTCCAAGTACTGTATATCCTGCCAATTGAATGGCTGTGTTTCTGATTATTTTTCCCCAGATGTATTAGCTACATTTTTCCAGGTTGAATCACATTTCATTTCCTGCCCATATTTCTAACCACTTTAGGTCCCTTTTATCTGCCCTCACTGGTTTTTTCAACACTATCCAATTTAGCATCATCTGTAAATTTAATTAACATGATGTGTATCCTCTCTTATAAATCATTAATAAAGTTCTTCTATGCTTTATTTTTTTAGATTCTAAGGCTGTTCAATGTTTATAGTCTTGCTGCATTCTTAAGAACATACCACTTTTTTGCCACTTAATATTTATTTCATTAGTTTAGGAGTGGCTGATGGTGGACTAAAAACAGAATCATGCTCAGGGTCACTGGTTTTCTTTTTTTAATATTAGCACTAAATTACTATTATGATTGTTTCTCAGCAGAATAACAATGCTTTTACTGACAATTTTCTATCCTCCTGCAATTGCTATGTTTTTCATAAGTGCAGTCTAATGGCATGGAAGCCTCACTCTGCTGTTCTCACATCCATGATGTAAACTTACAAAGATATCTTATTCCAAATTCTGTTGTTATGTAATGAGTTGTTTAAATTTTAGATACCAATTTACCATGATAATATTGTTATATTATATGAGTGAAGATTAATAGAATGCTTCTATTTTAAGTATTTTGGAATTGATAAGTTGAACCCAGATCAATATGGTTCATGTGAATTGAACAAAACTATTATTCCTCCTTACATTTATAACTGTAATTTCTTTTTTTTTTTAATTAAAAAAATTTTTTTTGGCTGCGTTGGGTCTTCGGCTGCAAGCGGGGGCTACTGCGTTGTGGTGTGCAGGCTTCTGATTGCAGTGGCTTCTCTTGTTGAGGAGCACGGGCTTTAGGTGTGTGGCTCAGTAGTTGCGGCACGCAGGCCCTAGAGCGCGCAGGCTTCAGTAGTTGTGGCGTGCAGACTCTAGGGCACAGGCTCAGTAGTTGCGGTGCATGGGCTTAGTTGCTTCGCGGCATGTGGGATCTTCCCGGATCAGGGGTTGAACCCGTGTCCCCTGCATTGGCAGGCGGATCTTAACCACTGTGCCACCAGGGAAGTTCTGTAATTTCTTTTTAATTTATTATTTAAAATCCTTTTTGCTGTATTAAAACATATTTTTAATTTTATTTTTATGAGGAAATATGTCAGACTTCTCTAAGTGTGTTTTGAAAACATAATATTAAAAACAACATGTGTGTACCCACCACCCAGGTTAAAAAATGCCATCCCCAGTAACCTTAGTAGCTATCTATATACATCTTTCCAATTGCACGCCTCTTTCTCTCTCTCACGGGCAATTGCTTTTATGAATTTTCTGAAAATGTTTATGTTTTTTGTTTATACAGTTATCTAAGTATCCTTATAGCTAAGATGTATTTTTTTCAAGAATTAACTATCTCAGGCATTTTAGTTATCTATATCCATCTTATACTAATTTATTCTCTTTTCTAAATATTGCATTTTCCCTGCATGAATAATGAATATCTTGTGATATGTCCACAATAATCTTGGAAGAAAGCAATCATTTTTTTCTTTAATTCTTCCTTTACCTAAATCCTTAGTGTTAGCTTTACATACAACTTTCTTTCTTCTTCTCCTTCTTCTTCTTCTTCTTCTTCAATGCATTCCCCTTCACTTACGTATTTTTGGACCATTTTATGGTGCTGCCTCTTTCTCATTTATGGATGTATACATATTCTTAAATTACTTATTATGGTCTAATTATGGCATATAGGTCCAATTTCACCTGCTTAAATCAATAAGAGGATCTCTCAACCTGCTTTTCAGCCAAGTCTTATATGTCAATACATTTGTTAAGAGATTAGCAAATGTATGCAGGTACCTAAAAATAAGAACTATATTTATTGTCTAACAAATGTAAACGTCTACTCTTCCTTAATTATCAAAATTTTCCTTGCATAGTTTTTGGTTCCATTTTAATTTCCATTTTTCATCTCTATATCTATGTAACAACTTTAATATATTTTCATCTTTTAATCCAAAACTTAACTCAAATTTCATCCTTAAATTATATAGGCATTACACAATAAAAAGCTGATGAGTCTAGGTTTTTTTCATATTTTTCCAATTATCTTGTTATTGCTTTTTTAAAAATTGCACATGCTCAATTATTTAGAGAATATGTTAATCTTCATCTGGTTTACAATAGAAAAAATGAAAACAATCAAAATGTCTAATAATTAGGGCTCTTGCTAAACAAAATATAGGTATAATCCTACATTGGAATACTAGTAACCTAATTAAAATTAGTGATTGCCAATCTTTCCCTTTGTTAATGAGAGTCTCTTTATGCAGTACATCTGTGATATGAGTCAACTAACTAGGGGTGGCCCACAACAGTTGAGTAACAAATACAGGGCTACAAAAGCCAAGTCATCACATCTTGGTCCCACAAAGGGGTTGTCCCATAAGAGGATAATTTTATGGTACCATTCATTCTCCAGAGCTCCCCATGGGGTCACAATGAAGCTAGACTTCTGAAACCACATCTTTGTCTAGCTTCTTCTTCTGTCCATTCTTGCTTTCCTTACTTTCTTTTGAAGAGTATCCTCTTACTAAATCACTGCACAAGAATCTCTTTCTTGAGCTCTGCTTCTAGGGGACCCAACCTAAGAGAATTGGTGACATAAGTGGCCCTCAAAGCATACTCTAAGGATGAGACCCTAGAGCTGATTCACTCACTGACTGGCTGTCTGTCAAGAAGGACAAAACTAGTGATCAGTGATTCCTGGTATGTTGTGCAGGGCAACTGTTAAGACTTTCACCTGGGTACACTGAGATGGAATACATGTAGCAAATAATTCACTTCTTATACAATATCTCCAGGTTTTGTACAATATCAGATAAGATTTCAGGGATAGAGTCATCAAGATATAGAAGGATGTCAAGAAACTATGTGACTATGTTATCAGACAGAACATTTCATTGAGTCTAGTGATGGCATCTAGCACAGAACACTACGAAATTAGGGAAAAGGATTCCCATCCTGGCATAATCCTTTAATTAAAACGGAAAAGTAACTTGGAGACTGGTAGAAGACCACAAGAAAGCAAGATAGTCATATTGTTGAAAGATAGTTGTGCCATAGGAGATTATTTTTAGCAGAGAATAGAGGAATGATGAATTATAAGCAACAAAAAACAACCTGAACAATACTGAGTAACCAATGTCCCAGACATATGGATATATAATGAAGAAGACAAAGAGTTTCCACTCTAGAGTGTATTCAGGGGTAGTCAAATTCTTGGTGTAGCTCCAAATAGAAGCCAGTACCGGAATAATTCCGAGAAAAGCCTGAGGACCTAAGGTAATTTTTTCTCATAGGACCAGTTCCACCAGGCACAATGGAAGGGATGAGGAGGAGCAAAAGCAGTGAAAGATCATAAGACTACGCACAGAGCATTACATGAATGACAGTTTAAGGTAAAAGAAAGGAGTTTACAGGGGATAGTATTTGGGCTCGTGAACAATGAAGATATAAATATGGAATATGGTGAAATAAGGAATGTTAGGGAAACGAAAAATGGCTGGTACTATAGAAGATACTTCGGATATAATATCTCATAACAACATTTTGTGGTAGATCAGAAAAGACCAAGAAGCTAAATAATTTTCTCAAGGTTAAATAGCTATTAAAGAGAGGAGTAATGATTTTTACTTAGTTCTGCTTAAATCTAAACTCTATACTTTTATAATTATGCCCACCAGATGCTCTAGGTTCCAGATGCAAATTTAGTAGGACTTGTTTAAGTTGAGGATTCAGTTAAGTGTAGAGGGCTTGACCAGCAAAGATCTTTGCACAGATTCTGTTGGTGCTGCCAAAAAATTCCTGGTCCAGATATACTGGGAAAAGAGTGGTTCATTTCCAAGACTTCTGTCTTGGTAGAAATCATAAGAGCACCTAAAGGGTAGAAGAACTTTCTCAATGGAGCTGGCTGTGGCATAGATTGGTGGCTTGGAACATTAATCCCAGAGAAGTCAAAAGTCATTCGTTCCCATGAAAGACCCTCTTTTACCTTGTGATGGCATCAATCTAATTCTGAAGCTTAAGGAAATATGCGTTTTGACTTTAGTTAATTAAAAAACTGAAAAATTAACTTTTGCTTTGTAGGTTATCTAGACTAGTTTGCATTCTCTGTTTTGATGTTTCATTCGTACATCCATTAGAAATTGGCAAGGGCTTCAGAAGAGCAGATAAAAACTAAACCAGTTATCCTGCATCTAGCATCTTTGGGGGAAAATTGAGATTATTTGTGGAAATGAGGTTATGTTTATTGGAATAATCCCTCTCGTATATAAAGAACCATTATATATCAATATTATTGTACATAGATTATATACACAGAAAAAACCCCACTAAAAATGCAACTGATCACAGTACCATTTAGAGCAAATAATTTCTTCTTAATACCACTATCTTCGTTACGAACAAAATAGAGCTGAGAAAAAAAGTACCCTCGATAGACCAGATATGGTCAATGGCAAAGGGCAAAAATCAGAACACTGTTTCACTGTATTAATTTTTAAAGTCCAATTAAAGGTAACATCTACAACCTTTCTTCTGTTGTATTTGCCAAATATTTTAAAACATTAAACACAAAGTGCTGACTGCAACATAAGACGAAAGTTTTTCCTGTTACACTCTGCCAGTGATAAAAGCTTTGTCCCTGGGGACTTGGCTAACATTCAGTCACATGATACAAGGTACATTACACATAACTTCTTTTTATTCCAAGGGTTTTTCATCGAAATGACCAAATATAGCCTAATGGTACTATTATCTCCGATTTCATTACTGCCTATAAAAGCATAGGCATGAGATTCTGAAATAATAACATTAAACAAAAAAAAAAACCAAAACAGTCTAAGTTTGGAGAAAAGTGTTTTAATGAGAAGTGTTACATATGCTTAACTACTCATCAATTTGCATATCTTCACAATTTAATTCTAGGAATAATAGCTTTCTATATTTGGGCAGACTCTCACATTCAGGTAGTTCAGGGTAAGGATATGAATTCATTTTTTTTTTGGCTGCATTGTGCATCTTGTGGGATCCTAGCTCCCTGACCAGGGGCCGAACCAGGGTCCTCAGCAGTGACAGTGTGGAGTCCTAACCACTGGACCACTGGGGAATTCCCAGGATATGGATTCTTTTCCCACATGTACTTCCTACTACTCACCTTGCCTATAACTAACTCTACCAGTTAGGACTCTTCTGGTTACAAGCGACCAAAACTATCTTGAACTGGCTTAGCAAAGCTGTACAAGGAAGAAGTACAAAATGAAGGATAAAGATACAGTTGAAACTTGTAAAGCCTCTTTCTTATATCTATTTCCACAGGCCAGCTGAGTTTTCAAACATCACTGCAGTCTGCCTTTTTCCACATAAAGAGAAACATGGCTGCCTAGAGCTAGGGAGTTGTACATTTCATAGCTTCAATCATAGTGTTTTAGTCCTAAACGCAAAATTATTAGGGAAGGTTCTCATTGACCTAACTAATGAGTCATGTGTCTATCCCTGGACAAATTAACTTTGCCTTGGTAGGTAAGGAACTGTGTCCAAGCTTGGGCAAATAATCCCTGAAGTACATATCCGGGACCAAAAGTCATGTTAAACATATGAATGGGGAAAAAATTTCCAGAAGAGATATGTTGGACACACTATCTCTCAGACGTTCCCTACCCTAAAAAAAACAAATTCTCTCCCATAAGTTCATATATTAAAATTTATCAATGTCCCTATGTATTTTTTCTGTTGAACTAAAAACAGTGACTCTACAGAAGACAGAACTCATCTCATTTTATTTGGCATTTCTACCAACTTAAATTTCTGTGGGCAATGCTATAACATCTGGGTTTATTTATTTATATTCTACCTTGTTCCAGAAAGAATTTAAGACAGCTGGAAAAAAAAATACATTATGTAACAGGAGAACATAAATTAAATGTGAAACAAAAGAGGGAAAAACAAGGGTGGAAACAATGAAACCATAAATAATGTATTCTATATTGCAGGGATACACATTCACTATAGGTAGGTTATAAAGTTTTCTGATAACTTTCCTAATAACTGGCTAAGTTTTCTAGTAATTTTGTCAGTAATATAATTCATAATGTACATTAGGTAATGAACTAATTCTTTAAGAAGCATAAAACACACACACAACAAATGTATATGTGCACTTCATACATGATCAGAAAGGGGCTTCTGCTGGAAATCCTCACTTAGCCTGACATATTCTTGATGTCTCTCTTCATTTATTAGGGACAAAGAGATAGGTAACTATGCTAGCAAGGGGGCAATGTGGGAGAGTTGCTACTTTAGAAGTGCTCTGTGATATGGCTCTGAGAAGAGGCTTGAGTAAATAGAGGATGCCAACACTTTGAGAATACCTGGGAGAACATTCAGACAGAAGAAACAATAAGAATAAAGCCCAGAAAATGCAGCATGCTCAGCATGTTCAAGGAAAAGCCAATGAGTCTGGAGCAGAATCAGTGAGGGGTAAAATGGCAGGGCATTGAGAGGTAGAACCAGACTATGCAGAGCACTGTACACCATGATGAAGACAGGCTGCTATTTTAAGCATGAAGGGAAACCATTCAAGGGTTTTGAGTAGAGAAGTAATATGATCTGACTTTGATTTTAAAAGGATGACTCTGGCTGATGTGTAAAGACAGACTTTTAGGAGGTAAGAGTAAAAGCAAAGAGACAAGTTAAGAGGCTGTTAGAGACATCTAGATAAGAGATCAAAATATTTCTACTAACGGAGGGCACTAGAGGTGAAGAAAAATGGTCAGATTTGGGATATATTTTGGAGGTAAACTTGACAGCTTTTGCTGATAGATTGAATATATAGTGAGAGAAGACTGGCAGTTGAAGAACAGTCTCCTAAAGTTGATGGAGATAAAATTGGTTAGTATATACTTCTGCTAAAGTTATTTCTTGACAGCAAGAGATAAAAGATATTAACTGTAAAATAGGAAAATGAATATTGTGTAACTTGAAAACTCTTCCCTTAAATTTCCTTTAAGGCCTCAACTGCTCATGTACAAGAATAAACTTTTAATCACTGCAGACAATGTTACAGGAAATTTTAAAATACACTTCTACTAGTCTTACAAAGTGCCTTTTCATGCCCTAGTGTTCCCTTTTCTTAAAAAGGCCTATACAGTCATCGCTCAGTATCCACGGGGGAAAGGGGTATGGTTCCAGGTCCCCCGTGGATACAAAAGTCCACGGATGCCCAAGTCTCAGATAAAATGGCATAGTACTGCATAGTTGCAGTGTGTGGCAAATTTAAGTTTTGCTTTGTAGAGCTTTCCGGAATTTTTTTCCGAATATTTTCAATCTGTGGTTGGTTGAATCCACTGATGCAGAACCCACAGATACAGAGGGCAGACTGTAGTGCAGTGAGATGGCTGGGTCTACCAGACCAAATCTTCAAAGTTGATGAGACTAGAGACCTTTTAAGCAGGTCACCTACATTGAATTTCACATGGATTGGTATTCCTAATAATAGGAATGATAAAGAGGAGAGAGGCTATGAAGTGAAGTAGTCTGGAGAGAGTTAATGAAACTCATTTTCCAAATCATTTGATGGTTAGAGTCATCTTGTAATTTAGAAATGAAACATTTAGCTTCAAAGGGAGCTAGGAAGAAAGGGGGTAAAGGAAAACAAGTAAACTGGGTATTTTATCTAGAAGCATCAAGGGTGTTGTCTAAAATCTGCAGTTTGATTAAGATGTTTTTCTAAGAATTTCATATCCCAGACAAACAAAAGCTCAGAGAATTTGTTTTCAGAAGACTTGTACTATAAGAAATGTTAAAGAAGGTTCTTCAGGCTGAAGGAAAATACCAGATCTACACAAAGAATGAAGAGCATTGGAAATGAAAAATGTATGGGTAAATACAAAATATATTTTCTTTCATATCTTAATTTCTTTGAACATTTAAAGTTGATTTATAATATGATATAAATAAAATTTAACAAAAACAAAGAATCGTGGGGGTGTAAAATTATATGTGATGTAGTATATTATTTGAAGGCAGATTGTGATAACCTAAAGATTAAATTATAAACCCTAGAGTAAACACTGAAAATAATAATACAAAAGATATGGCTAATAAGCTGAAAGAGGAAAAAATCATAAATTAAAAACTATGAATTAATTCAAAAGGCAGGGAAGGTAGCAAAAAAAAAACCCAAAAAACAGAGAAAAGACCTTTTAAGCAGGTCTTACAAGAAAACAAATAGCAAGATGGTAGGCTTAACCAAAGGCTTATTCAAAGATAAATTAAATGTAAGTGGACAAAACATTCCCATTAAAAGTCAGAAACTGACAATAAAAAACACAAGGACCAATACTTACAAGGAGCACACATTAAACATAAAAATACAGATAGATTAACAGTAAAAGAACAGAAAAAAACATACCATGCAAGCATTAAGCATAAGAAAGCTAAATTGGTTATATTCAGATCAGACAAAACAGACTACAGAACAAGGAATATTATCAGACATAAAGAAAGACATTTCATAATAATAAAAGATCAATTCATTAAGATGACATAACAATGGTAAACATGTATCCAACTCTTAAGAGAGCTTCAAAATACATTTCTAAATACTGACAGAAATAAAGATATAGACAAACCCACAATCATAATTAGAGATTTTAATATCCCTTTGTTAGTATTTGATAGGAAAATTAGACAACAAATGAAATAGAAAACTTGAAAAACCGAATTGACCTAGTTAACTGTTAAGGAGAGTAAACCCATAAACTGTAGGATATACATTCTTTTCAAGTGCAGAAGGAACATCCACCAATTCATATGCTGTGTCTCAATGAATTTTGAGAAGTCACAAATTTTAAAAGATTGAAAATATACAGTTTGTGTTGTGACCAAAACCAAATCAAATTAGAAAGCAATCACACAAAGATATCTCAAAAAGCCCCATGTGTTGACAATTAAAACAACATATTTCTAAATAACACATATGTCAAATAAGAAATTACAGGAAAATCATAAAATGTTTTGAAATAATAATAAAAACACAACATATGAAAAATTTAGGATGCAGCTAAAGCAGTGTTTGAAGGGCAATCCATAGCTCTAAATGCTTTAATTAGAAAAAAAAATTCAAAATCAATCATCTAAGCTTCTATCTTAAAAAGTGAAAAAAAAAAGCACACAAATTTAAATCAAAGAAAGCAGAGAGAAGGAAATAATATATGAGTGGACAACACTGAAACAGAAAAACATAGCAGTAAGAGAAAACCAGAGAAATGCACATACATTTAAACCTTGTAGTTTCTAGATATATATAAAAATCATCATCATGTAGTGATAGCCATTGTAATAGAATTCATAATTTAAAAAACCTAAAAACAACTTAAATGTCAGAAATGAAAGAACCGTTTAGATAAAGACATCTATATAACAAAATGCTATGCTTCATTTTTTTTTTTAATGTAGCAACTTTAGAGGAACTATGTGGTATGATCTGAGATGTCAAGTTAAAAAGGCAAGGTGCGTAACAATATAAAAAGAATACTATAATATGTGTAGGTGTGTACTTTTTAAAAAATGTGTGTATGAGTGTATATTTTTATATATTCACATATACATAAAACATCTTGGAAATACACACCAGAAACTGGTGATAGTGGTTGCTTCTGGAGAAGAGGCCTACGTGGTTTGGATACAAGGGTGGTATTATGTTTCACTTCGTACTGTTTTCCCCTTTAGAATTTAATACTGTGGAAACATTCCCTATTCAAAAAAAAAAAATATATATATATATATATATATATATATATATATATATTTGGCTGTGCTGCGTGGCTTATGGGATTTTAGTTCCCTGACCAGGGATCAAACCTGGGCCCTCGGCAGTGAGAGCGTGGAGTCCTAACCATTGGACCACCAGGGACTTCCCCCCAAAATATTTAAGTAAAAAAAAAAAAAGGTAGAAAATATCATGAAATAACAAATAGGAAGAAAAGCAAAAAGGACTGAAGTCAGAGGTCCTTGATAGGTTACAGTTTGGCTTTCATATATATGGAGTCTCCCTTGAGGAAGCAGGCCACTGTTTAGATAGGATAGCCAGATAAATCAAAGAGCTTCTGTGACCTTTTTCTCTTTACCCTTACAGTTGTGTCTAAAGCAAACATGGCAACTCCTTTGCTATATACCTAAAGGGATTAAAAGGTACAGATGGACAAGCTAATAGGAGTCTCTATTTACTGATAAAGTTACCCAAACTCAGGAATCTTTCTTTGAGGCTTCAGATTCCATCCAAGGTGCCATGTATCCTTTGTTCTGTATCTAGGATGGAGAATAAAAGAAATGGTACACTAATTGTTTCATGACCACATACACAGTGTAGTCATGAAAGCTAGCAGTCAGAACTTGTTATTGTGGTGTTTTCACTGTGTCAAGAACACAGATAAAAGCAATTTTCAGGAAGTAAAATAAAAATATTGACCTTTCCTTGAATAAAGTGTTTGAATTCTCCAGAATTTAAAATTAAAGTTACCCTCTGTGTTCAGAACTACAACAGTGTGACTCTATTTATAGCTCTCTAAACAGCCAGGTTCTATTTTATCTTCTAGAATAATTTCACATCTCTGATTTTGTTACCTTCTTCTGAAACAACGTTTTTAAACTGAAGTATAGTTGAGGTACAATATTATATGTTACAAGTGTACAATACAGTGATTCACAACTTTTTAAAGGTTATACTCCATTTATGGTTATTATACAATATTGGCTATATTCCCTGTGCTGTATAATATACCCTTGTACCTTATTTTATACATAATAGTTTGTACCTCTTAGTCTCCTACCCCTATATTGGCCCTCCCCCTTCCCTCTTCCCACTGGTAACCACTAGTTTGTTCTCTGTATCTGTGAGTCTGCTTTTTTTGTTATGTTCACTACTTTGTTGCATTTTTTAGATTCTACATATAAGTGATATCATACAGCATTTATCTTTCTCTGTGTGATTTATTTCACTTAGCATAATGCCCTCCAAGTCCACCCATGTTGTTGCACAATGAAAAAAATTTCATTCTTTTTTTTATGGCTGAGTAGTAGTCCACTGTATATATATACCTCATCCTCTCTATCATATTCATCTATTGATGGACACTTAGGTTGCCTCCTTATCTTGGCAATTGCAAATAATGCATTGGGATTCATGTATCTTTTCAAAAGAGCATTTTTGTTTTCTTCAGATATATACCCAGGAGTAGACCTGCTGGGTCATATGGTAGTTCTATTTTTAGTTTTTTGAGAAACTTCCATATTATTCTCCACAGTGGCTGTACCAACTTACATTCCCACCAACAGTGTATGAGGGTTCCCTTTTCTCCACATTCTTGCCAACATTTGTTATTTGTACTCTCTTGGTGACAGCCATTCTGACAGGTGTGAGGTGATATCTCATTGTGGTTTTGATCTGCATTTCCCTAATGATTAGTGATGTTAAGCATATTTTCATGTGCCTGTTGGCCATCTGCATGTCCTCTTTGGAAAAATGTCTATTCAGGTCTTCTGCCCATTTTTCAGTTGAGTTGTTTTTTTGATGTTGAGTTGTATGAGCTGTTTATATATTTTGGATATTAACCCCTTATCAGTCATATCATTTACAAGTGTTTTCTCCCATTTGGTAGGTTGTATTTTTGTTTTGTCAATGGTTTCCTTTGCTTTGCAAGAGCTTTTAAGTTCAATTAGGTTCCATTTGTTTATTTTTGTTTTTATTTCCTTTGCTTTAGAAGAAGGATCCAAAAAAATATTTATATGATTTATGTCAAAGAGTGTTCTGCCTGTTTTCCTCTAGGACTTTTATAGTTTCCAGTCTCACATTTAGTTCTTTAATCCATTTGGAGGGCTTTTTTTGTGTGTGTGTGTGTGTGTATGGTGTTAAAGAATGTTCTAATTTCATTCTTTTGCATGTAGCTGTCCAGTTAAAGAATGTTCTAATTTCATTCTTTTGCATGCAGCTGTCCAGCTTTACCAGCACCACTTATTGAAGAGACTGTCTCTTCTCCATTGTATATTCTTGTCTCCTTCATCATAGATTAATTGGCCATAACAGTGTGGGTTTATTTCTGGGCTCTCTATTCTGTTCCATTGATCTGTGTGTCTGTTTTTGTGCCAGTTCCATGCTGTTTTGATTACTGTAGCTTTGTAGTATAGTCTGAAGTCAGAGGACGGGTTTACTTCTGGGCTCTCTATTCTGTTCCATTGATCTGTGTGTCTGTTTTTGTGCCAGTTCCATGCTGTTTTGATTACTGTAGCTTTGTAGTATAGTCTGAAGTCAGAGGACCTAATACCTCCAGCTCCATTCTTCTTTCTAAAGATTGTTTTAGCTATTCAGGGTCTCTTGCGTTTCCAGACAAATTTTTAAAAAATTGTTTGTTCCAGTTCTGTGAAAAATGCCGTTGGTATTTTGATAGGGATTGCAATGAATCTGTAGATTGCCTTGGGTAGTTTGGTCATTTTAACAATATTGATTCTTTCAATCCAAGAGCATGGTATATCATTCCATCCTTTTGTGTCGTCTTCAATTTCTTTCACCAGTGTCTTAGTTTTTCAAGTATAGGTCTTTTACCTCATTAGGTAATTTTATTCCTAAGTATCTTATTCTTTTTGATGTGATGGTAGATGGGATTTTCCTTAATTTCTCTTTCTGATAGTTGATTGTTATTGTATAGAAATGCAACATCTTTCTGTATACTAATCTGTATCCTGCAAATTTACCAAATTCATTGATGAGCTCTAGTAGTTTTCTGGTAGTGTCTTTAGGATTTTCTATGTATAGTATCATATCATATGCAAACAGTGACAGTTTTACGTCTTCCTTTCCAATTTGGATTCCTTTTATTTCTTTTTCTTCTCTGATTGCCATGGCTAGGACTTCCAATACTATGTTGAACAAAAGTGGCAAGAGTGGGCATCCTTGTCTTGTTCCTGATCTTATAGGAAATGCTTTCAGCTTTTTACCTTTGAGTATGATGTTAGCTATGGGTTTGCCATATATGGCCCTTATTACATTGAGGTGTGTTCCCTCTATGCCAACTTCCTGGAGAGTTTTTATCATAAATGCATGCTGAATTTTGCCAAAAGTTTTTTCTGCATATATTGAGATGATCATAGTGTTTTATTCTTCTTTTATTGTTAATGTGGTGTATCATACTTGATTGATTTGCAGATACTGAGAAATCCTTGCATCCCTGGGATAAAGCACATTTGATCATGGTGTGTGATCCTTTTAATGTATTGTTGACTTTGGATTGCTAATATTTTATTGAGGATTTTTACATCTATGTTCATCAGTGATATTGGCCTGTAATTTTCTTTTTTTGTGATATCTTTGTCTGGTTTTGATATCAGGATGATACTGGCCTCACAGAATGAATTCAGAAGTGTTCCTTCCTCTGCAATTTTTTGGAATAGTTTGATTAGAACAGGTCTTAATTCTTCTCTAAATGTTTGGTAGAATTCACCTGTGAAACCATCTGGTCCTGGACTCTTGTTTCTTGGGAGTTTTAAAATTAATGAATCAATTTCATTACTGGTAATTGGTCTTTTCATTATTTCTATTTCTTCCTGGTTCAGTCTTAGGAGCTTGCACATTTCTAAGAATTTGTCCATTTCTTCTAGGTTGTCCATTTTAATGGCATATAGTTGTTCATAGTAGTCTCTTAATACAAAATAGTTCATAGTAGTCTCAAAACAAAAAAGTACAAAAGTAATCTTTTGTATTTCTGTGGTGTCGGTTCTAATGTCTCCTTTTTCATTTCTGATTTGGCATATAGTTGTTCAGAGTAGTCTCTTAATACAAAATAGTTCATAGTAGTCTCTTAATACAAAAAAATGAAATACAAAAGTAATCTTTTGTACTTCTGTGGTGTTGGTTCTAACTTCTCCTTTTTCACTTCTGATTTCATTGATTTGGGCCCTTTCCTTGTTTCCCCTTGATGAGTCTGTAAGGGTTTATCAATTTTGTTTATCTTTTCAAAGAACCAGATTTTAGTTTCATTTATCTTTTCTACTGTTTTTTAAAAATCTCTGTTTCATTTATTTCTGCTCTGGCCTTTATGATTTCTTTCCTTTTCCTAATTTTGGGTTTTGTTTGTAGTTTCTGTAGTTCCGTTAGGGGTAAGTTTAGGTTGCTTATTTGAGATTTTTCTTGTTTTCTGAGGTAAGCTTGTATCACTATAAACTTCCCTCTTAGAACTGCTTTTGCTGAGTCCCATAGGTTTTGGATCATTGTGTTTTTGTTTTCATTTGTCTCTAGGTATTTTTTGATTTCCTCTTTGATTTATTCAGTGATCCACTGGTTGTTTAGTAATATATTATTTAGCCTCCATGTGTTTGTGTTTTTTGCAGCTTTTTCCTTTTAGTTGATTTCTAGTCTCATAACGTTGTAGTTGGAAAAGGTGCTTGATATGATTTCAGTTTTCTTAAATTTACTAGGCTTGTTTTGTGGCCTAGCATGGGATCTATCCTATGAAACTAACTTTTTTGGGGTGTGGTTTAAATATCTTTTCTATTTTAATAAATAGAAATATAAATTCTATCACTCTTGGGGCAGCATATTTTATAAAAGCCTACAAAAATTGACTTACCATCTTGATGAGTCTTTGTATAAAGGATCTAAACTTGTCTTATTAAAATCACCCATAAGATAAATAGTCCTTGTTTGATTCATTTGTTCTAACAGTACCATTAATACAGAAAAAGCATTGTGACAGAAGTCTTATGAATTCTTAAGTTCTCCTTGAAGTAATCCATTTAAGTCTCATATTTATTTCCTTCATCCATGGGTAAACTATTATACTCTTTTCAGGCAGGACAGTAATTAGTCCCTATAGTCATATAAATAAGCATTACATTAGTAGGTAAAAAAAGCAAATATGTATCCATGTATCATTTCTTGAACATGGACATGGGTTGATATTTAGATCAAAGTAGGCAAAACATCACTTGAATTTGTTTAACTTTGGGAAAGGATACATCCACAACCAGGGAAAGCGGAACCAGACTTCTAAATAAAGAAAGAAAATTTTTCAATTTACTTCCAGTCATCAGCAATTATCCAACCAAAAAAGTGACTACTTTTGCCTTTCTTCTCTGTCTTCAGTGTCAAAGCTAAAGAGAAAATTTATGTATAAAAGCAGACTGATCTTGGTTCTGTGGACTTGGAATATACTATGTATAATTTAGGTTATATTTTATTTGTCTATCATTTATTTATTTTGGCCAAGTGTTTAAGAAATTGGGCTATGGGTGAATGAGGCAAGAGCTAAAAATGCCTAAAATCAATGGTAGCAAAATTTCATCTCATTGAGTTATAGTTAATTAACTCAAATATTTCTCATATGATATGGAAATGTCTGTGGGAAACATACATGATTATGCTCAAATATATTCCTTCATTTGAAAATGTTATACCTTCCTCTCTCTAGAGGTTTCTCAAAGAGGAAAACAGTATAAGTTCCAAAGATGCAATGTTTTAGCTAGAACCTAGGAGCAAAATACAAATTACCAATACTGTAGGTAGAAAGACCTTCTTTAGAGACTACTTTCTACTAATATAATAATATTAAACTATTGTTATAATAAAGGACATCAAGCCATTCACATTATAAAACACAATAATACTTTATATTGTTAACAAATACATAAACATATAGTGGAAATATAAAAACATGTATAAGAATGAAAACACTGGATTTGTGAAACACTAGAGAAGGAAGGAGGGAAGAGAATGCGATAGGAGAGGATCACAGTGGGAACAGTAATTGTATTTATAATGCTTAATTGGAGGAGAAAGAGCAGCAGCAGGAAATCAGCCATAGTGGTAATATTTTACAAAGTTGGGAATAGGTCCATAGTTGTTCATTACATTATTCTCTATTCTGACCTATATATTTGAAGTATTTACCAGTAAAATAAATAAGCCATTTACAATATCAACACAAGACATATATGTAATAAATACAGCAAAATATATGATTTATTAAAAATATAAGACTTTATTAAAAGACAGTAAGCTATCAATATAAATAAATGGAGAGATAATAGTGCATGTATAAAGAAAGAAAGGTTCATTCTATATTTTAAAGAGAGTAATTCTTCCCAAATTAATCTATAAATGTAAAAAATTTCAATAGCTTTTTCCTTGAATTTGATAAGTGATGATAAAATATACATGGAAAAGCAAAGAGCAAAGAACGGCCAATATACTC
The DNA here is from genome assembly GCF_002837175.3 of Physeter macrocephalus. Classification (NCBI taxonomy): domain Eukaryota; kingdom Metazoa; phylum Chordata; class Mammalia; order Artiodactyla; family Physeteridae; genus Physeter; species Physeter macrocephalus. The sequence continues at coordinate 41,094,421 of NC_041230.1, read as the reverse complement.
ATGAAGAAGAACAAGTTAGGGGGATTGTCCTACCAAAAATCCTCTTCCAAACACCAACACTTATTAAAGCCAAGATTAAACACACAGTGGTCACAGTACAGGGACCAACAAACAAAAGAGAGAACTCAGAAACAGACCCACTGATTATGAAAACTTCATTTTTAACATAGCCGGCATTGATGATCAATGAGAAAAGGTCAGACTAAGCAGTCCCACATGGGACAGTTGGGTTTCAGTATGGAAAAAGATTAAACTGGTTGCCTGCTTCTCACCATATACTGAAATCACTGCCAGGTAGATTACAGTCCTAAATGTGAGAGACAAACTGCAAAAGTTTTAGAAGACAATTTGTAACAGAATTTTTATATTACACTGGGAAAGATTTCTTAATCAAAAGACCAAAGTACCATTTTAAAAACAAAGATTGATAATTGGACCACAGCAAATGAAGAACTTTTGTAAAACAAGGCACGATTAAAAAAGCTTTTAAAGATAAGCCATAACCGAAGAAAAGATGTCTGTAACATGCATACATATACATCCAACAAAGAAGTCATATGCAGACTATTTAAATAACCCCCATAATCAATCAGAAATGAAATACCTGCAAAAGAGAAGAGCACATCAGAGAAGAGAAAACACAAATGGTTCATCAACACATGACAATCTTATTATTAATGATGTAACTGCAAATTAAAACCAAAAGATACCACTTCAGACCCATAAGACCCATAAAATAATGACAATATTTTAAAATCCTAACAAATCTCAGTGTTGTCAGAATGTCAAGCAAGAGGAATTTATGCATATTGTTAGTGAAAACAAAACCTGTATAGGCACTTTGGAAAATAAGTTTGGAATTTCTAGTAAAACTGAAAATGCACATATTCTCCAACCCAGTAATCCTATTCCCAAGTGAACAGAGCTTAGAGAATATAGCCTAGATGTGTGCATATATCACATATGCAAAATTTTCTTAGCAGCATTATTTATAGCAACATAAACCATTAAAGAGCTTAATTTTCCATCAATAATGGAATGGATAAATATTATACTGCAGTGGAAATGAAAATGAAAGTATAGCTCTATTTACCACCAAGACTGAAACTTACAAATATGATTGTAAATATATTAAAGAGGCAAGCACAGAAGAATATATGCAAGATGGTTCCATGCATATCGAGTTCAATATCAAGCAAAACTAAACATTCTGTCATTTAGGAATCCAAATATAGTTGGAAAAACTATGAAGAAAAGTAGGGGACTCATTAAAACAAATTTCAGTATGGTGGTTAACTCTGAGGAAAGCAAGTGGGATAAAACAGGGAGCAACATCTAGGCACTTTTAACATACTGGTGTGTTCTATTTCTCAAGCTGGGTAGTATGTACGTGGATATATGTTTTATTACACACACACACGTTTCTCTTTTATATGAAAACTACTTTTAAAAATGTATGATATCAATAAAGATAACTTACAGAGACATTTCATCCTAGGAACCAGTGGTAGCTGAACATTTCAAAGGAACTTTAGATTATAAATATCCAAAGAGTTACTGGGAAGAAAAAGACCACTGATAAAATAAGAATGAGAGATCATAAAACAGGCAAATATTAAAATGAATGTCTGGGCATGAAAAACAGATGTTGTAATTTTAAAATCCATTTAAATGGGTAAATAGTTACCTGGACAAAGCTAAAGAGAGAATTAGTGAATTTCAAAATAAGGGGACAGAAATCCCCCAAAGTGCAGTAAGAGAAATAAAAAGATGGAGGATATGAAAGAGAAGTCAGTAGATATGGAGGATAAAATGCAGAGCTCTAATATAGAAAGCACAAGGAGAAGAGAATAGAGAAAACTAAAGAAGCAATATTTGAACAGATAAGGGCTGAGAATTTTCCAAACATGCAGAAAAATATGACTCATCAGATTACAAAGGCCCAGCAGGCATCATTTGGAAGTTAAAAAAAAGAATCACACTCTGACCCACATTATAATGAAACCACAGAGCATTAAGGGAAAAAGAGAAAAACATAAAAGATGCTTTCTAGAAACACTGTCTACAAAGGACAATCAGATTGACAGCAGACTTCTCATCAGTAGTAACAGAAAATATTACCAAATGTGGAGCAAAAAATAACTGTAAACTTAGAATTCTATTGCATAAGAGAGAGGGTGAAAAAAAATAGTTTCAGACATATAAAAACCTTTTATAAAGTAATATAAAGAAATTTTTTTATAAAGAAATTTTACTATCTGCAGCCTTTATTGAAAGCAATACTAAAGATGTACTTAAACAGGAAGAAAATCAAGCCCAAGAGGAAGCAGTGAACAAAGCAAAAATGAGCAAGGATATTCATAGCAGGGTAATGAATATCAGTAATAAGTGATTGTAAAATTAGTAAGTATAATAACAATAAGAATGTGTTTAAAAACTTGTGTGATGAGACAGTACAGGGTATACTATATAGAGTACAGACTCTGAAGCCAGACTGGGTTTGAATATGAACCAAAGTTCCCCTTAAAACTAAAAATAATGACTAAAGAACACTCATGACATCAAAGGAATATAATTTACTTTTTTTGTCTTTGTTGACTAACTGTCATCTTTAATAGATCAACAACAGAAGAGCAATACAGGGGCTAAAAAGAAAGACAAGTGTGATTTTCAGACCAGTTGAACTGTTGTTACAAGTCTTAAGGGAAAGATATTCAGAAAGATAATCTTCATATTGTTCAAGAAAATTTTTCATGGATGGCTAGTTTGGATATTCAACCAGAAATTAAGTATGTTATGTACTTGTTAAACAATTTCTATCTTTTTATAATATTCTTCTGTAGAAATGCTATCAGACAGAAGACAGAAAGATAAAGGAATAAAACTGTTTTGGAGACAGCTAGCCCACTAGGCCAGGAAGAGAACTAATATCCTGGATTAATAAAGTTGACAAGTTTCTTTTAGTCTCTTATATTAACAGTAGCCATAGAATAGAATTAAGGCTTGCTTGATTTCTTTGGGTCACAGCCAAAAAACTGTTGCAATTCAATTATATGCTTAGTTCTGTAAGTATTTAAGTGCTTACCATATGCTAATTTGCAGTGAATTGCTTCTATCTAAAGTCACCTCCTTCCTATCATTTTACAATGATGGAATCTCTGACCCCTTCAGAATCCCAAAAGGATGGCCACCAAGTTCAGTCTTGTACTTTTTGGATAACTAGCTCAATTTCAAACACAATGGGCTTTTCTTTGGGTTGAAAAGATTCCACCAAATGGCTTTCACTTGGCAAGCAATACCTTACTCCTGTCTCACCGATATCTCCCCTTTTTGTGAGTCATTTCTATTTGATTGTTAATAACTATCATTTCTAAGGCTTTGGTTATCTTACTCCATTCACTCTCTAAGTATTTCTCTCTTTCATTATTTTGGGAAGGTTTACTTAAGTCAGAGTAAGTGTTATCACCATGCATTCACTTAACAAATATATACTGGGCAATCATCACGTGCCAGGCTCTGCACTGGTCAGATCATGTTATGTTTCTGCTCAAACCCTCTTAAGTTTCTCATCTCGTTCTGAGAAAAGCCCAAGTCTTTACCATGATATACAAGCCTACCTTCCCACCATCCTCCACAATCTCTCTGACCTTCTCTCCATTATTCTCACTCTCACTCTGCTCTGCTTACACTGGCCTTCTTGCTGTCCTCTAACAGGACAGGAATATTCTCACCTTAGAATTTTGTGTTTGCTGTTCTCTCTGCCTGAATCACCCAGATAGCCACATGATTCCCTCCTTCACCTCTCACTTTACTCCAATGACAGCAAGGAGTTCCCTGACCTTATATTAGATTACATTATCAGTCTCAATTTTTCACTCCTCTATAGTAGCATTACATATCCACACTCTGGCTTTATGGTGGCCAAAATGTACATCCTTGCCCCTAAGACTTTAGACTTGACCATGTGATTTGCTATTGCCACTGGGAAGTTACTGGACATGATTCAAGCAGACTTAAAATGGTTTGTACTACTAGGCCTGGGCTCTTATACTTCTGCTTTTTGCCATGGAGGCTAACATGATTTGGTATTCCACTGGTGCCAGAAAAATGGGAGACACATGGAACATACCTGAAACTGAGCCATAAACTGGAGCCAAGTGTAGCCTGGATTATTTCAACCTCAGGAAACCCACAGATATGTCTGGTGTTGAAAGGCCACTGACTTTCAGGTGGTTTGGTACAAACATTAGTGTGAAAATAGCAAAGAGAAAGTGAAAACAACTGCCAACATCCAGATGATCCTCATCCCCTTTCCTTATTTATTTTTCTTCATAGAAGTACTTAAGTTTAAACTACTATATATTTTATTTATTTGTTTATTTTCTATCCTCCGGCATACAGAAACGTACATGCACATATGCACACAAATAAAAGTTCTATGAAGGAAGTAATTTTTGTCCATTTTGTTTATTGTTATCATCCCTGCATGGCAAAGGATCTGGCACATACAGGTACTCAATAAACATTTTGCTGAATGAATAAATAAACAATACAAAGTCCCTGCACTCACGAAACTTATACTTTAGTGGGAAAAGCCAGAGAATTAAAAAGTACACAAATAATAATATTTAGATAGTTGTGAGTGTTATGAGGAAAATAAAACAGAGGAATGAAACAAAATGTTGGAGTACAAGGAAGAAGGGTTGTATAGATGATTAAAAAGTTGTCAACAGGGGGTGTCATGTAAGCTGAGTCCAAATAAAGAGCCTGCATGCAGCTGGGAGAAGACCATACTATGCAAAACTGAGAATACAATGACACTGAGGCAGGAGTAGGAGGAGACAAAGAAGAGGTAGTCAAACACCCTATCACCTAGGGCTTCATGGGCCTCAGAATAGTCTTTGGATTTCATTCTAATTACAGTTGAACGCCTTTGGAAAGGTTTATGCAGGAAAATGATTTATTTTTAAGGTCACTTAGTTTATTATATGGATTGTAGAGGGCAAGAAGGGAAGTAAGGAGACAAGTACAGTGGTCAGGTTCAGGATAGAGGTGGTGGAGGGGTTGGGATATCTTTTGAAAGCAGAATCAGCAGGGCTGACTGACTGAATGGATGTGGCATACAAGAGAAGGAGAGGCATCTGGAGGCTGGACAAAAAGGAATCAAGGATGACCACTTAGTTTCTGGTCTGAAAAATTTACCAAATGTTAGTTTCATTAATTGAGTTGAAGATGAGCAGTTATGGGGTAAAAGACATCATGAGCTCTATATTATACATTTATTGATCAACTCCTCTATACAGGATTGTGCTACACAGATGATACAGGTACCTGTTCTGAAGAACACTTATGCCTTTGTCAGTTGCTAAGCAGAATCAATAGTTTCACAGCTATCTGTATAATACTGGACTCAACTCAGACAAAAATAAATAAATAAAACAGTCCAAGGAAGATGTTTTTACTCTCCTTCCCTTCTTGTTAAAAGAATCCTGGTTTGTTTTTTTAGTTTAGTTTGGTTGAGGCAGCTATGTGACCAGTTAAAGACACTTATCTCATGCACCACTTACGATATTTAAAAAAAGGGGGGAGAAAAGAACACATATTTGAATCATATACATTTTAAAAATTTCTAGAAGGATAAAAAAGAGACTAATACAAGTGGTTACCTGTTTCTTGGTCGGGGGGGCGGCGGGGGGGGCAGTACATGAAAGTGGAAGGATGAAGGAGGTGTGATATGAAAGGGAAATTCTCACTAATATACCCTTCTATACTTTGATGTTTTAAGTTTGAGACTGTATTGGCTATTAAAAAAAACAGAATACACACACACACACACACACACACACACACACACACACACACACCACACTATGGAATACTACTCAGCCATAAAAAAGAATGAAATGTTGCCATTTGCAACAACATGGATAGACTTGGAGGGTATTATGCTTAGTGAAAGAACTCAGAGAAAGACAAATACTATACGTTATCACTTGTACGTGGAATCTGAAAAAAAAAAAAAAGCTACTGAATACAACAAAAATGAATGAGACTCACAGATATAGAAAACAAACAAGTGGTGACCAGTGGGGAAAGAGAGGGGGGGAGGAGCAAGATAGGGATAGAGGATTAAAAGGTACAAACTATTATGTATAAAATAAATAAGCTACAAGGATGTATTGTACAGTACAAGGGATATGGCCAATATTTTATAATAATTATAAATGGAGTATAATCATTAAAAACTGTGACTCACTATGTTATATACCTGAAACTTATATAATATTGTAAATCAACTATACCTCAATAAAAAAAGTACTCACCTCCTCAGATTCCCTCACAACTAGGCATGATCATGTGACAGTACTAGCCAATGAAATATAAATGGAAGTCCCTGAGGACAGTTTCACTTTCTTGATAAACACAAGGATAGCAAGATAAATTTTGCCCTTTGTTATTTCTCCTTTCTCCTTACTTGGGATGTAGATACAATACCTGCAGTCAGGACAAGCATTTTGATTGGAAAAACAAAAGCTGCACACTAACTATGGAAGAACAGGAAATTACCAGAAGGAACCTGGGTCTTTGATGACTTCCTCAAGTAGATGAACCAGCTCTGAACTGCCTACTTCTGGACTACATATTTGATTTTTTTTTAATTAAAAAAATTTTTTTTGGCTGTGTTGGGTCTTTGTTGCTGCACGTGGGCTTTCTCTAGTTGCGGCGGGCGGAGGCTACTCTTCATTGTGGTGCGCAAGCTTCTCACTGCAGTGGCTTCTCTTGCGCGGAGCACGGGCTCTAGGCCCGTGGACTTCCGTAGTTGTGGCGCGTGGGCTTAGTTGCTCTGCGGCATGTGGGATCTTCTCAGAACAGGGATCGAACCTGTGTCCCCTGCATTGGCAGGCAGATTGTTATCCACTGTGTCACTAGGGAAGCCCTGGACTACTTATTTGAAAATAAGGAAATAATATGGGAAATTGGGGAAAATATTGGATTAATCTACTGTAGTTAAAATAAAGTTGTAACTGATATAGTTTTAGAACCCATATTAAAGCTTGTACTATAATATAACCAATGGGTGGTCACAACAACAGTAAAATGTGTCATAAGGAACATAATGTCCCCAAGGTACTTCTAAGTTAACTTCTAAAAATAGGATAGTATTAACAAGTAATCATAATTTCCAAGTCTCATAATTTACCCATTCTTGTATGTGTTTGTTTTCCTGGATTCCTCATATAAGCAATGTGTAAGTGTCCCTATTGGTTTCTTATCTTATGTAAGTCATGGAAAGATACTGTGAAAAGCAGAGGCTTGAGGATCTAAAGAGAATTCTGGTTCTTGGTCATGTAAAACCATAACCTTTAGATATAGCTCAGGATTTGGTTTAAAATCACTCTGTTAACATTGTATTTTTAAAATAAGCACTGCAGAATAGATTTTTAACATTACAAAGCCTCAAGTCCTACTATTTTAAAGAAGAGGAATAGTTTAAGATAATGACAATGAGGATACATTTTAAGATGAAGATGATGATATTTTAAGAAGTAAGCTTGCAATAAGAATTATTCTTATGTTCAAGTTTGACTTACTGTTTTTAATTTCTTTCGTAGAATGCTATCTTCCAAAAGCACTTATAAGAAGAGAAAATGTTTGTGTTAGAGACATTCTTTCAACCCCTCTCTACCTTGGAATGAGGTATGTCATTCAGTATAACACAGAGTTTGGTCCTTCTATTTATAACACTGCAGATATTAAAAAAAACATTTTTGAGAAACAGAGCTAGTGTAAAAATCAAATACTGCAGTGATAATGTCAGCACATTTCCTTCTAACTAAAAATAGAAATACATTTTATTTTAAAGATTTTAAGTCATGTTTCTAATGTAAACTATCACACGCCCAGGATATTGTAAAAACTTCAAGAAAACTGAACTGATGTAGAAAACTTTTTCAAATATTTGGATAAGAAAGAAAAGTAGAAGAATCCTCCTCTGCTCTAAGTATAATCACTTATAATAGGTTGATCTTAACTATTAAGACTTGACTGTGGAATTCATTTCCATGAAATTGACCAGATAACAGCAAGAAGTTTTGAATAGGCAAAAACTCTTGCTTATTCAGGAGCATATATTATTTCTGTACTGCAAGTGGCCATGTCAAATGGTTGCAAAATGACTTAGGCAATTCTGGAGAAGATTTTGATATCAGAACTTAGATTGGTATATACAGTTTTAAAATTACATGTTCTTGGAAATTAATAAAAATAGATAGTCAAATCCAGGCAGGATTATAATCCAGGGAATCATTTAATCAAGATTTACTGATATGAAAAATATAGTCCATCCAAGTTTTATTTCTAACAGGAAAAGAAAGACTGAATTCAATAAAAACATTTTAAAATATTGATCAAAATGCCAGAAAGTACTAAAAGCTTATTAACTAAGAAATGAGTGTTTAGGTCCTTTGAGGAAGGATTTTGTTTTGCTGTTTGTTTTTTTCTTGGGCTTTGTGGCTAGGAAGATTTTCTTGGGCTGATTCAGTCACATACATGTAGGCTGATCATCAGCTTTTGGGAAGAGTGGTACAAAATGCTCTAAGACTACTCGGTTTCCATTTTGATGAAGCCATGTATATAAGAATAAAGGTATAAGCTTTAGTTAACTAAAGAAAATAGTCATCAGGGGAAAAAAAGTGCATGACTGTAATTATCACATCTATGATGGCTGACAAATCCTGAAAACAATTTCATAACTGATAATACAATACACACTATATTCCTGAGAAAATATGATATACATTGGTTATACATTTCATTCTTCTAAATGTATTATAGATTCTTAGACCTGGTAGTAAAAAGGAATATGCAACATTCTGAAGAAACAAACAAACAAACAAAAAAAATACCAAAGAATCCTAATAACCCTTCCAGGCTACCTTTCCACAAAAATTCCAACCTATAAACTCTGAAGCCAAAATTACTATCAGATTCAACTTCTACACTTTGGCTTCTTAGTATTCTTTTCTTTCTTTTTTTTTTTTTTATTAATTTTTATTGGAGTATGGTTGCTTTACACTGTTGTGTTAGCCTCCACTGCACAACAAAATGAATCAGCCATACGCATACAGATATCCCCTCCCTTTTGGACTTCCATGGCTGACAAATCCTGAAAACAATTTCATAACTGATAATACAATACACACTATATTCCTGAGAAAATATGATATACATTGGTTATACATTTCATTCTTCTAAATGTATTATAGATTCTTAGACCTGGTAGTAAAAAGGAATATGCAACATTCTGAAGAAACAAACAAACAAACAAAAAAAATACCAAAGAATCCTAATAACCCTTCCAGGCTACCTTTCCACAAAAATTCCAACCTATAAACTCTGAAGCAAAAATTACTATCAGATTCAACTTCTACACTTTGGCTTCTTAGTATTCTTTTCTTTCTTTTTTTTTTTTTTATTAATTTTTATTGGAGTATGGTTGCTTTACACTGTTGTGTTAGCCTCCACTGCACAACAAAATGAATCAGCCATACGCATACAGATACCCCCTCCCTTTTGGACTTCCCTCCCATTTAGGTTACCACAGTGCATTAGGTAGAGTTCCCTGTACTATACAGTATGTTCCCATCAGTTGTCTATTTTATACATAGTATCAATAATGTGTATGTGTCAATCCCAGTCTCCCAGTTCCTCCCACCCCACCCCTTTCCCCCTTGGTATCCATATATTTGTTCTCTATGTCTGTGTCTCTATATCTGCTTTGCAAGTAAGATCATCTATACCATTTTTCTAGATTCCACATATATGCGTTAATATAGTATATTTGCTTTTCTCTTTCTGACTTAGTTCACTCTGTATGACTCTCTAGGTCCATCCACGTCTCTACAAATGACCCAACTTCATTCCTTTTTATGGCTGAGTAATATTCCATTGTATACATATATAAAACCCAAAGTTAGTAGAAGGAAAGAAATCATAAAGATCATAGCAGAAATAAATTAAATAGAAATGAAGAAAACAATAGCAAAGATCAATAAAACTAAAAGCTGGTTCTTTGAGAAGATAAACAAAATTGATAAACCTTTAGCCAGACTCATCAAGAAAAAAAGGGAGAGGACTCAAATTAGTAAAATTAGAAATGAAAAAGGAGAAGTTACAACTGACACCACAGAAATACAAAGGTTCATAATCTACGATCTTAGTTTTTTTTAGTTCAAGCCAAAGCAGTGGTCAATATCCTTAAGATTTGTAGGGAAAGAAGCAATCAGAAAAGGTACTTTGACTTCCAGTTTCAGTCACCTCCATGAGAATATAGAGAGAGATGTCACATATTCCTAGTTAGTACCATTTCATTCTTCCTAGTGATTAAGTCATTCCTTGGTAGTAAGCGAAAGGACACAGAAAGGTGCGTTAACTCTTTCAGGCCACTTGATAACTATTTGGTATATAGCTACTGAAAGGCACTAAATGTACCCTTCAGCGCATGACTTACTATCTCAAGTCACTCAAGCACTAGGGGAAAAACACTCCATTGTTGTTTAACATTATGTATTGGGTTGGCCAAAAAGTTTATTCGGTTAGTGACTACATTGTTCAATAAAATTCTTGGTGAAAATGAAAAATGTCTTTTCACTTAAAACTGAACAAACTTTTTGGCCAACCCAATACTAGATTTTGCTGCTATTTAAACTTAGTCTATGCAAAAGTTTTAGGAGATGATATTCAAATGCATATATATATATATATATATATATGTATATATCAAAGGCTCTGAAAATAATAAAGCTATCAGGCAACCATTACGCTCCAAATTGTATTACACCTTAATAATGCAATCTTCTTCTCAAATGTTTTCATGCAAAATGAGACCATTTGTTTAAGCCAATTGTGACAGTGACTTTAAAAACTGAAGAGGATGCACATGTGCACATACACACAACACATATGCATATACACAAACATACAGCTTAATGTAGAAGAAATGGAGTAAGTAAATATTTCATAAAGCATTGAAATGTATGTACAGATGTGATTAGAAGACACAGACTGTGAGATCAAATATCCATCTTAAAATTTCAGTGCTTTGGTGGTTAAAACAGTAAAAGAAAAACAACATTGTTTTGCACTTAGAAACCTGTTTCTAATCAACTGAGCTACTCCTATGGGGTCAAATAAAAATGATTAGCTTATTAAAAGCATAGCTTTGCTATTTAATAAGCAAAAATGATTGAAAATTCTGCTCCAGATCCTGATAATTTTAGTGTTTCTAGTTAAGCCTGCAAAATTGCATTCATTATTAGTGTCTAGATTCATTAACAATTCAATTTATAGATATTAATGCTTATAATGCATGCTTCGCTTGCCAAAACTTGAAGAGAAATTGTTTCAATTAGCTTTCATGGATCATGAATCCTACCGGCTGGGTATTTTTAGACAAAAGATACAAACACATCCCCAAGCAATGCTAATGCACAGCTGGGACTCGTGTGTAAGGTCACTTGAGCTAACAGTTTAAAAGGAAAAACAGTAAATGAGCTTTACCCAGATGAGCAAGACAGGAACAGTCTTCTGTTTCCAACCAAATATTTGAAAGGCATATACACACCTTGAGAAAAATGGCAACAGAATTATTTGCTTTTGAGATTTCTAGAAGATAAAAACCATTAGACAGAAATTGGCAATCTAAACTCAGCAAGCAGTATCCAGCACATAAGACAACATGGGAAGTCTCAGTGAGAGATCTTAAATTGTCCCTTTGTAGAAAAGAAAGGGGATTTCTTAGAAGTCTCAAGCTTAACAGAAATATAAATTCTGTCACTTGCACAAGGGCCATGCTCTAGGTAGAAGAATAAAAAAATAGATTGATGTCCCAAATGATCTAGAAGAGAATTCAGATTTAGAGAAAATTATTAATTCTCCACTTCATTTTGGGCAGCATAAAACTAGCTCAAAGTTGCTAATTAATGTCAATAGCAAAGGGCACCCTTAGATAAAAGAGGGTTTTTGGAGGATCTCCACCTCTTTGAGGTACACTTCTTTCACACAAATCTTCATATAAATTGAGGACAGTAGCCCATCCTTGCACTTTTCACTTAGTGTAAAGTAGTGCAGTGTAGTGTAGTGAAGCCTAGCATAGCATAGCATCATATCTCCATCCACGTGTGGTCTGTGGTTGTTCGTAGCTTGGTATTTAGCAGAGCATGAAGAGAATGAGGTGACTTTCACCTTAAAACTAAGAGATATTTCATTTGTCTTCAATGAAATGCTGACCCACATCACATACTTAAGAACAGATTGAATAATCATTCTTGAGTGCCTCAAGAACAAGTCCAACTCCCTCAAGGATCTCTTGAGAGAATCTTAGAGAAGTTTAAAGCTAGTAGTATGAAATCAAAATTCGGTTTGAGAAAACCATGAGATTCCAGAAAACTAATGAAACACTAAACTCTAAGAACACTAATGTCATAAATGTACAGTTGGGAGAAAGACAGCATGAAAAGCATATAAACTCTTCAGGAATATTTTAGATGAGGAAGTATGGAAAGATGTAAAATGTCTCTTCTAAAACTAACTGAACTTTGGATTAAGTCTTAGATACTGGTCTGGAGGAACAATAAATACATGTCTAGAAGAAATATTCATTTCATTATTATATTTTTTAGACTTAACAGTGGTATAACATCTCCATTGACAACTGCGAGTCTATTATAAATCATTACTGCCACAACAGACACTTAATAAAACTCACAAATATAAAGATTAAAATCTAGATTTCTGAAAAAAATGTAAATACAAACAAAAGGAAATCTGAGTCCCTCTAGAAGGTTATAAAAACTAATGCATGAGAATGAATTAAAGGATGATGGGAGAAAATGGGAAAACAATTTAGAGGAAAAAGTGAAAATTTCAGTTTTTGATAGAATAATTTGGAGAAAGATCTAAGAGACTGAAAGAAAAAGGACTAGGCTGAAAGCAGTATGTACATGGGACTAAACACACAAAAAAATGATGCAACCTATTTGTTTGTTCAGTCAGTATGATTGTAGAAACATATAAAGTGCATTTCCCACACTGCCAAATTCATAATAACTAAATCATTCTTGAAAAACTACAATTTATTTTTTAAGCCAAATAAGTTATTTAATAAGTTAATTGGCCCAAATGCACACACATAAACACACATACGCCCAAAACGGAATGACAAAGGCCATGGTCACTGATGAAATCATTAGCACTACCACATTACTATTCAGGTCCATAATTCATTCTTTAGAGTCCATAGGGGCCTGGTTTGCTTTGCCACACTGAAAATAGAGAACAGCAGGGATCCCTGTTACAAGAAGCTCACTTCCCCATTCTTTCATAAGCTTTCTCCAGCTTTTAAGTGCTCTGATTATTCTTTTGTCTCTCTGTGGCTAACCTATTACTTAAGGTACTTCTTCCTCCCTGCTCCTCCCAGACCTCTCTAATGGATGTAAAGGTCAATGACCAGCCCACCCCCCCACCCCCCCAACCCCAGGAATAGTAGTATTTTCAGCAAGGAGTGTGGTGAGGTAGTCATGGGATTCCCATTTCTGTTAACAGACTTGAAGGCTATATTCCATCACTGAAAATCTAACCCAGGCTTCTGATGCTGAGAACTATATTTTCACATAATCTATACTACCTACAGAGCCAATGCATTTTAGGTTGTAAGCCAACAAAGGATGTTTAGAGGATGACAATATACAGCAATAAATATAACTGGGTATACAGATAATCAGAAATCCAAACTGGCATATATTAACATTACGGAGCAGTTTGAGAAGGTGGCTAAGTGTAGAGATCTTGAGCTAACTACATCTCATAATTTCGAGGAAACATAAATAAATATATACGGGTATACAGAAATCCAAACTGGCATATATTAACATTACGGAGCAGTTTGAGAAGGTGGCTAAGTGTAGAGATCTTGAGCTAACTACATCTCATAATTTCGAGGAAACAAATTGGGTGGTGGGTGATAGTCAATACTACTTCACCCATAAGAAAAACATTTCAGCGCTTTTCCTATAATGACTTCCTAGAGGAACAAAAAGGAAATTAGTTCAACGTAGTACTATGCAGAACAAATGACATAAATATTACAATTCCATGAAGGCAGACATACCATCTTACTCACCAATGTATGCCTATGGCCAACCCTAAAATAATGCCTGCCACATAGTATGCACTCAAATATTTGTTGAAATAATAGATATATTATTCCTCACAATATGGCCTAAGTTTCTTCTTACAGAAAACAAAATAATAGCAGCTTCTATCAAAGGTTGTGAGGATTAAAAGAAACCAAGCAGTAATGTAAGATGATAACCTGAGGGGAAAGTGAAATCTGGTAAAGGGTATACCCAGACTCTGTACTATCCTTGCAACTTTTCTGTAAATCTAAAGTTATTCCAAGATAAAAAGTTCAGTTAAAAAAACATATCATGCAAAACACTTAAGCCAGCATCTGATATTTGGCTGGTATGATCAAGTATTTCCCGACCCTCCTCACAATATCACCCATGCACTCAGAGGAATCAACAGCATGCTAGTGATGTTGACCAAGGGGACTAACCAGCCAAGTGACAAATCACAGTAGAGATTTGCTGGCTTTATCTATTTGTTGGTTAGTGCCTGAAACCCGTAATGGCCCTAAATTATTTTGAATATTCTCACTAGATACTACTGAAGGACTCTACCACTACCACCCCTCACTTTTTCTTTTTTTCTCTCTTATACCTTTTTACCCCATGGTAGTTTTATTTCTTTGTTGTCCTCCCAAGTGGTACCCACTGACACTTACTGGCATTGCTTGGTGGTGACTCCCAGCCTAACATGTGGTCACTAAAGCTACTGCTTATGGAAGAGAAGAGTTAGACTTTATTAAAAATCTAACTCTGGTTCCCAGACGTTCCAATGCCTTAAGCCTCATATTCATGAATAGGATGGCAGCTCAGTTAAAATATAAAAATAATCATCCCCTTGAAATGCAAATAAATGTTTCCACGGATAATTTTCCAAATAATGGCGAAATAATTGCCAAATTTCTACATCTACATATGAGAGTTCTGGTGGGATATTTATTCCTGCAACTGATAATTATTATATTTTTAAAGTTCTTTCAGAAAAAAGAATTGGTTCTTTCTAGAAAGTAATCTCCTTTTTTTATATCAGAAAGTTTGAAAAAAAAAAGATTTAACATTGATTATCAGTCTATCTAGCTCACTTTTGAAGAATATACAGAACCATTCTTAAAGGCTTCAAAGCAAAACAAACACAGTGAATGGAATCAATTTCCTCATAACTTCTACTAAAAATTGGAAATGAGTCACCATTTTTAAAAAAAACCAACATTAATTTTAAAAACACTGCTTCCTTAAAGATGAAGTAAATGTTTTTAAAGAAAAATAAAACATTGATATAGTCAAAATATACTTTGCCTAGGCTTAAAATACATCGGAAATTACTACTTCTTTAAGTCAGAATCATAGAAACAAAAGATATGCTTTGACAACTCCCAATACTTTAAGCTATCTTCTTATAATGGAAACATGCTTATCTGCCTCATTATTCGCTTCCCATTCCCAGTCCAGGTCTTTGCTTTATCTAATTCTTTGCAAAACTGAAAGAAAATAAGGAGTAAAAATGACAGTGAAACAAGAAGCTGTAAATATTTTCCATGGACAAGGCTGTGAGGATATATTTAAATGTTAGCTAAGTTGGGGGGAAGTAGTCTTTTACCTAGTCCAGTGGTTCTGGTTCAAACTTTGTGGTTTGAGGATCTCCTTTATGCTCTTAAAATTATTGAGAACTCCAAAGAGTTTGTTTATGTGATTATAACAATTAATATTTGCAATAATGGAAATTGAGAAAATTTAAAAACATTTATTAAATCATTTTAAAACAATAAATCACTACATATTAATGACATATTTTTATGAAAATAATAAATTCCCTATTCTAGAATATATACATATTTGTTTCCATACAAAAATAAGGTTTTATATCACGAGCATCAAGGGAAAGTGATGCTTCTGAAAGAAGTGCCATGTTTATTCCCACCTCAGGGGAGTGAAATAAAATGTACAAGATACCAGTTTGAGTTTGACAAACACAGAATCTTAGACAACAATTTTCTCATATTTTAATATAACATTTATGGGGTTTTTTGGTAAAAATTTATACTCAGGGAGACAAAATTGCCTAATTGTCTGATTGTGATCAGAATAAGCATAGCATGGCTTCTACTTGGATACACTGGTCCTCACCTAGAAAAGCTCCAAGTTATCAATGACCTCATAATTAAAACCGCTTGCCTTCTGCTCAGAGTTCTTTAACTAGGTTGACTCTTCGGTAAGATATACTTCGAATTATATCAATAAAACCTGGACTGGGGTTCCCTTCAAATTAGCTGAACCTGAAGCTAGTCCATAGTATTCTCAGAGATTCTGGATAAAAACATGTCCTATAGACAATTTTAAAAAGTCTTTAATCTGTTATCACCAATAACCTCACAACAGGATTCAATATATTAGCATCTGGGGTTTTATTCAATACTGAATATTACTAAGAATTACTAGGATTTTCACCTTGTCAGATACAGCTAGCAACTAGACTTCCAAATAATTTTTTTTTTTTACCTTGTACAATACAACTAGCATAGACTTCTACATAAAAAGGCAGAATTTAATGAAAGAAAGACTGATTTCTCCCTGTTTTATTTCTAGTCAGGTAAAGCTTTATGTCTATCAAGTAAAGGGGTATATACCAATCTCACATGCATGAGACATGCACTGCATTTGCAGTAACCAGCGCTGTTACTCAAGTGTGCTTTAGCTGAAACTAAAGTAAGCTTCTGCTTTGCCGACAGTGTTACCTCATACAACATTGCAGTCTAACACTAATGATTACAAATTTGGCTGATTAGACTCTCTATGGGTGGGTCCCAGAAATCTGTACTTATTGAAAACTTCCCTGGTGATTCTAATGTAGTCAATCAGACAAGTTTTTGGATCTAAACAGTACTGCTTCAGAGTTAATAGAGAGCCATCAGTTACAGCATAGGTTTTCATATCAAAATGTATTTTTCTTTAAAAAGAGAAACTCTATTAAATTAGCTAAACAAACACAACTGACAACCACAACGCTCCTTTTGGTTCCTTGAACAGTTAAGTTCATTCTCACCCGTTTTGCAAATGCTCTTGTCTCTGGCTGCAAAATTCTTTTTCATCACACCCCTTCCCCTTTCACCCAGCTCACTCTTCCTCTCAGCCTACTGGTCTCAGGGCAACCATTTTACTTTCCTAGCCTCCTTTAAGGATCCCTTGCCCCCCCATCTCCAATTTCCCCTACTTTATTTATCTTTTTCCTGTTCACTTCCTTTGTGCTACTTATAGTCTAGAATTCTATTGTCAATTTATCTTTTTACTAACCATCAGTCTCTCCCCACTAAACGTTTTTCTTTTCTCCATGATAATCCTACTGCCTAGAGCATTTGGTGGAGGGTAGGCTATATTAGCCAGGGATTTTGAGGGGCAAGCAACAGACACCAATCCCAGTTAATTACGCAGATAGGCTACCCAGTCAGCAACAAAACCCAAAGAAGCATGCCACAGAATCAGTCTGGTGAGGAAACTACTGTCTTTGGCTCTGGGTGTTTACACTGCTGACTCCACCAAAGTGGAGTCTGGTGAAACACTGCCATCTCTGGAAAGTGGATATGGCTTTACTCACTATTCTGCTGGCACAAAAAACCATTAAGAACAAAATTCTGGTCCTTCACAACACCAAGTCTGATTAAAAAATTTGTCTGTTTGGCAGAGCTTAGGTTTGAGGCCTGCAGCCCTTTCAATAACGTTGCATTTTCAGCCTCTACTGTGGTAGATGAGCTTGGCTTCATACAGAGGAGTTCCCAAATATAAGGGATTCAGCTAGTAGGTGGCCAAGATGAAGGATAAATGTCTCCATTAATATAAGCTCTCAAATATTTCTTGAATGAATAAATCATAAAACATATTCAAAAATATTATTAGAATAAGTTTTAAATAATGTAATCATGAATTTTCTAGTATTTAGCTGCTATGAATTACTCTTTATTCTAATTCTGGTTTCCTCCTTCTAGACTTGAATAAAAAACACCTGCGCTTCCAAGCAGCTTGAATTTCCTTAACAGCAATGTGAGAGACAATGTGAGATACTTTTCAAATTCCCCTTGGAAGAAGGATTTGTTGCCCAGCTGCTGAGAGAGTGGTCAACCATCATCTGACAGGCCCTTCTACGATGGCCTCAACTGCAGAAACCCACATTCTCTAAGGTTGAGTCTCTTCTCAGGGCAGCCTGCATCCAACAACTGATCAAAATGGGAATATAAAGGCTTGACCCTCTTGCCCCAACTCCAGATAACTCTACAAAGCTAGTCAAGGCCCAGAGTTCTTCATGGGGTCAGTCCAGGATGGCATTTGGCCTTCCAGCAGCTTGACTTTTCCTGCTACCCAGTCCTGCTCTCTTCCCGTCTTCACAAATGTTGACCCCAAGGGCACTCCTTAATAAACACTCTGCAAGCTAAACTCCCTTTCAGAGTCTACATCCTGGGGAGCCAGCCGGGGACAGTTAGTACCATTAGTGATTCAAGAAAGCAAGCATTCAGATGGAGTTTGGAACTGAAACACTCACCTCCTGGCTGACAGAAAAGTGGCATAAGGGAACTTTCTGAGGTGATGTAAGTACTGTATACTTAAATTGGGTTAGTATTTACATTTGTGTACACTTAAAATTTGTGTAAATTTAATAAAATAAACAATTTTAAATAAAATAAATAACTTTAAATTAAAAAATAATAAAATGTTTATGTAATTTGTTTAATTTATTTTATTGTTTATAAATTATACCTCAAAAATATATAAAGAGAGAGAAGGCAGAAAATTAAGAGTATCTTATTGATTAGGTGGCTTCTAGTTCCTTTCACAATAGGCACTGACATATGATGTAAAAAAGATAGCAGAAAAGGAACAAATATCAGCTAATAAGCAGTGAGTGATGCCTTCTGGTCTCCAATGGAAGGTGTTAGTTTGGAAAGAAGACCTTTTGTGAGGCATTCTCATTGTGAGTATATAATTGATACAAATCTATTAAAGTTAAAGATGATTAGGTTCAACCAACAAATTGTTAAAATGAAATCAAGTGTTAGCTGCCATATTCTATCTGAATAAGATAAATCATTATCAAGACAGTACAGGTAGAACAAAGTAATTATCAGGATATTTTAATTTTCTCCCTTAAGCTAAATAGCTTTTCAACATAAATAAAAGTAGCAGTTACCGCTTGAGAAACTATTTAGTGTTCAGTGCTCTTTTGATTTTGCTTCAAAATTCCAGTGAACACAGAACAAACAACTAAATTTGAGGGTGATACGTAACTAAGCCTTTATCTAAATAAGTACCTAATCATCTCAAGGATCAAAATTTGAACTCTTTGGTGGGCTTTTATTTAAAAATGCAAAGAAACTGATAGAACATTGAATATCCTCAACCAAAAATTAAATGGAAACCAAGAAATATCACTAAGAACCCTTTCTCTAGTTTTTTTATTTTTAAAATTTTTTTTTTACTTTTTATTTTTTTTCTGGTACGCGGGCCTCTCACTGCTGTGGCCTCTCCCGTTTGCAGAGCACAGGCTCCGGACGCACAGGCCCAGCGGCCATGGCTCACGGGCCTAGCTGCTCCGTGGCATGTGGGATCCTCCCGGACTGGGGCACGAACCCGTGTCCCCTGCATCGGCAGGCGGACTCTCAACCACTGCGCCACCAGGGAAGCCCTCTAGTTTTATTTTTAAATGCCACTACTATATAGAGTTCTGGATAATAAAATTTTTTAATTATATTTTTACTCTTCTTTCCCAGTACTTTCCCCTCCTCCTCCACCCCACAAAAAGTTCCTGATTTTAAACAAGTAGGATATAACATTGAAGTTACCTCATAGCTATGGTGTCTTTATTATTTTCAGAATATAGATAGAAAAAATGGAATTGAGAAATAGCTTGCCTCAAGGAACAGTTCAGGTTGTAAAGCACTGAATCAACCAAAGCAGGAATTCTCAACCTTACCTTCCTGTTAACAGATTCTAGATTGTAGCCTGAAGAAAAATATGTACCTAAACATCCTATGCTGAAAAATTATTTAGCTTAGAAAATAAGTTAAACCTCCTTTATGCAGAAGCAGGTTTCTTGGTGTGATCTGAGGTTAGCGAGAGGAAACCACTCCCTTATTAAGACATATCCAACTATGGAAATAATGTGCAGCTCCAAAATTAATAACTGTTTTATTATTACCACAGTGTGGAAATAAAGTATGTTCTTTTGCTCTGTTATTCAATCTGGTTAATTATCCATGTAAAGTAAAGTTATTTCTGGCAACTTCAGAGCCAAAACTCTAACTTTAACATAGTTAGGGTTAAAAGAGAGAGATTTCTGCTAAAGGAAAAAAGTTCTGCTTAATTCTAATATATATGCTATACTTTACTGACTCAAAGGAATGTGATCCAACAACCACTAACACTGAGCACTCTGGTTTCAAAGCTAATAGATAACTTACTTTTTTGCTCAGACAACCTACATGATATGAGTTACATTGGTTTTATATATCTATATCTATACCTATATCTATATCTAACAATGGCAGCATTCAAAATGCTAAAATAGGGACAGGAAGAGGAAGAAATTCAGAAAGTATTCAATATAAAACTTCCATGAGCACCACTGTATTTAGTGGGTTTACTTAGGCAATGAAGCACAACCAACAATTTACAGCACAAATATACTATTATAAATCATGACAATGCAGAGATTGTCAAACTTGATTAAAAAAAAAGATTCAGTTATATGCTCTCTACAAGAGATATACTTTAAATAAGTTGAAAGTAAAAAGATGGAAAAATATATATATAAATTCACACAGCAACAACCCTAAGAAAACTGGACCAGCTATACTAATACTAGGCAAAATAGGGCTTAAAACAAAAATATTACTAGAGATGAATAGAAATATTTTATAATGGTAAAACTGTCAATCCCTGAGGAAGATTTAATAATTATAAACATACATACTCCTAACAACAGAGCCACAAAATATGTGAGGGAAAAGTGACAGAACTGAAGGGAGAAATAAACAATTAAAAAAATAATGTTTGGGGAAAAAAATAATGTTTGGAGATCTCAATATCCCACTTTCAGTAATGCATAGAACAACTACAAAGACCAGTAAGGAAATTGAAGATTTGAACAACACTATCAACTAACAGGGCCAAAGAGACATCTAAAGAATACTCTTCCCAACAACAGCAACACATACATTCTTCTCAAGTGCACATGAAATGTGCTCCAGAATAATATTTGGCCTTACATTAGGCCATAAAATGAGTCTCAATGAATTTAAAATGACTGATATCATACAGAGTGGACTGAAATTAGAAACCAGTAACATAAGGAAATCTGGGAAATCCATAAATATGTGGAAAATAACACAAATAGTCAATTAATCAAATATGAAATAACAAAGGATATTAGAAAATACTTTTAGAAGAATGAGATGAAAACAAAACATAGCAAAATTATGGGTAAAATTATGGGATGCAGCTAAAGAAGTGCTTATATAGAAATTTATAGCTATAATGCCTATATTAAATAAGACGATCTCGAATCAATAGATCAACCTTCCATAATAAGATACTAGAAAAAAGAAGAGAAAACTAAACCTAAGGCAAGCAGGAAAAAATTAAATAGTAAATAGTGGAAATTAATGATATAAAAAATATTTTTAGAAGGCAGAGAAAAATCAACAAAACCAAATGCTACTTCGTTGCAATGATTAACAAAATTGACAAATCCTTAGCTAGACTGACCAAGAGAAAAACAGAGAAGACTTAAATTACTAAAATCAGAAATTAAACAGGAAACATCACTACTGACCATACAGAAAGAAAAAAGATTTGAAGAAAACACTACAAACAATTTAAAACAACCAATTAGATAACTTGGATGAAATGGACAAATCCTAGAAAGACAGAAACTACTTCTTGAAACTGGCTCAAGATGAAATAGAAAATTTGAATACTCTGAGTAACTAGTAAAGAGATTGAATTAGTAGTTTAAAAACTTCCCACAAGCCCAGGCTGACAGCTTCACTAGTGAGTTCTACTACACATCTGAAAAAGAATTAATTCTATGTCTTCACAAATTGTACCAAAATTCAAGAGAAGGAAACACTTCTTAAATTATTCTATGAAGTCTGCATTACATGATAACAATACAAGATAAAGGCATCACAAGAAAAGAGGACTACAGACTGATGTCTCTTATTAATATAAATGAGAAAATCCTTGACAAATACTAGCAAACTAAATCCAGCAGCACATAAAAAGGATTATACTTGATGACCAAGTGAGATACATCCTAGGAATGCAGGAATGGTTCAACATCTGAATCAACACACACCCATATCAATAGAATAGAAAGGCAAAAATCACATGATTATCTAACTAGAAACAGAAAAAGCATTTGTCAAAACCCAACACACCTTCATGATTAAGAAAACACACAACAGATTAGGAATAGAAGTTACTAAGCCTGATAAAGAAAATCTAAGAAAAACACACAGCTAACGTCATACTGGATGGTGAAAGACTTAATGTATTCCCTCCAAGAAAAGGAAAAAAAACAAAGACATCCACTCTAACCACTTTTGTTCAACATGTACTGGAAGCTCTAGCCAGGGTAATTAGACAAGAGAATACAATAAAAGGCACCTAGTTGAAAGCAAAAAAGTAAAACTATCCCTATTTGTAGACAAGATGATCTTACATATCAAAAATCCTAAGGATCCACTAAAAATCCAGTAGCTATCATAAATCAGTTCAATAAGGTTGTAGAAATGTACTTCTAATATATAGTTAAAATACACAATCTAAAAATGAAATTAATAAAAATATTCCACTTATATCATCAAAAAGAATAAAATATTTTAGAATAAATTTAACAAAAGAATTTAAAACTTATAGAATAAAATCTATAAAACTCTGTTGAAAAACTATAGAATATCTACATCAGTGGAAAGACATCCCACATTTATCGATTGGATGACAATATTATGATGACAATACTTCCCAAATTAATCTACATATTCAGTTCAATCTGTATCAAAATAACAGTTGCATTTTTCTGACCCTAAAATTGATATGGAAATGCAAAGGACTCAGAATAGCCAAAACTACCTTTCAAAAGAAGAACAAAATTGGAAGATTCACACCTCCCAATTTAAAAACTTACTACAAAGCTACAATAATAAAGATAATGTGGTATTGACTTAAGCACAGATGTATAAATCTATCAAATAGAACCGAGACTCCATAAATAAACCTTTACATTTATGGTCAACAGGTTTTTTTGTTTTTTGTTTTTTTAACAAAGGTGCCAAGACAATTCAATGGGGGAAAATAGTCTTTTCAACAAATAGTGCTGGAACAACTGGATATCATGCAGAATAATGAAGTTGGACCCTTTCCTCACACCATACACACAAAAATAACTCCAAATAGATCATAGGCCTAAATATAAGAATGAAAACTTTAAAACTGTTGGAACAATATTTACTGGTAAATCTTTATGACCTTAGGGTGACCAATGATTTCTAAAATATGACACCAAAAGTACACGGGACAAAAGAAAAAAATAGATATTTGGGGATTCATCAAAATTAAAAACTTTTATGCTTCAAAAGACACTATCAAGAAAATGAAGAAAAAAAAAACACAAGAAAGTGAAAAGGTAATTCCACAAAAGGGGAGAGAATATTTGCAAATCATATATCTGATAAGGGACTTGTATCTAGAATATATAAAGAACTCTTATAACTCAAATAAAAAAAATAACTCAGTTTTAAAAATGAGATCTGAATAGACATTTCTTCAAAGAAGATATACAAATGGCCAAAAGCACATAAAAAGATGCTCAACATCCTTAGCCATCATGGAAGTACAAATCAAAAACACTAGGAGAGGGCTTCCCTGTGGTGCAGTGGTTGAGAGTCCGCCTGCCGATGCAGGGGACGCGGGTTCGTGCCCCAGTCCGGGAAGATCCCACATGCCGCGGAGCGGCCGGGCCCATGAGCCATGGTCGCTGAGCCTGTGCGTCCGGAGCCTGTGCTCCGCAACTGGAGAGGCCACAGCAGTGAGAGGCCCGCGTACCGCAAAACAAAACAAAACAAAACAAACAAAAAAACACTAGGAGATACCACTTTACATCCATTAGTATTAGTACCATTGGTTAGTATCAAAAAATAAAAAGGAAAATAACAAGTGTTGGCAAGAACATGGGGTAATTGGAACCCTTATACATTGCTGGTAGGAATGTAAAATGGCCCAGTTGCTTTGTAAAACAGTCTGGAAAACGTATGACCCAGCAATTCCACTCTTAGGTATATAGCCAGGAGAAATGAAAACCTATGTTCACACAAAACCTTTAACATGAATGTCCACAACAGCATTCATAATAGCCAAAAAGTAGAGACCACCCAAACATCTATCAACTAATGAATGGAAAAGTAAAATGTGACATATGCATATAATTATGTATTATTTTACAGTCAAACCTGTGAAGGTTATGATCAGAATGTTTTCTTATAAAGATTTACTGTAGTGTCAATGTGGATAATCAACTGGGGGGAGAGGATACTAAGAATGGAAAAAGGAAAGACATTAGGAGATTGCTGCTATATCCCAAAGAAGCCTGAACTAAGGCAGGAGCAGGTGTGATAGGAAAGAGGCAACAAATCTGGGAGACAGTAAGAGTCTAGAATTAATGGTACTCAGCAAGTAATGGAAGAGAAAAGGGAAAGGGAGGAGCCATAGCAAGCTCCTACTTCTGAGGACTCTACTCGGGCATCACCTCCTCCAAGAAGCTTTCTGAATCCACAATTTGAGTTCTATGTTCCTTTTTGTGTTATAAATGCATATGGCACACACCTCTACCATTGTATTTACTAAATTGTAATGTAATGTAATTCTCTGTTCACGTGTCTTCTCTTCATTAGTCTTTGTGATTGAGGGCAGGGACCTTATCTCATAACATCTTTGTAGTTCTATACTCCAGAACATAGTGCCTGGCACAGAACATTGTAAAAAAAAGAAAGAAAGAAAGAAAGAAGAAAACTTATGAACTAAAGAAGGATGCAGAAGGTGCCACCACCTAGGGTAGAGAATACAACAAAGGGAAGCAGGTTTATTCTGGGGAAGGGATATGCTGAGGTAAGATAATAATGTCAGTTTTTCATATGTGACTGTGACATATCCAAATATAACTGTCAGTCTGAAAGTTGGAGATCAAGAGAGAGATTCAAAATAGAATTAGTATCAGAATGCAGGAGGTACAGGCAATAATTAAAACCTTGTGCATGTGGACCAGATGGTCCACAAAATGCAAAAAATAGAAGTAAGTCCAAATAAAGACCGAATCTTGGAAAACTCCTACATTTAAGGGATAGGGAAAATAACTGGAGTTACCAAAAGGAGTCTGAGGAGGGATTAGAGAGGAAGAAGGAAAAATCAGAGAAAAAAATATCAAAGAAGGGACTTCAAAAACTGGTGATTTTGGCAGAAGCAGTTTCAGTGAAGAAAGAGATGAAAAGCCATGCTACAGTTGAGGAAGAGCAAATGAGAGATCAGAAGTGGAAACAGTGAGAAGAGTCAAGAAGTTTGACCATGAGGTGAAGAAGAAAGGTTGGATAGCATCTAGAGGTTGGTTCAAGGTCAAGGGCAAAATTTGTATTAATTTGTTTAATTGAGAAGTCTCAACCATGCATATATAATGAGTAGAAGTCAACAGAGAAGCTAAAGGGGAAAAAGGGGATAAACTGACAAAGTGAATCATTGAGATCAAAAGGGATGTAATCACACCTTCAGAAAGGAAGAACAGATAAGGGTATATAAATACAGGGGAGCAATGAGAGGGCTGCCAGGAGATAAGGGAGCTCCCTCCTGAATGCCTCAACTTTTTGGTGACCTAAGAGGTGAAGTCACATGCTAAAAGGCAATATGTAAACCATAAGAAAGAAACTCTGAGGATGGTGACAAAGGTTTGAAATAACTTAAAAGAATAAGAAGAGGGACTTCCCTAGAGGTCCAGTGGTCCAAATGAAGTTAAATCCAAAAATCTAAACTAAGTATAGCAGTCTTCAAGATTATGTGATTTTTCCCTCCAGCCATACAGGATAAAAGAGTAACAGTTGAATAAAATGGAAGTGGAGAAAAGAGAAATGAGTTATATATATGTGAAAGTTCATTTAAGCTATATTCATTTAAGCAGATTTGTTCACTCAACTGTTTTAAGTTATACCTTAATATAAATGTTAACTTTTTAAAAAAGAACTCTATTATACATCTCAGTTCAAGTACCCTACCCCTTCTAGCCCAAAATCAAGAGGCAAAAAGTACCTCTAAAACAATGTCTATTTAAAAACAACAGGTTAAAAATTTAAAAAGTAACAAAAAGACTGGAAATGAAAACAAACAAAAACCTGGGAAAAGACCCTCGTTCCCCTCAAATGCTTGTTTTTAATCTGGAGTAAATTACAGACCACCAAGTATAGTCTGACTTGGATATCGAGCACCACTTCCCACATGAAAATTGTTATTGTTGGCTTTAGCACTTTAATCCAAAGAGGACACAAATTCTGCTCATGTTTGAATAACCCTTGCCAACAAATTGATCCCATAGCAGCAGGGCTGCAGGGAGTAGTTTCAAAGATTGAAGGGAAACATAAATGAGGAAAAATTCAGTAAATATATTTCCTCCTACTTAGAACCTAGGCTAGATTCCTTTAAAAAGAAAAAAAGCTTTTAATCTTTCTTCTTTTTTTCCAAAAGCAACCCAAAAGGGCATTGGAGAACATCTGTAATTTACATAGAAGGGAGCAATGCCAAAGAAATACAGATTCCACTGCTGTTAACCCAGGGGACAACTCAAATCGAGCAAATCTCTAAATAAGGTCTGAAAGGCAGATGCTCTGCTAGAGGTCAGCTAACTTCCAAAACCAGGAGTATGGAATGGGCATTTGGAATGCTAATGTCTGCCTTTCTGGAAAGCTACCTTTTGCCTTTATATGGGCAAACCAGAACAATTCATAATTCCTTTGCCAATTATTGATAAGATATACCCAAAGACGACTAGAAATTTTGCCTGGCCACCACCTAGCACATGAACATAAGAAGGGACTTTCCTCATCATTTTAATATCTATCTTCTTCATCTACTCAATATTTTGTGTTGGTTTAACAATGTAAAATCTCCCAAATTGTACAATATCTAAAGTTAGTAAACTTTCAGAAACCCTCTGAAAGAATAGGCTACAGAACCAAACTCCCTGGATTCAAAATCCAGCTTCTCCATTTCTTGTGTTGCCTTGGGCAAGTTACTTTACATTTACAGGCCTCCGTTTCCCATCTGTACAGTGAAGATAATATCACCTATTCATAGAGCTGTGTGGATTAGACAGTCAAAACATCAATACATATAGACATTTAAAATATTTCAGATACATGCAAGTGCTCTATTAGTATTAGCTCTCTTATTAAGTCCCTACCTTAACAATTTGCAGCAAGCCTAACTCCATGATTTCTAAAATTTGCACAGCACCCAGCATTAATTAATGTGGCTTACACCCTGTGAATGCCTGATAGGCAGAAAAGAGTCTCAAGCTGTAGCACGGTGAATTTGCTGGCCTATTCACCAATAACTAGCTAGAAAATATTAATGACTCCATTGTAAAAGCAGATACATTCAGACTTGTGATTTGAAGGTTAAAGGCTCAATACACCAACTCCACTTCCCTTGACTAGTAGCCCTCTTCCACATAATATGTGTTTACTGTAATGACTAACTGCCTTTCGCGGAAACTGTCAATATTCTGCATACACAGCATCTAGAAGGATTAAGCAGAACACTAGGGAATTAAAAGATACAATTAAGTGAAAATTAAGAAGGAAAGAGAAAGAAAAATGTGTTCTAAACCCCTAGAAAAGAGTTTTAGTAAGCTTTCATACTTTTCCCCCCTTTTTGTTAGGCTAATATTAAAGAGTTCTGTCCCTTTAACTGTCAAATGGCTTTCCAGCCTACAAGTAATCTTTCTCCACAGAGGAGTCTTTTAAAAGTTATAAATAAAATATCCCAAATATTTTCTTTTTCCCACAGATGAGAACATTAGAACACTGACATTTTAATCTGTTCTGTACAAGAATGAGTTGTGTCAACACAGTGCTCCCAGCTATAGCACTGAAAAAAACAAGTTTAATTAAAGACAGAGAAGAAACCGCATGTGGAGCCTAAGCCACTGAGATACAATGAAGAGTGTCATCTTCAGAGTCAGTTTTCTCTGAACAAATCTCTTTGTCAGTGTCAGGAGGGAAAAAAAAGACAGCAAAGTAAAGGTGTGATGCTATAAAGGAAAAACATGGTGGTGTCAAACGTCAATATTCAGTCTAAGAACTAAAACTTAGTATTTGTGTAGTACTTACTACTTACTTCCAGAGTCTGAACAGTACTCCTAACATCATAAAACATCTTTGGATATAAATAGATACCTATTAACCACATATATGTTGCACAAGATAGAGCTGAAGCACAAAAAGGGAAAGAAACTTAGCCAAGATCTCAAGGTAATGGTTTAGCAAAAATGAGTAACGCTTTTACTGAGTCTATTCCAAAGTATCAGTTGTATTCCTTCCTGAAATTCTAATTTGAAAACAAAAAGTACCATTATCACAGTACTATTTTCCAAAATTAAGCACAGATCTAACTACGTTCTAACAAAGGAGAGCCTGCCCATCTCCTGCCCTTCTGCCAGGGCACCTACCATCAGAGAGGTAGGACAGCAGTGAAAAGAAAACAGAGCGGATGGGCCCAGGTTCCAACTCAGCTCTACCACTTCCCAGCTTAGTAACTTTTCGACAAGTTACACATTTGACATTCATTTTCCTCATCTATAAAATAGGGATGATAGCAACTACTCAATAGTGTTATCATAAGGCTTCGATGGGATAATATATGTAAAGTACCCAGTTCATTTCTTGGCACATACAGTTGATGCTCC
The DNA here is from genome assembly GCF_002837175.3 of Physeter macrocephalus. Classification (NCBI taxonomy): domain Eukaryota; kingdom Metazoa; phylum Chordata; class Mammalia; order Artiodactyla; family Physeteridae; genus Physeter; species Physeter macrocephalus. The sequence continues at coordinate 41,065,249 of NC_041230.1, read as the reverse complement.
ATAAATAATATTCTTATTAACATTTGATTTCTATAACACTGACCACTTGCTGATTGTATGTTATCATACTCTCCAGATTGTATATTTCTTATGACTACAACTCCTCTTTCTACCTATAATATAGCTTAACTCACCTTAGTGGGAATGTTTAATGTTAGGTATAAGTACTTACTGGTCTGCTCAGATATAAATAACTTGGTTTTTTGGCAGCATAGTATTACAGAATGTTTATTAGTAAGGGCACAGTGTCAACACTGCCCGCTGAAACTGATAATATTTCAATCCTGGCTTTGATACTTGACAGCATACAACTTTTGGCAAGTTGATTTACCTGTGTCTCAATTTCCTCATTTGTAAAATGGAGATATGAAAATATTTTATATTTATAGGGCTGCTGTGAAGATTAAATACATTCAATATACATAAAACTATTAGAATAATGCCTGGTCCAAGTATGGGCTCGCAAAACATTTGCTATTACCTGATCACTACATATACATGATGAATATTATTTTATATTTATTGTAATAGTATTAAATATTTCTCAGAATTTATATGATATAAAGTTGTAGGGAGAGGGAGCGGGGTAAATATCATGATAAGAACAATTGGTACATGTATAAAGGGAAAACACTGACAAATATAACACAGAAAGTAAGTGAATAAGAATTATTATAAAGAAAGAATCCAGGCTTTACAGAGGGCACCAAACTTGAACGAGTTAATGATGTAATCAAATGGAAAAGAGTACAAAAAACAAAACTGCCATATTTTAACTGTATTAGGGACAGCATCACAGAGAAGAGAGGAGGAAGATTCAGAGATGACAAAGGAAATACAGGTTATTCAAAAACAGTAAAAGACATGAGTAAAGGCATGAGAGGAATACTGAAGGCCCATTTGGAGGCCAGTAAACAGATTTGTCTGCCTGTAACTGAGGGCTCATGTAGAAGAATACCTGCTACAGTGCTCTCAACTCCTTTCCCCCAGAGCTTAGCATGGACACAAACAGTGCTCATTAAATATCTATGTAAAAGATAGAATGAATTCCAACTGCAGCCAGTCTGAAATGCTAGATTAAGCCGAGCTTCCCAATAAGTATACCAAGGCATACTGGTGTGCCCAAATTAGGTGACAGTTGTACTGAGAGGGTGACTCAGCCCTTAGAATCCAAAACCTCCAGTCATAAGATGGCTTGCTTCCTACCCCAGTGTACCACACAAATATCATCATTTTCTAAGTGTACCATGCCATAAAAAGTTGGGAAACATTGAGTTTAAAATATGGCTATTAGGCAGTATGTAATGGGATGAAGATAAAGAAGACTAAATAGAAGAGGATATACTGTACACTAATCATTGCCTAGTTTGGTGGTACTGTGGAAGATCAAGAGGGAAAAGACAAGGAGCAAAAAGAGCCATTCTAAACTGCTGTTAACAGGCAAGGCCCCCAAAATAGGCCTAAATTAGACTAGCAACGAGATGAACTCATAACAAGTTGTGAAAGAATAAGTGCGTAGAACTCAGTTTAGTTCAGTTCGATAAACATTTATTGCTGCCTATTATGTGTCAGCCATTTGCCGGGCACTAGGGATTTAAAAAACTGAAAAAACAATTCCAGTCATTAGGGATTTTTTTTTAATTGTAGAAGCAGAATTCTAGGTTTTCCTTAATGCATTCTATTTCATGTTAGCTCTAAGAAGAAAGGAAATATTAAAAGATATTACATATTGCACTATAAACCAAAGGTGGTTTTAACTTACTCATTAAAGTTTCCAAAAGTAAGCCTTTTTCAGTTAAAAGGCTCAGTACCAGGAGGCAGAGGTCTATGAATAGAATTCTGTGGACTAGTCACTTAAACGTAATAGCTGTGCAAATAGTTCTTAATATATTTGTATCTGAGCAAGTGTTAGAATGCATGCTATTGGCAAATTCCTTCTAGCCTTTAAGAGATGATAATATCAGCTATCATTTATTAGGGGCTCACTATTTATCAAGCATTGTGCCATTTTACATATATTATGTCATTTTATTCTCCAAACATCCCCAAAGGGTAGGTATTATTATTCCCACTTTGTTCATAAAAAACAAGGCTTAGAATATTGTCACCTGTCCAAGGTTATCCAGCTAGTAAAATGGCAGAGTCAGAATTCAACCCAGGCCCACCTAAACTCTTAAGTTTGTGTTCTTATTAAATGCATTTTAATAAATAAGTCATTCAAGAAAGGGATTTGAGGAAGGCATCTGAGATACAAAGAAAGAAGAGCCACTGAGGCAAACATGGGCAAGGCCCACCTGCACTGTTCTAGGAGAAGGTGTGCTTGCCCAAGGCTTACTGCCTACATCCATATTATAAGAAATCTAGAGGTCTGTGTTTTAGGTTTTCATTGCTTCTGTAGCCAATTACCATAAATTTAGTGGCTTAAAACAATACAGATTTATCGTTGTACAGTTTTATAGGTCAGAAGTCTGACATGAGTCTCACTGGTCTAAGATCAAGGTGTCAGCAGGGTTGTATTCCCTTCTGAGAACTCTAGGAGAGAATCTACTTCCTTGCCTTTTCCAGCTGCTAGAGGTCACCAGCACTCCTTAGCACATGGCCCCTCGCCACCATCTTCAAAGCCAGCAGTGGTGGGTTGAGCTCTTCCCATACTGCCCTATCTCTTGTTCTTCCATAATCCCATCACCCTTTCACCACAGAAAGGTTATCCCATTATAAGGAAACCTGTGATTAGATTGGACACACCTAGATAATCCACCATAATCTCCCCATCTCAAGGACTTTATCACATCTGCAAAGTCCTCTTTGCTGTGTAAGGTAACAGGTTGTAGGGGTTAGGACACAGCTATCTATGGCGGTTGGTGGGGGCATTATTATGCCTACCACATTCTGACTAAGAGAGTGGTGCCACTCCATGTTTGAACCATCTAACTAGCCTCCTTATTCTGGTTCCAAAAGTGCAAGGCAACTTACTGAGGACACTTTAGCTTGCCCTATAGTCTACTTATAGGAAGAGAATGTGCTGTTTGGGGGAATACAGTGTCCCGTGCCCTGGGCAAATGTATTTTACATTATATTGACTAATTAGTTTTCTGAGTTATATATTAGTATCTTGGGAATGCTGTCAGAATGAGTCAGAACATCTTGTCCAAAAACTCTAGGACTTGGACAAAATCAATATTCTGAATCTTTAAGTCAAGTATCAGAGTCAGGGGTATATTTAACAGGTCTATATCTATGATAAAAACAACCATTTGAAAATCATGTTTAAGAAGCTATATATTTAAGAATGCAGTTATATGTCACCTTCTTTGATTTACAAGACATATCAACAAAGAGAACAGTCATGGTTTTCTGATTGTACCTGTGTAATCAATCAAATGGTTTGAAGTACAATGTCCTTGGAAGACACCAGGGAATTTCAAATCAACAACTTTTAAAACTTGGATCACATAGATTTGTGGTTGCCTAGGGCTGGAATATTGGGGGAGAATAGGGAGTGACTGCTAATGAATACAGGGTCTCATTTTGGGAAAATAAAAAATGTTCTAAAATTGGTTGTGGTGATAGTTGCACATCTCTGTGAATAACAAAAAGAGTCATTGCACTGTACATTTTAAATGAGTGAATTGTATGGTACTGAATTATATCTCAATAAAGTTTTTAAAAGAAAAACGGGTCATAAAGAGAAGGCAATGAGAGGAGGATTTGATTAAATACTATGATGAAATGGGGCAGGGGCGTGTTATGCAATTTATGATCTTATTGAAGATCCTTTCTTAACATCTTAATATCTACTACTTTCCTCCTTGTTCTTTTCTCTACTCTAGCTTTTTATAGATTCTTTTGGAAAAGTCACAACTTTCCAACTCTTTCCTTTTTTTTGTTTACTAATAATTTAATATACACATGCAATATATACAACACTTATTCCATAAATTATAAATAACATAGAATGTGATTCCGATGTTAACTCCCTCTGCTCTTTACTAAACAGTAAGTATGTATGAAAGGAACGTTCCCATCCTGATCTTGTTTTAGATGCTCATGTTTTGTCACCCTTATTCTGTATTGTGTGCTAATTCTCTATATGCCCTGAATCATACCATGTGCCACACAACAGACTGTGTAAGATTCATGCCTCCTTGTATCAAGATTCTCATATTAAATTCAAAGAATTTTTGCTCTGTTTTATAGTTGTAACTATTACCGTGCCTAATAGTCACTCCCACTGATCTGTACAATGTTATTGAATGAGCCCTCTGCACTTCTTTTTATCTGTATTCTCTTTCTCAAGAGGGATGATATCCCCTTTATCCAAATACCACAGCAGAAAAAAAACTGCATGTCAGAGGTCACTAGGTAGTTATGCTTACAAAGTGGAAGGTCAGACAGGGTTTTGCATAAAGCTTTCTTGTAGTTGATATGAAAATAATCAACTAAATGTCCCCTTTGAACAAGTGATCAAGCCATTTCAAAGAAAACACCTTCCTGAAACAGACACATTAAAGTTGAAGTTTATTTAAGTTAATAAAATACCAATCTCCAAGCCCATAAACAGGGGTTCCATCAACCATGAGATGAAATACTTCCCTCCTATGAGCTTAGAAGAAATGCTTTAGTTACTTTTCTACATCAGCATTATGAGATCACTCTCTATTCTCAGAATAACAGAAATAACTGAAGTTGCAACCCTACTCCTTGAGTGTAACTGCCTATATATACTGTGTTATCCACTAAACCACAAGCCTATCACACTCTGTCATATGATTCCATGAAATACAATTTATTCCCATATCATGGTATACCTAGTTGTATCTGAAGGAACTTGATGCTCCAAGAAGAGAAGATCAATATTTACAATCCACACTATCCTTTCTCTTAAATATGAACAACTGACCTTGTAGAACTAATATACCAAAAATTCAGTTCCTGATGCAAAACAACCTTTGTCAAATAGTTTATTCATTTTCCCAGGTTTCTGCAGTTGAAACTGGATACCTCTGAATGTTGTTACAAAACAGCTTACAAAGCAATTTATAACACATTTATAAGTTTGTCAAGATAGTGTTGTTGTTGTTCTAATGCACACAGAAACTCAAGTCCATATTCCAAGGATCCTTTCACATGATCGAAAGCTGAATTTTCCAACCAGGCAGCTGTAGCTCATTAGATCTGCCATGGACTGTGAAAACCACTTGCCAATAGTGTCAAAAGACTATTACTCATTTCAGTCTCTCCAAACAGGACAGATCTTTCTTTGACAAACATTAGTGAAAAAAACTGAGTTTGGGGCTGTGACTGGAATAGCTCAGCACACAAAGATGGAAACTCAATAGCGAAACTAAAGCCAAATGGAGATAAGCTGATGTTCTAGCTTTTCACCTTCAGAGACCAGAGCTTCCACCTGGATTTTAAGGCAAAAAACAAAACAAAAAAACCCACATAGCAATAACAATGCACTTGCAGCGTGCATAATAATCGTACCATCTGACCTGACAGAACTGTCAGTCTGAATGGCAAATTATCTGCATATGATTGAGTTTTGTAACCTCAGCAGCTCAAAACAGAGAACCTTAAGGGGTCAATCAAATCAGCTTTGAATGTCAGTCACTGTCCAAGCAATGTAGTTAATCAGAAAAATCAGGATCCTCAGAAATTGTCTAAATCCTTATTCAGCAATCACAAAGACAACTAAAGAAACTGTAGACATTTAAACTTCTGTGGATTTAAACTGAATATTGCCATAGATAGTATGCCAAAGATGAAAATGTAACTATCTGGATAATTTGTGCAAATATTAAGTAGTCTTGCTCTTCAGTTTTATATCTCGATAACTAAATACTCAACTAAAATTTAGCTGGGTAAATAAAGCCTGATGTTAGTTTAGAAGCTAGCACTAAGAGGGATTCCAGGGTGCAAGTTATGTTCTATTTCTTGATCAAGGTGCTAGCTTCATAGGTATTATCAGGTTATAAAAATTCACTGAGCTGTACACTTACAATATGTGAATCTTTGTGACCAAAGAAGCTTTGTGATCAAGAAACAACATGTCGTTCTGGGCTTCCCTGGTGGGCTTCCCTGGTGGCGCAGTGGTTGGGAGTCCGCCTGCCGATGCAGGGGACACGGGTTCGTGCCCCGGTCCGGGAAGATCCCACATGCCGCGGAGCGGCTGGGCCCGTGAGCCATGGCCGCTGAGCCTGCGCGTCCGGAGCTTGCGCTCTGCAACGGGACGCATACCGCAAAAAAAAAAAAAAAAAAACAAGAAAGAAACATCATGTCCTCTAATCAACTGTCCCATGAATTTAGTCTCTGAGAAAAGCTATAGTATCAAATTCCCATTTGATCAAGATCATCCCTGCTTTACACTTACTTGTTTTTTAGCTTTTCAAGCTAAACTGTTTAAGGATAGACTCAAGTTAGATATATATTACAGCAACAAAACATGTTTCATTATATTTGGGTCTATTATCTCACAATACAGTTTATAAAAATGTGAATGATTTCTATTCTAAAGACTTAGGAAAGTATTAAAAAAAATTTTTTTTTTAAATTTATTTATCTTTGGCTGCATTATCTTCGTTGCTGCGTGCGGGCTTTTCTCTAGTTGCGGCGAGCAGGGGCTACTCTTTGTTGCGGTGCTTGGGCTTCTCATCGCGGTGGCTTCTCTTGTTGTGGAGCATGGGTTCTAGGCACATGGGCTTTAGTAGTTGTGGCTCACAGGCTCAGTAGTTGTGGCTCGCGGGCTTAGCTGCTCCGCTGCATGTGGGATCTTCCTGGACCAGGGCTCGAACCCGTGTCCCCTGCATTGGCAGGCGGATTCTTAACCACTGTGCCACCAAGGAAGCCCCCAGGAAAGTATTTTTTAAATAGTCTTGGTAATCATGATGCTTTATTCCTGAAAAGACCTACCAAACCATGATTCATGCATGTTACTCTTTAATAGTCACAACATAGTTTGTGAAAAATACATAAGCTTGAGTACAATACTTCAGTAAGAGAGAGCACTCGAAATAGTTGATATCAATGACAGAGGCAGATCAAGAGATATATTAAGATACCATCAAAACTATTTAAGAAATATCATGATGGGAAAAAGAATGAGACCCAGATATGAATTCCAATTTTGCAAAATACTGTTAAAAGATATATCTATCTCCCAGGTCATTGTAAGAGTGTAAGAGATGCAAATGTCTTAAAGTTGTAGTTAATTCCTTAAAATTCTATATTAGCTTATTATTTTTATAAGGTAGAATCACTGCTCATGTCAGCTTAGTCTACTGTATCCACAACTAGGAACCATAAAGGGATCCCTTCCCTTTTTATGAGCCAAGTGTTAGACAAATGTGGGATGAAAGAGGCAAGAGACAAAAAAAAAAAAAAAAAGTATGCTTTTAACATCAAAAATTCACATGTACAATTTTATACATACCATAAGAATCTCAAAATTATGATAGCATATGAGGCTGAGACAAGTAGTAACTGGCTTCATTTCTTCAAAAAAACTAATAGTTGTACCCTGTGTTTGTTCTAGAAGCCTAAATAATCCAAGAAGGTAATACAGCAACAATTTTAAATCATATTCCATGAAAGGAGCATTTTTCTTCCCCAAAAAAACCTTTTACATTACCCACTATAGCTTAAAATTAATATAATGGGTCAAAAGTCTGAGAAAGAAAGTGGTTAAATTTGGTCTTAACCTTTGGTTAAAATAAATTTTTAAATGCCTGTCTAACATTAATGGCTGTGCAATGCTCAGTTTTTCCACATGAGTTATACATTTTAAAATGTAATTTTAGCAAACGGGCAGCATAGAGTAATAAGCCCAAAGTTCATCTCAGTTCCTCCATAACATTAAACAGGGTTTCAGTGGAATACTCTGCTTAGATTTAGGTTAGTAGCCTAATATTTTCAAATAACCAAAAGTTGAATTAACTATTAGTTGAACCATATGACGATGCCATTGCTATAGGTCAAAAACAGCCAAATCTTGGCAATTTCATGTGGTTTAATCTAATAAGAGTTTTTTAGACAGTTCAAACTCTCGAAAAAAGCAAATACACACAAAAAATTGTTTACATGATGTGAAAATACATGTAAAAAATGTTTCCAAAGGAAACAACTAAATGCAAGGTATAAAGAGAAATAAAAATAGTAGGCTTTATGAGAAGGCGAAAAAATCAGGTAGTTCAACGGGTTACTGAAATCCTGGTAGTGATCGATAGATCGATTTCTGCTTCACCTTTTATGAAGAGGCTGTACTTAGCAAATCACTGTGTAAGCTGCCTCAATAACAGGACTCCTGCTATCAAGTTTACTTGCAATGATTCCAACAAAGAAATTAATTTCTTCATGACAAGAAAAGGTTATCTGAAATGGGGAAAACACAGGAGACATAGCTTTCTGCTAATAAAACAGACAAGTAACAGTCTAGGCACTGAATTCAGAGCTATTTTATGCTCGGTAAGATCTGAATTCCTTGTAGCTCAACTACTGCCATTACTTTAGAGACACACTCACACATATACATACATGTATATGTAGATATATACTTGCCTGTCACCTGTTTTTGCAAGGTTCCTAGTTTTAGCACTGAAAGTTCCATGATCTAGAAACCAAAGCCTAGGCAAACTGGGATGATTAGCTTCCCTAATGTACAGCTCCCAATCCCTGCACATGCGTGTGCTTGTGTGCATACACCCCCACACACTCACCACCCACATCCCAAACCCCAAAGAATGTTTTCCTATAACTTATAATGAATTTATTAACTCTTCAGAAAATAGGGGTGTTATAAAATTATCCAAAAGTTATTACGTGTTTTATGACTATATCAATAAAATATGTAACTAGCAGGGATCAAACCTGAGAACTTAGAAACTGCCATTCATCACAAGTCATCAGACCCACTCTTTCCTAAAAACTTTCATGTTTCATTCATATGTTGACAAGCATTATCATTGGTTAACCTCTTACAATTATGCTCCATTTTGTAAATATGAGGAAACTCTCTGGCATTCTATAGGTTCAAATCTCAGCTTCACCACTTATCAACACTGTAGCTTTAAGAGAAATTGCTTCACCTGTCAATTCGCCATTTCCTACTATGTAAAATGGGAATACTAATTGTACCTGCACCATAGGGTTTTCATGAGTATTAAATGATGTAATGTATATAAAATGCTTAAAATAAAATTAATTCTCAATAAAACCTACTTATAACTATAATTGCTATTAGTATATTGTACAGGTAAGAACTTGCAAGTGCCTTGAAGGTGGCAGTCACACATTCCTGTCTTCTTTGATGGAAACATTTTCTATTAAAAACAATTTATTTCCTTTTATAACATTAAGATTTCCAGAATTATTCTTTCTGAGTGAAAAACTAAGAGAATCTTGAATAGTTTAAAAGAGTGTCCTTATAATAAGATTAATTACTTCTTTACATGGAATTTCTTTCCATTATTAAATTTCAACATTGGATATAATAGTGTAAGTAGAGAATAAAAATCAGAGCTCCTTGCCCCCTAACTTTAATAAAATATAATATTTAATGGGCTAACATACAGGTGGTAAGGTTCTATCTGTACTGAACAGAACAAGTATAAACATTAAATCAAAACAGAGTCAAGTTAGATTTCAGAGTTTGGGAAAACCTTTAAAATCATCCACTCCAATGCCCTCATGTTTAAGATCCCCAAAAGGTGATTTGTCTGATGTTATATGACCATAATCAGAAATAATACAAGAATGCAAGCCTCCTGATATCTGCTCCAACTATCTCTTCGAGAAGCTTCTCTCCAAATCATAAGTGAAAACCATGAGACAAATTCCTTTTCCAAAATTTCTAATAAAAACCATCTTCAAACACACAAAGATAATTAAGGTGAGGTGTGATGAGAAGGATGAAGGAAAAATAACTACTATTATATAGTAGAAAATATACTTTGAAGTCTAACAGAGCCAGCTCTGTCACTCCTTCCCTCTGTGTCAATGGGCAAAGGACTTACTCTGTCTGAGCTTCAGGCTCCTCATTCGTAAAATGGGGATAATACCACCTAGAACAAATAAATAACATATAAAAAGGGTTTGAACAGCACAATAATTGAGAGTCACACTATCAACCTTTGAATCTTAACTCCACAACTTACTTGTTATTTGACCAAGTTATATAACTTCTTTGAGCCATGGAAAGTACTTTAGCACAGAACATGGCACATAATAATTGCAACAAGTTTTAGTTTTATCAATACTATATATAAATCACCTGGAACTTAGTGGGTAGTGAATAATAAAAACAACCACCACCACCACCACCAACAACAACAAAACACCTGCTTTTACAAGTAAAACAGACAACAAAGGCAACATGCTTTATAAAAATCAATGCCATCTATCTTAAAATATGCTCACGTATGTAAAGTTCATTAGATTGGGGTTAAATGTCAAATTTAAAAAGTACAAAACTTAAAATATATCAAGTCAATAATCATTCTATAGTGATTTATTTAAGAAAATTGTGGTTTTCAGGGTACTGGATTTTAAAATGCTCAGTTCACAAGTCAGAAAATATGGTATTAAGTCAAAAATTAGGTAATAGCAGAAGTATTACAAAGAGTGAAATAAAGCTAAAATTATAGCATTAGTACATTAGAAAATATGTAGAAGACCAACTGTGCATAGAAGAAATCATGTGTCTATTATGACATGGTTTTCATAAGATCCTAATCAAAAATATAATAAAAAGAAAACAAACAGTAGAAAAATACATCCAACATATCACCATTTAAGAGAACCAATTCCCAGGTGATTAGAAAAGATCTATCCCTGAAGTGGGTGGAAAGGCATGATTCCTAAATCCAAAGGGAAATTAAAACCACAAAGTTTAAACAAAATATCATGAAAAAAAAGCAATACATCACAAAATAAAAAGGAATAATTTAATTTTCAGCTTTCTCTTTACAAAAATTCTATTTTTAGATCAGATACAGTGGTTTAAGATGCTACCATGTCTTTAAGCTCCATTTGGTAGGAAAATACGTAACCTCTGCTACTTTTATTTAAGTTGTGATGTGTAATACTTCAGGGTAACCTCATGCCAAAATGGCACATTTCTGAGGGAAGCAAAGGTATTCAATAAAAAGCTTTTAAAGGCATATTTTTAAACTTGCAGCAGGAAAGCTTTTCTGTGTCAAGACAGTAATTCTTTTAACAGCATTGATCAAAATGTCATTCTTTTATGAGTGTACAATACCTTTTAATGGCATACAACAAGCCATTAGGGTTATACACCTCTGTATAGCAGACAGCTTACTGGAAAAAAGGGAACACTGGCCAAGATACAGTCAGTAGGTTTTATGCTTCTAACAAGGAACCTTTTTCCCCCTAGTGGCTTCATTCTAAAGTCCACACTGAAATTATCCAAAGATTAAGTGTAAGCTCTCTTCACTTCGGTAATTTAGCAGCATTTTCACAGAGGCTAAACTGCAAGGTCTAAACTGTATCTTTGTAGATACCATGGGATGGCCCTGAAAACAGCCTCTCACTCAGGGCCAGTGAGAATTTATCCATGAAGATTAGAAAAGAAGGATGGTTTCATTTGCTTTGCTACTTTCTGGGGAAGAAGAAAGTGAATTTAAAAATGTTATGAGATAATCACTTTTCATATTCATTTATTAAGCCAATTACTAAAGGAACATTAAAGTTATGTAATACTCTACCATAAAATATCTCTCTTTATCAGCTAACAAAATCTTTCGTAAAAGGAAACTATTTAAATCATCTTAAAACAAGTCCTTGTCTTTGGGGTATTCATGCTTTAAGAAAGACAAAATAAATTCTGAAACTACTTATAAAACTTAATCACATAATTATACAAACTCTCAAAAAACTTCCATTAATTTACCATATTTCTAACCATTCAGGAAATGGAGAGCTAAAGGGTGGGACATAAATAGAAAGGGAGACTATTCCGGCTTTTCATGTTAAACCTTTACTTATTTTTCACTATTAAAGGTAATATGACTTGAGTACAAGTAAATTCCTAGAATAACAGAAATATCCCAGATTTATTCACTGTAACCTAAATCACCTCCTTCTGTAAACTATTCAAGGGATTCACAGAACCTAAAAATGTTACCGATAATAATTACATTCCCGCACCAAAAACTCAACTTTACAGACAACACTAGATGAATTTCATAAAACTTTTCCTAAAAGTAAAGTTTAAAAAATAGAAGAATCTGTTGCCTTTTAAAGCTGTGAGTGGGTAGGTGAGTGTCTAGGTATGTGCATGCTTAGTGGAAAGAAAATGGTAAGAGAATAAGAAAGTTCCTAGGAATGACTTTACAAATTTTATCATCAAACAGAAAGTTGTTTCAGGCAATGTAGAGAACAAGTAAATTCCTAGAATAACAGAAATATTTGCAGCAACTCCATCACTGAAAACAACTAAAAATGCAAAGTAATACACAAAAACATCTTTAAATCATCCCAGTTGATAAAAATAGCAAGAAATTACAAATACAAAATCTAATGAAAGTGGACACTCAGTGAAAGTTGGAGGAGTGCTGAATCTGCTTTTCCCCATTTTGACCAGAGTTAAAATGTACAGATCTGGTTTGGAATGGATAGAAAACAAACACAAGTACCACCTAAGAGTCTAACAAGAGACTATCCTCCCAAGAAGCTGGGAACTCAAAGAGTTACCCCTTCAAAGTAAAGGTTATCCAGGAGTCTGTGCTTAAGGGACTGTAAGGAAAGCTGTCTTAGAAATGAGCAAAACAGGGGACAACATAAAACAACAAGTTGTAACCACAACTTAGCACTCAAGTAAATGTACATGTCAAATTCACATCACACGAATGGGTCCAAAAAAAGAAATAAACAGAGTGGTATGCAAGCCAGAATGCAACAAACACAAATGTTATCCGGTGGTACAAACTATTAAATATACAAGTAAACAAGGCACTGTGAAAGAGAACCAGTTAAAAATAAACCTACAAGGATTTCATTTCTTGGAATTGTCAAACATAGATTATATAATAACCATGTTTAATATGTTTAAAATAATTTTTAAAGTGTAAAAATATATTCACAGAAAAGAAGATTAAAAACACATGACATAAAATGTTCACAAGATATTTATACAAATTAAATACACAGTACTTGAAATTTTAAAACTCAGTGAAGAGGCTTTTGCAGATTATCTCAGAAAAGACTAACCCTCCCAATAAAAAATAACTAGAGAATGTAGGTAAAATATGGAAAACAACAATGTGAAGGCATTAGAGAGCTACCAAAGGCAGCCAAGAAGTACAAAAGAGAAATTTAGAGAGGTAAGCTCAACTTTCAGCATGGGCTTTATTAAGTCATTTGCCAATCCTCAGACAGGAGGCCGAGAAGCTAAGCAGAGCTGTTAGCAGTAATAACATTAGGCGAAAATTTTTTGAAGTCTGGGCACTGCTAGCAGTAAACCAGAAGAATGAAACCCAGCTATATATCAACTAATCCCAGATTAGATTAAATTTAATTGTCTCTACTCTACCTACCTGCCAGAAGCAAAATTACACCCTCTCTGGAAAAAGTAAATATCATCCAGATCCTCAATATCACATCCAATGTCTGACATTCCTCTGACAATTACTAAGCATACTGGAAGACAAAACCACAATAAGATTTAAAGAAAAGAACAGAAAAGGAAAAGAACAGACCTACAGAAAATACAGATTGGAGTTACTAGACCTGGACTTTAAAGTATCTTAGGTTAATATGTTCAAGAAAATAGAAGATACTCCAGTCTCCCATAAAATAAGTGCAACCACCTAAATCCAAATACCTCCACATAATCTCAACAAAACTTTAAAAATAAAAACAGAGTGAAAAAGCATAATCTACATCTACAGCATAACTAAGAGACAAAGACTACCATAAACTTCAAACATGTGTAGTAGAGAAATGAACACTAAAAGCCAGCAACTATTTCTAAAGCCCATGTTGGAGAAAGAGAGATACAGACTACGTAGATAAGAGGAGAGAGAAACAGGGGCTTAGGGTTGACCCAGTACAGATAAAATAAGCAGCAGGAAGTAGGGAAATCCTAAAAATAGGTCTAAGACTTGTTAGATCAGAGCATTGATTACTATGAAATCTAAAGGAAGAGGCTTGCAATTGCAAGAAATAGAAGTGACAGTCTTGGGGAAGCACCACTTCTAGAGGAGAGGACAGTGAGTGACTTAAAAGTGATATTCCTTGGATGTTTGGTGGTAAAGAGAAAGGAGAAAACAAGAGAGTAAAAAAAAATAATGATCATTCAGAAATGAAAGGAAGCACAAAATTAAAGAAAGGAAAAATGTTTCACCCTCCCAAACAAATGCACCATAGATTCGAGATACTGCACTTCATTATGGCAATAGAATAGGGTGCTTTTGAACTAAGAAACCTTGTAAACCCCCCACCACTTTCTATATAAACTATTATTGCTGGTCATGAAAAATAAAACTTTCAAAACTGATTACAAAACAGCAGGCAACAACTGTAAAAAATTATTATAAAAGAATATAGAAAATCAGAACAAAAACTCTTCAGCTGATGAACACCCCTCTCCAAAAAGAAAAAAGAAAGAAAACAAGAAACCATAAAGTAGAGAAAACTACAATAATATCTCAAATTGAACTATATATTATTAAAGTATTTACAGATTTTTTTCAAAAACCTCAAACATTCAATAATTCAAAACAGAAGTAGACCAGAAATGGGCAAAAATCTTCATATCAGGAAGATGCAAAATGAGAGGTAACTGGTCTCATGAAAGAAATTGAGCACAAGAAAAAAATTATTTTAGAAATGAAGAATAAATTATAAAATATTAAGAGAGAATAGGATTGAATGAAAATATAATAAGAGGCACTGAACAAAAGCATGAAAATAGCCAGGGAACAAAACAAAATGAAGCAAGAGTGTAACAAGGATCAGGGGAAAGTGTTAACATACAAGAGAGAGAAAGAGGATCCAACATACATAAAATTATAGAGCTAATATTTAAAACTATAATACAAAAGAAAAAACAATAACCGAAATAAGAGAAGACATGAATACTAAAAAGGCCTAAGAAGGATCTGGGAAAACTGATACAAAAAATTCTGAGACGTATTGTAATACATAATAGATTTTAAAGATAAGAAGAAAAGTCTTCTGGGATCACTTACAAAGGAAGCAAAATCAAACCAGCATCAGACTACTGAGCAGCAGCCCACAAAGGAAGATAGTAGGAAGGTAGGAATCAAATGATGTTATTTAAACTGACAAACCAAACAATGAAATCCTAAGTAAACAAAAGAGGGACAAAAATAACAGCATTATAAATAGTAGTATAAAGATAACCACTAGAACAAAAATACAAACCTTCCAAAATGCCAAGGAAAATACAAAAAGGGAGGAACACACTACAAAATGAAAGAGGGGAAATGTAATACAAATGATAAATACATATATAATAATATAATATTTTGTTAGAATAGTGACCACACGATCATAACAATAAATGCACATTGATTAACCTTTCAAATTTATAAAAACCCCACAATTTTGAATCAACTTACAAGGGAAAACAACTCTACAATGTATTAGAGAAACTCATCTAAAATAAAGTAATTCAAAAAATAAAAAAACAAGAAATAAATTTATTCAAGGCAAATGGAAACAATGAGAAAGTAGGTATTGCAATTCTGATATCAGACATGGTAGAGGTGAGACCAAAAAGCATCACATACTAAAAAAGAACATTTTATGATCTAAACACCAATTCAAAATAAATATATAATAGTTAGGAACATCTATGTACCAAATAACACAGTGAGGACCGTGATAAAATAGAATCAAAGAGAAGTAAAGATGCAAAAGAAAAAAACAAATACAAAGCATCAACATACCAAACTCAATACCAGTGTACAAAAACTATAAAATGACATGGAAATATATACTAAACAAGATATCTCAATATCTTTATCTTTAAACTCCCATTACAAGTAATTTCCTTAATAAGTACATACGAAACATTCACAAAAATTGACCAAATGTATTGTCTCAAAGAAAGCTTCAATATGTTCCATAAAGTAGAAACAATATAAAAATATTCTGATCACACAATAAAAGTAGAAATTAAAAAAACAAATAAATAAAAAGATCCTCAGGACTTCCCTGGTGATGCAGTGGTTAAGAATCCGCCTGCCAATGCAGGCAACACAGGTTTGATCCCTGGTCCAGGAAGATCCCACATGCCGTGGAGCAACTAAGCCCATGTGCCACAACTACTGAGCCTGTGTGCTGCAACTACTGAAGTTGGCACACATAGAGCCTGTGCTCCACAAAAAGAGAAGCCACCACATTCACAGAAATACAGACAAAATGAAAAGGCAGAGGGCTATGTACTAGATGAAGGAACAAGATAAAACCCCAGAAAAGCAATTAAATGAAGTGGAGATAGGCAACATTCCCCAAAAAGATTTCAGAATAATGACAGTGAAGATGATCCAGGACCTTGGAAAAAGAATGGAGGCAAAGATTGAGAGATGCAAGAAATGTTTAACAAAGACCAAGAAGAATTAAAGAACAAACACCTAGAAGAATTAAAGAACAGACAAACAGATGAACAATACAATAACTGAAATGAAAAATACACTAGAAGGAATCAGTAGCAGAATAACTGAGGCAGAAGAACGGAAAAGTGACCTGGAAGACAGAATGGTGGAATTCACTGATGTGGAACAGAATAAAATAAAAAGAATGAAAAGAAATGAAGACAGCCGAAGAGACCTCTGGGACAACATTAAATGCACCAACATTCACATTATACGGGTCCCAAAAGGAAAAGAGAGAAAGAAAGGACCTGAGAAAATATTTGAAAAGATTATAGTTGAAAACGTCCCTAACATGGGAAAGGACATAGCCACCCAAGTCCAGGAATCACAGAGAGTCCCAGGCAGGATAAACCCAAGGAGAAACATGCCAAGACACATAGTACTCAAATTGAAAAAAATTAAAGACAAAGAAAAATTATTAAAATCAACAAGCAAAAAGCGACAAATAACATACAAGGGAACTCCCATAAGGTTAACAGCTGATTTTTCAGCAGAAACTCTACAAGCCAGAAGGCAGTGGTATGATATATTTAAAGTAATGAAAGGGAAGAACATGCAACCAAGATTACTCTACCCAGCAAGGATCTCATTCAGATTCGATAGAGAAATCAAAGGCTTTACAGACAAGCAAAAGCTAAGAGAATTGAACCCCACAAAACCAGTTCTACAACAAATGCTAAGGGAACTTCTCTAAGTGGGAAACACAAGAGAAGAAAAGGACCTACAAAAACAAACCCAAAACTATTAGGAAAATTGTAATAGGAACATACATATCAATAATTACCTTAAATGTGAATGGATTAAATGCTCTAACCAAAAGACACAGGATTGCTGAACGGATACAAAAACAAGACACATATATATGCTGTCTACAAGCGACTCACTTCAGACCTAGGGAAACATACAGACTGAAAGTAAGGGGATGGGAAAAGATATTCCATGCAAATGGAAATCAAAACAAAGCTGGGGTAGCAATATTCATATCAGACAAAATACACTGTAAAATAAAGAATGTTAAAAAGACACAAGGAAGGACACTACATAATGATCAAGGGATCAATCCAAGAAGAAGATATAACAATTATAAATATATGTGCACCCAAAATAGCAGCACCTCAATACACAAGGCAAATGCTAACAGCTATAAAATAGGAAATCAATGGTAACACAAAAACGTGGGGGACCTCACACCTCACTTACACCAATGGACAGATCATCCAGACAGAAAATTAATCAGGAAACACAAGCTTTAAATGACACAATAGACCAGATAGATTTAATTGATATTTCTAGGACATTCCATCTGAAAACAGCAGATTACACTTTCTTCTCAAGTGCACACAAAACATTCTCCAGGATAGATCACATCTTGGGCCACAAATCAAGCGTCGGTAAATTTAAGCAAACTGAAATCTTATCAAGCATCTTTTCTGCCCACAACGCTATGAGATTAGAAATAAATTACAGGGGAGAAAACGTAAAAAACACAAATGCATGGAGGCTAAACAAACAATACGTTAGTAAATAGCCAAGAGATCACTGAAGAAATCAAAGAGGAAATCAAAAAATACCTAGAGAAAAATGACAATGAAAAAACAATGATCCAAAACCTATGGGATGTAGCAAAAGCAGTTCTAAGAGGGAAGTTTACAGCAATACAGTCCTACTTCAAGAAGGAAGAAACATCTCAAATAAACAATCTAACCTTACACATAAAGGAACTAGAGAAAGAAGAACAAACAAAACCCAAAGTTAGTAGAAAGAAAGAGAAAAGCAAAATAAATGAAATAAAAGCAAAGAAAACAATAGCAAAGATCAGTAAAAGTAAAAGCTGCTTCTTTGAGAAGATACACCAAATTGATAAACCTTGAGCCAGACTCATCAAGAAAAAGAGGGAGAGGACTCAATAAAATTAGAAATGAAAAAGAAGTTAAAATGGATACTGCAGAAATACAAAGCATCATAAAAGACTACTACAAGTACCTCTATGCCAATAAAATGGACAACCTGGAAGAAATGGACAAATTCTTAGAAAGGTATAACCTTCCAAGACAGAACCAGGAAGAAATAAAAAATATGAACAGACCAACCACAAGTAATGAAATTGAAACTGTGATTAAAAATCTTCCAACAAACAAAGGTCCTGGTTCAGATGGCTTCACAGGTGAATTCTATCAAACATTTAGACAAGAGCTAACACCTCTCATTCTCAATCTTTTCCAAAATTGCAGAGTAAGGAACACTTCCAAACTCATTCTACGAGGCCACCATCACCCTGATACCAAAACCAGACAAAGATACTACAAAAAAAAAGAAAATACAGACCAATATCACTGATGAATATAGCGGCAAAAATCCTCAACAAAATACTAGTAAGCAGAATCCAAAAACACATTAAAAGGATCATACACCATGATCAAGTGGGATTTATCCCAGGGATATAAGGATTCTTCAATACATGCAAATCAATAAATGTGCTACACCATATTAACAAATTAAGGAATAAAAACCATATGATCATCTCCATACATGCAGAAAAAGCTTTTGACAAAATTCAACACCCATTTATGAGACAAGCTCTCCAGAAAGAGGGCACACAGGGAACCTACCTCAACATAATAATGGCCATATACAACAAACCCACAGCACTCATTCTCAATCTTTTCCAAAATTGCAGAGTAAGGAACACTTCCAAACTCATTCTACGAGGCCACCATCACCCTGATACCAAAACCAGACAAAGATACTACAAAAAAAAAGAAAATACAGACCAATATCACTGATGAATATAGCGGCAAAAATCCTCAACAAAATACTAGTAAGCAGAATCCAAAAACACATTAAAAGGATCATACACCATGATCAAGTGGGATTTATCCCAGGGATATAAGGATTCTTCAATACATGCAAATCAATAAATGTGCTACACCATATTAACAAATTAAGGAATAAAAACCATATGATCATCTCCATACATGCAGAAAAAGCTTTTGACAAAATTCAACACCCATTTATGAGACAAGCTCTCCAGAAAGAGGGCACACAGGGAACCTACCTCAACATAATAATGGCCATATACAACAAACCCACAGCAAACATCATTCTCAATGGTGAAAAACTAAAAGTATTTCCTTTAAGGTCAGGAACAAGACAAGTATGTCCACCCTTGCCACTATTATTCACATAGATTTGGAAGTCCTAGCAACAGGAATCACAAAAGAAAAAGAAATAAAAGGAATACAAATTGGAAAAGAAGTAAAGCGGTCACTGTTTGCAGATGACATGACACTATACATAGATATCCTAAAGATGCCACCAGAAAACTACTAGAGCTAATCAATGAATTTGCTAAAGTTGCAGGATACAAAATTAATGCATAGAAATCTCTTACATTCCTATACACTAACAACAAAAGATCAGAAAGAGAAATTAAGGAAACAATCCCATTCACTATTGCAACAAAAACAAAAAAATACCTAGGAATAAAACTACCTAAAGAGACAAAAGACCTGCACTTAGAAAACTATAAGACACTGGTGAAAGAAATCAAAGATGACACAAACAGATGGAGGGATATACCATGTTCATGGATTTGAAGAATCAATATTGTGAAAATGACAGTACTACCCGAAGCAATCTACAGATTCAGTGCAATCCCTATGAAATTACCAATGACATTTTTTATAGAACTAGAACAAAAAATCTTAATATTTGTATGGAGACACAAAAGACCCCAAATAGCCAAAGCAATCTTGAGGGAAAAAAATGGAGCTGGAGGAATCAGACTCCCTGACTTCATACTATACTACAAAGCTACAGTAATCAAGACAATATGGTACTGGCACGAAAATCAGAAATATGGATCAATGGAACAGGATAGAAAGCCCAGAGATAAACCCACACACCTATGGTCAACTAATCTATGACAACGGAGGCAAGGATATACAATAGAGTAAAGACAGTCTCTTCAATAAGTGGTGCTGGGAAAACTGGACAGCTACATGCAAAAGAATGAAATTAGAACATTCCCTAATACCATGCACAAAAATAAACTCAAAATGGATTTAAGACCTAAATGTAAGACCAGATACTATAAAACTCTTCCCAGGCAGCTCAATATTTTTAAAAAAACCCAATCAAAAAATGGACAGAAGACCTAAATAGGCATTTCTCCAAAGAAGACATACAGATGGCCAAGAGATACATGAAAAGACAGTCAACATCACTAATTATTAGAGAAATGCAAATGAAAAGTAAAATGAGGTATCACCTCACACTGCACACTGGTTAGAACAGGCATCATCAGAAAATCTACAAACAACAAATGCTGGAGAGGGTGTGGAGAAAAGGGAACCCTCTTGCACTGTTGGTGGGAATGTAAATTGATACAGCCACTATGGAGAACAGTATGGAGGTTCCTTAAGAAACTAAAAATAGAATTACCATATGATCCAGCAATCCCACTACTGGGCCTATACCCAGAGAAAACCATAATTCAAAAAAGATACATGCATCACAATGTTCACTGCAGCACTATTTACAACAGCCAAGTCATGGAAGCAACCTAAATGCCCATCAACAGATGAACAGATAAAGATGTGGTATATATATATATATATACAATGGAATATTACTCAGCCATAAAAATGAACGAAATTAGGTCATTTGTAGAGACATGGATAGACCTAGAGACTTGTCATACAGAGTGAAGTAAGTCAGAAAGAGAAAAACAAATATTGTATATTAATGCATATATGTGGAATCTAGAAAAATGGTACAGATAAACGGTTTGCAAGGCAGAAATAGAGACACAGATGTAGAGAACAAACGTATAGACACCAAGGGGGGAAAGTGGCGAGGGGTATGGTGGTGGTGGTGGGATGAATTGGGAGATTGGGATTGACATGTATACACTAATATGTAGAAAATAGATAACAAATAAGAACGTGCTATATAAAAAAATAAATTAAATTAAATTCAAAAAAATAAAAGAGATAAGCCACCTCAGTGAAAAGCCTGCACACCTCAATGAAGAGTAGCTCCTATTCACCACAACTAGAGAAAGCCCACATGCAGCAATGAAGACCCAACACAGACAAAAATAAATAAAATTAAAAAAAAAAAGATTGTTTCACCAGGTAGCTTTAAAGCTTTCTAAAAAAGTCTTTGGTGAAGGGTAAATATAAACTGACACACTAAACAAAACAGTCAAAATTAATGACAATACCAAGCATTGGGAAAGATGTGAAGCAAATGAAACTCTTATATAAGTGGGACTGTAAATTGGTACAACCACTTTAGAAAACTGTTTGGCATATACAATGGAATATTACTCAGCCATAAAAAGAAACGAAATTGAGTTATTTGTAGTGAGGTGGATAGACCTAGAGTGTGTCATACAGAGTGAAGTAAGGCAGAAAGAGAAAAACAAATACCATATGCTAACAAATATATATGGAATCTAGAAAAGAAAAAAAGGTTCTCACGAACCTAGGGGCAGGACGGGAATAAAGACGCAGATGTAGAGAATGGACTTGAGGACACCGGGAGGGGGAAGGGTAAGCTGGGACGAAGTGAGAGAGTCGCATTGACATAAATACACTATCAAATGTAAAGTAGATAGCTAGTGGGAAGCAGCTACATAGCACAGGGACATCAGCTTGATGCTTTGTGACCACCTAGAGGGGAGGGATAAGGAGGTTGGGAGGGAGAAGCAAGAGAGAGGGGCCATGGGGATATATGTATACGTATAACTGATTCACTTTGTTATACAGCAGAAACTAACACGACATTGTAAAGCAATGATACTCCAATAAAGATGTTAAAATTAAAAAAAAAAAACTATAGAAACCTGATTGGCAATTTCTACTAAAGCTAAAGACATTCTTGCTATATGACCCAGCAACTCTCCAGACAGACAGTCACATACATATATACATATATACATACACATACATACAAAAAACATGAGTGTATATGTCTATAAAATGACATGTACAGGAACATTCATAGCTTCTTGAACAATGATAGCCAAACACTGGAAACAACTGCAATGTGTATGAACAAAAGAAGAGATAAACAAACTGTAGTATAGTCATAAAATGGAATATTACACAGCAATGAGAAAGAATAAAATAGGGCTATAGGTATGGTATTTTAAGTAAAATAAACTAGACACAAAGTAGTACATACTTTTAAATGAAGTTCACTATCAAGCAAAACTAAGGGATGTTAGAGCATTTAGTGAAGGAAAAAAAGGCCTCCAAACTGGAAAATAAGTAACATTATCTCTGTTCACAGATGATGTGATCTTTCTTTTTTTTAAGAAGATATAGTTTATTATTATTATTAGTTTATTTATTCTATTTTTTTTTGTCTGCGTCAGGTCTTGGTTGTGGCACACGGGATCTTTTATGTTGAGCCATGCAGAATCTTTTGTTGTGGTGTGCAGGCTATTTGCTGTGATGTGTGGGCTTCTCCCTAGTTGTGGTGTGTGGGTTTTCTCTTCCCTAGTTGTGGTGTGCAGGCTCCAGGGCACGTGGGCTCTGTAGTTGTGGCGTGTGGGTTCCAGAGAGCATGGGCTCTGCACTTTGCAGCACACAGGCTCTCTAGTTGAGGCACGCAAGCTCCAAAGTTATGGCGTGCGGCCTTAGTCGCCCCGCAGCATGTGGGATCTTCATTCTGTGACCAGGGATTGAACCCATGTTCCCTGCATTGTAACGTGGATTCTTTACCACTGGACCACTAGGGAAGTCCTGATGTGATCTTTCATGTAGTAGATGAAGATTCCACAGAAATATTTTTATAACCAATAAACGAACTTAGCAAAGTAGCAAGTTACAAATTCAACATTCAAAAATCCATTGCATTTCTATACACTAATAATGAACAATATGAAAAGGAAATAATGAAAACAATTCCATTTACAATAGCATCAAAAAGCATAAAATACTTAGAAATTAACTTAACCAAGATGTTGAAAGACTTCTACAATGAAAACTAGAAAACATTGCTGAAAGAAATTAAAAGAAAATACAAATAAATGGAAAAACATTTCATGTTAAAGGAATAAAAGACTTATTATTGTTGAGATGTCAATACTACCCAAAGTGATCTACAGGTTCAGTGCAATCTCTATGAAAATCCCAATGATATTTTTTGCAAAAATAGAAATACTCAGCCTAAAATTCAAATGGAATCTTAAGTGATCTTGAATAGCCACAACTATCTTGAGAAGGGAGAACAAAGCTGTAGGAGTCACACTTCCTGATTTCAAAACTTACTACAAAACTACAGTAATCAAAATAGTGTGGTATTGGCATAAAGACAGATACATTGATCAATGAAATAGAGAGCCAAGAAATAAACCCTTACATAAATGTGTGGTCAAATGATATCTGACAGGGGTACCAAGACCACTTAATGGGTAAAGGATAGTCCTTTCAACAGGACTATGCACATGCAAAAGAATGAAATTGTACCCTTACCTGATACAAAATTAACTCAAAATGGATCAAAGGCCTAAAATATAAAACTCTTAAAAGAAAACACTGGGCAAAAGCTTCACGACATTAGATTTGGCAATGATTTCTTGGATATGACACCAAAGGCACAGGTAACAAAAGAAAAAGTATACAAATTGAACTTTAAAATATTTTTAAAATAAAAATTAAAAAAAATTAAAATATTGTGTATGAAAAGACACTATTCATCGAGTAAAAAGGCAATCCACAAAATGGGAGAAAATTTTGCAAATCATATATCTGATAAGAGATTAATATCTAGAACATACAGAGAACTTCTAAAATTCAACAACAAAAGAACAAACAACCTGATTCAAAAATGGGCAAAGGACTTGAAAAGACATTTCTCCAGAGATGACGTACAAATGGCCAATAAGAACAAAAAAAGATGCTCAACATCACTACCATTCAGGAAATGCAAGTCAAAACTATAATTAGATACCACCTCATACCCATTAGGATGGCTGCTATAAAAAAAGAAAAGAACTCAGAAAATAATAAGTGTTGCCAAGGGTGTGGATAAATCAGAATTCTTGTGCACTGTTGGTAGAAATGTAAAACAGTACAGCCACTGTGGAAAACAGTACAGCCGTTCCCCTAAAAATTAAAAATATAATTCTCATATCATCAGCAATTCCACTTCTGGGTATATACCCAAAAGAATTGAAAGCAGAGTCTTGAAGAGTTATTTATACACCCATATTCTCATCAGCATTATTATCAATAGTTAAAAGATGGAAGCAACTGAAGATGGAAGCAACTGAAGTGTCCACAGACTAAAGAATAGATAAGCAAAATGTGGTGTATATATATATATATATATATATATATATACACACACACACACACACACTGTGGAATATTATTCAGCCAAAAGGCAATTCTGCAATATGGTACAACATGGATGGATCTGGAGAACACTATGATAAGTGAAATAAGCCAATCACATAAATACGAATACTATATGATTCTACTTATATGAGGTACTTATACCAGTCAAAATCAGAGGCAAAAAGTAGAATGGTGGTTGCCAGAGGCTGGAAGAAGAGGGAAAGAGGGAAATATTGATTAATGGGTATAGAGTTTCAGTTTACAGAGTGAAAAGAATTATGGAGATGGATGGTGGTGATGGTTGCTGAAGATTATGAATGCATTTAATATCACTGAACTCTATAATTAAAATGGTTAAGATGGTAAATTTTATACTATGTATATATTACCATTATAAAAAAAATTGGAAAAAAACCTGATTGATGCTGGTAACAGCTAGAACTGTGGCCATCTATGGGAAGACAGGGGGTGGTGGTAACTGAGAATGAACACAAGGAATCATGGGATGCTGGAAATGTTCTACAGCTTGATCTGAAGACATTCACACACATATACATATAATATATATATAAAACAATGTAAAAAATGTTACTGTACACTTAAGATTAGTGTACCTGATACACTTTATTGCATGGTGAACAATCAAAACAACAACAGAAATGGTCATCTACAGACACTTCAGTAAAAAAAAAAAAAAAATCCAAATAGTCAGAAAACATATGTAAATATGTTCAGCCTCATTAGCTATCAAGGAAATGCCAATTAAACCACTATTACAATCTCCACAAGATTAGCTAATACACTATTTCACTGTTTGACTTATCAGTCAATCAGACTGACTAATATACTATTTGTGGGAGTGCAAACTGGTGCAACCATTTTGAAAAACTGGGATGTATCTACTAAGCCAAAATACACAGTTCTCTCAGAAAGCTGTTTGGCTTCTTATGTATTTTGTTTTAGTCAGTTCCTTAGCAACAGCCACATCTACAGTTCTCTTCTAAACGTTTTTAGGGTTGCTGTACCTCTTATTTTCTGACCCTCTGGCTTCCATCTCTCTTCCTAATTATGATAATTTTAGGTCTATCAAGGATCAGAGGCAGAGATTTTTTCATAAGATTTTCTGTTTAATGGAAACAAATTGAATAGATACCATAGCAATAGTCGAACTTCACTCTGAGACATCTTGATAAAGTTTGAGGTTTTATCATTGGCTGTGAAGGTCATATCCTTGATTTGATCCTTGCTAAAAGACAAGTTTTAATTTATCTTTGTCACTCGATACATTTATAAATTTTATATTTTAGAAGTTAGTATTAAAAAATAATTACACTTCCCAACATTACTGTCCCTTTAAATTTCCTTTCATGCCTGTTTTTTAAAAAAATGACAGTTCTTATCTGAGCTTTTCTTCCTTGTAATGCCTTCTAAATGGAGCCTCCAGCAACCAACACACAAAATATTGAAATTCTGTTTTCCTGCCACTTGTCCTAGAGCTACAAATTTACTAAGTACATGATCTGCATCAAATATAGATGGTTGAAAAAAAAAGCTAGGTGCCCTATAATAAATTTATCCTTCAGAAAAGTTGATTGGTCTACATTTTATTAAGTTCCACTTATTAAAATAGTTGCTAAGAGTATAAGAAGAATAACACAAGATGGAAGAAAACTATTCAAATACAGCTCCACCATCCATTTCCCCAATTCATATCCTATAAATTTAGGAGATTTAACTACAACGATGAAACATTTTAGACTTCACAATACATCCATAAACAAAAGCAAACTGTCTTTCCAACTTTTAGATCCCAAATATAACTTAATCAGACACAGTAGGGCAAAAGAAATCTAGAATTTTAAATGACTTAACCACTTTGTAGTTTCGTGTAAAATTCAAATATGATAAAAAGTAGACAGATTTTAAAACCCTCTCCTCAATATTTTCAGTATAGGTAATTATAATATAAATGCCCATCACACTGAATGAAATGCCACAAAACCAACTATATTACACCTTTCATTTGCCCTACATATATAATTAAACCCAGTAAAATATAAAAATATAATGAAATCTTTCCACAACATTAGCAGGTCACCCTCAGACAATCTGACCTACACATGACTTGTCTAGCCAGGTCAACCTATCATTCACAAATCAATCATCCCCTCTTCTCTCCACATAATACTCCATATATAGCAACAACTAGTGAGAAAAAAAAATCTAGTAATAAAGAATCAAAAGTCCCTGCTACACATTTAGAAAATTCAGATGAAAAGCTGACAGTAACCTTAAATATTACACTATTTATAAAATATTCAGGGCAAAGAAAGAAACAAACATACCTATTCTTCCAAAGACATTCCAGAGAGCAAAAAGGTTCAGGTGGAAGAGGATATTAGATTAGTTTTTATATAAATAGTAATTCCTCATTTCATTTTAAAGGACATAAACCATTATATGTTATATGCTGATGAGATTTAACCACTCATTATTTGCAGAGTAAAATTTGGCTCATCTAGATCCAGCACACATAAAATTATAAACTGACATGATATATTACTTTCCCTGGTCATTTAATTGAGCTCTTGTTGTCCTGCTTGTTCTACAGGCAAGGAATTTCTTCCAGATCTCACAGCACTAACTAATAAATTTTATGTCACTGTTCACAAAAGGACAGTGGATATCATTGAAAATCTCAGAGTAAAGAGTTCTAAAAACCTTTCCTCCATAAAAGCAATGAGAACACTAGCAAAAACTGTCAGAATCAACTTTTTCAAAATGCTGGAAATTAACCAAAGACATGCAGCAATCTAGGGAATGATTTTTCAAGAAAAAGAGCTAAATAAGAACAATGAGCTTTGTGGCATTTTAATTTGCTCTTTGCCCATCTGCCCATCCCCAGCTCCACTGGAGTCGTGAAAAACAACAGCCACAATCAAGTCTGGCAGTCCAAGAAGTTGGAATCCTTTCAAAGCCCTATTCCCAGAGAAAGGTCGTTATTGGACACGAAAGACTCCACATGTAAGGCTGTCATTATGTGAACTTACTCAGAGCTCACTAGTACAAAAAGTGCTTTCCCCTGAGAGACTCTGTCAAAACCAACCAGAGACAGTTGTTGAACATAACTTCCAAAAGTCAACCATAAAAAAAGAACCCCATTAATAAAGAGGCAAAAGATCTGAACAGATATCTCACCAAAGAAGATATACAGATGGCAAAAAAGCATATGGAAAGATGCTAAACATCACAATGCATCAGGGAATTGCAAATTAAAACAATTAGAAACCACATCTATAAGAATGCCAAAAATCCAAAACATTGATAATACCAAACGCTGATATGGATGTGGACCAACAGGAACTCTCATTTGTTGCTGGCAGAAGTGTAAAATGGTACACCAATGTTGGAAGACAGCTGGGCGGTTTTGTCTCTTTTTAAAAAACTACAATACTCTTTCCACACACCCCAGCAACTGTGCTCTTTGGTATTTACCCAAAGGAACTGAAAACTCACATCTACACAAAAACCTGCACATGGATGCTTAGAGCAGCTTTATTCACAATTGCCCAAACTTGCAAGTAAGAAAGATGCCCTTCAGTAGGTGGATGCTGTTGTGCTATGAAAAGACATGTTGAAACCTTAAATGCATATTACTAACTGAAAGAAACCAATTTGAAAAGCCTACATACTATGATTCCAACAAGATGATATTTTGCAGGGGTAAAACTATGGAGACATTTTGATGACAGCTATTCTGAGCAGTGTGAGGTGATATCTCATTGTATTTTTGATTTGCATTTCTCTAATAATTAGCGATGTTGAGTACCTTTTTGTGTGCCTTTTGGCCATCTGTGTGTCTTCTTTGGAGAAATGTCTATTTAGACCTTCTGCCTATTTTTTGATTGAGTTGTTTATTTTTTTGATATTGAGCTGTATGTGCTGTTTGTACTTTTGGAGATTAATCCCATGTCAGTTGCATCATTTGCAAATATTTTCTCCCATTCTGTACAATACGGCCATTATCAAAAAGTCTACAAATAACAAATGCTGGAGAGGGTGTGGAGAAAAAGGAACCCTCCTACACTTTTGGGGGGAGTGTGAATTGGTGCAGCCACTATGGAGAACAATATGGAGGTTCCTTAAAAAAATAAAAATAGAGCTACCATATAATCCAGCAATCCCACTCCTGGGCCTTGTATCCAGAGAAAACCACAATTTGAAAAGATACAAGCACCTCAATGTTCACTGCAGCACTATTTACAATAGCCAAGACAAGCAAGCAACCTAAATGTCCACTGATAGATGAAAGGATAAAGAAGATGTGGTTTCTTTATACAATGGAATATTACTCAGCCATAAAAAAGAATGAAATAATGTCATTTGCAGCAACATGGATGGACCTAGAGATTATCATGCTGAGTGAAGTAAGCCAGACAGAGAAAGACAAATATCAAATATATGATATTGCTTATATGTGGAATCTAAAAAAATTGATACAAAGGAATTTATTTACAAAACAGAACAGACTCACAGACTTCAAAAACAAACTTATGGTTACCAAAGGGGAAAGGTTGTGGGGGGAGGGATAAATTAGGAGGTTGGGATTAGCATATACACACGACTATATATAAAATAACCAACAAGGACCTACGGTATAGCACAGGGAACTATACTCAGTGTTTGTAACAACCTATAAAGGAAAGGATCTGAAAAAAAATAGATATCTATGCATGTATAACTGAATCACTTTTCTGTACACCTGAAACTAACACAACATTGTAAATCAACTGTATGTCAATAAATAAATTAATTAATTAAAAAAATTAAGGAGACAGTGAAAAGGTCAGAAGTTGCCAGGGGTTGGGGGTAGAAGGGATAAATCAGTAGAGCACAGAGGATTTTTAGGGCAGCGAAAACACTCTGTACAATACTAAAATGGTGGATACATGTCATTATACTTGTGTCAAAACCCATGAAATACAAAATACCAAGAGTGAACACAAATTGTAAACTATTGACTTTGAGTGAAAATGATACGCAATGTAGGTCCATCAATCATAACAAATGTTCTCTGGGTACAGGATGTTGACAGTGAGGGAGGCTGTGCATAAGTGGAAACAGGGGATATATGGGAACTCTGCACATTCCACTCAGTTAATACTACTAAACAACTGAGAAAGAAATAGCATTAACTCCTCACAGACTTTTTTTAAAAATAAAGAGGAAGAAACACTTTCCATTTCATTGTATGAAATCAACAATACCAAAATCATACAAAACCATTACAGGGAAGAAAATTAGAGAACCATAATCCTCAGAAACTTAGACATAAACATTCTTATCAAAACATTAGGAAATCTGACTCGGCAACATAAAAATAATTACAGTAATAATACTTCATAATGAAGTGGCGTTTATTCCCTCAATGCAAAGTAGGTTTCACAGTTAAAAATCAATGTAATTCTCCATATTAGTAGTATAAAGAAGAAAATCATATGATCACCTTAACTGACACAGAAAAACCATTTGGCAAAATTCAACATCTGTTAGTGATAAAAACTCTAAGCAAAATAGGGAATGAAAGGGAATTTCTTCAACCTGATAAAGGACAACTATGAAAAAGCTATAGCTTTCATTCATCATACTTAATAAAGACAGACTAAACATTTTATCCCCAAGGTCAGGAATAAGGCGAAGATGTACCCTCACTTCTGTTAAACATCACACTGGAGGTCCTAGACAATGCAATAATGATAAATAAATAAATAAAATTAAGTTAAAGGCATACATATTTGAAAGAAAGAAGTAAAACATCATAGATAAGTTTTTGTAAATGTAAACTAGTAGTGAATTTTAGAGAGGTCACAGAATTTTAATACAAAAAATCAATTGCGTTCCTAAATACTGGCAATTACCAAAAAAATTAAAGGAAAACAAAATCTGCAATATTATCAAGAAACATGAACTACTCTCAGACAAATTTAACAAAATTTGCACAAGATCTATACAAGGAAAACTACAAAACACTGCTGAGAGAATTTAAAGACACTACAAATAAATGAAAGGAGATACCACATAAATTGGAAGAATCATATTTCTTACTAGGATAATTACCAACTTGTTGGTCTAACATAGATTCAGTGTAATCCCAAACAGGTTTTTAGCAAACTTTGTGTAGAAACTGACCAGTTGATTCTAAAATTTATGTGGGAAAAGGCCAGCAATCACAAAGGTGTCTTCTTAGAGAGACAAAAAGCTGGAAGAGTGACAGTACTAGATATTGTCTTACAGATTTAGAATTATTATACCTAATTTCAAAACAGTATATGGTAGCAGTATAATGGACATACATATCAATCAGCAGAACCGAACAATGAGTCCAGAAATAGAATAATGCACATTAGGTTGATTGATTTTCAGCAAAGTTGCCAAGGTATTTCAGAACTCCCTTTAGCATTCCTTATTGCAAAGACCTGCAGGCAGAAAATTCTCTAAGTTTTATTTATCTAAAACATGATTTATTTGACCTTCCTTCTCAGAAGGTGTTTTTGCTGAAGACAATGAAAGTTGAATAAGGCTTTTTTTCTCTCTCTCTCAATACTTTAAAGACCTCATTCCTTTGGTTTCTGGACTCTATTGTTTATGATAAAAAATTTAATGCTAATACATATTGCTTTGTTCTATAAGTAACATGTCACTTTACTCTAGATGCTTTCAAGATTTTCTCTTAACCTTGTTTTTCGAACAGTTTAACTATAATGTTAAACCTTTCTTCCTTTTGTATTTGCCCTGCTTTTCATTGTACTCCTTAATCTGTAAATTTATATCTTTCAACTAATTTAGTAAATTTTCATTCATTGCCTTTTCACATCATTATTTTGTTTCTCTCTACCTCTTCTTTTGGGATTCCAATTAGTTGCATATTAGATATATTATTCCACATGTCCCTGAGATTCTGTTCACTTATGTTTAGTCTTCTTTCTGTTGTCTTCACATTGGATAATTTCTATTAGTCTTTCTCCAAGTTCACTGTCTCGTTACTCCAATCTGCTGTTAAGCTCTTCTAGTGAGGTTTCTTGGGCAGGGGGAGAGAGTGAGTACCGAATTTTCAACTCTAGAATTCCCCTCCACCACCACTTTTTATTTTATTTATTTTTAAAATACATATATTTATTTATTTATTATTTTTGGCTGTGTTGGGTCTTCGTTGCTGCATGTGGGCTTTCTCTAGTTGTGGTGAGAGGGGTCTACTCTTTGTTGAGTGCGTGGGCTTCTCATTGGGGTGGTTTCTCTTGTTGTGGAGCACAGGCTCTACATGCATGGGCTTCAGTAGTTGTGGCACGTGGGCTCTAGAGTGCAGGCTTGGTAGTTGTGGCGCATGGGCTTAGTTGCTCCACAGCATGTGGGATCTTCCTGGACCGGAACTCAAACCCATGTCCCCTGCATTGGCAGGCGGATTCTTAACCACTGAGCCACCAGGGAAGCCCCAACACCACTTTTTAAAAAATAGTTTCTACATCTTTGCTGAGACTTCCTATTTCTTAATTTATTACAAGCAAATTTACCTTTATACTACTGAGCATATTTGTGATGTTTCCTTTAAAGTCCTTGTGTACTAATTCAACACTTCAATTGTGTTGAGGTCAGATTCCACTGACTGCCTTTTCTCTTGAATAAAAATCACATTTTCCTGTTGCTTGGTGTGTCTAGATATTTTTGACTATATTATGGACATTCTGAACGATGTGTTGTAGAGATTCCCAATTATATTGTGGTTCTCTGAAGAATACTGATATTTTTATTGCAACAGGCAGTTAACCTGTCTGAAGTCAACCACCAAATTGTTTTTACAGTGACAAGTAATAGTTGAAATCTCTGTTCAGATCTTTTAGGTTTAGCTGGACTGCTTGAAAACTGTCTCATGCAAGTCCAGTTCAGGGGTCAGGTGATGATACGGGTGAGTTTATAAACAGAATTTAGAGCTTCCCTTTGTGGATCTGTCATTTCCCTACTCAACTTTCCAGATGCTGAGGTTACCCCAAATCCTGTTCAAGCTAAAAGCCTGTCAATATTCTATTCAAGTTTTAACTTGGCCTGCACATAGGGGGGGAAAAAGGTGATAAAAACATGGGAAGGG
The DNA here is from genome assembly GCF_002837175.3 of Physeter macrocephalus. NCBI lineage: Eukaryota > Metazoa > Chordata > Mammalia > Artiodactyla > Physeteridae > Physeter > Physeter macrocephalus. The sequence goes on along the minus strand of NC_041230.1, from coordinate 41,032,118 downwards.
CTTCCCTGGTGGCCCAGTGGTTGAGAGTCTACCTGCTGATGCAGGGGACACGGGTTTGTGTCCCGGTTTGGGAAGATCCCACATGCCGCGGAGCGGGTGGGCCCGTGAGCCATGGCCTCTGAGCCTGCACGTCCAGAGCCTGTGCTCCGCAATGGGAGAGGCCACAATGGTGAGAAGCCCGCGTACTGCAAAACAACAAAAACAAAAACAAAAAACAAACAAAAAACATGGGAAATTCACCCAGTGCCATTCTCCTCTTCTAAGCAGATGCTCCTCCGGTTTCTGCTGGCTTTTGGTTGTTCTCCATTATATTCAAGTAGTTGAATTTACATTTTTTGCCAGATTATAATTGTTACTGCAGAAGTGCTGTGCAAAAAGGTGGTACTCCTTCATTACCAGAAGCAATGATAATTTAATTGGGAATGGTAAAAATGGTGTTAGAAGAATTGGATATCCATAGGGAAAAAATTAATCCTAACACTTCCCTCACACAAAATAGATCAGAGACCTAAATGTAAAAGCTAAAACTACAAATTACAGAAAGAATATCTTTGTGACCTTTAGGTAGACAAAGATTTCTTAGGATATAGAATGCATGAATCATAAAATTAAAAATGGATAAATTAGACACCATCAAAATTTAAAAAATTCTGCTCTTGAAAAGACATCATTAAAAAATGAAATGGCAAATCTCACATAGGAGAAGATACTCTGAACATATGTAACTGACCAAGTACTTTTATACAGAATATATAAGAAATTTTACAACTCAATAAAAAGGCAAACAAGTCAATTATTAAATTAGCAAATATTTAAATAGACACAACATGAAGGATATCTGAATACCCAAATAAACACAGGAAAATATGGCCAATGTCATTAGACATCAGTACAGTACAAATTAAAACCACAGTGAGATATAAATAAATACCCACTAAAATGGCTAAAATTTAAATGACTGACAGTTCCAATCAATGGAACTGTCAGTGGAGAATTGCAACTTTTATACATTCCTGAAGGTAACATAAAATCACAAAAATACTTTGGAAAACAGTTTGATCATTTCTTATAAAATTGAACATACAATTATTGTATGATACAGCAATTCCACTTCCTAAGTATTTACCCAACAATTGCATACAAATGTTCACAGGAGCTTTATTCATAATATCTTCAAACTGGAAACAACCCAAAGGTCAATCAACATATGAATGGATAAACAAATTATAACATATAGATATAGATATACAAATGCTATAATACTGATACACATTAAAATATGACTTACTGTCAACAATATAATACTGAGAAAAAGAAACCAGATACAAAACAGTACATACTGTAAAATTTCTTTTATATGACATTAAAATGAAAACAAATCTATAAAGTCAAAAAGCACATTAGTGGTTGCCTAAGGTTGGAGGGAAAGGGATGGAAAATGATTGAAAATGGGACAGGGAATTTACTGGGGTAGAGGGAGAGAATGGGGAAGAAGCTGTATCTGAGAAGATATTGATCAAGAATTTTACAAAACTGGTGAAAGTTATCAAGCTGTGATTCAACACTACAAAAGAATAAGCAGTATATATTATGAAAAATATACAAATCTAGGCACACCATATTGAAATCACTAAAAATCAAAAAGGGAAAATCTCAGAGAGGTCAGTTTCTTTTAAAGGCATAAAAATGAGTTTGATAGCTAACTTCTAAGGCAAAACAGTAGAGACCAGAAGATAATGGAATTACATCCTCAAAGGGATGGGAAAACTGAACTATTGATCCATTACTGACAAAACTACGCTTCATCAATGAAGGTGAAAAAAAGACTTTTTTCAGATATATGAAAAATTGTGAGACTGTGTCCTCAACAAACCCACATTCAATAAATACTGAAGGGCATTCTTCAGGCAGAAGGAAAATAATCCCACCAATGGAAGCTCAGAGACATAGGAAGGAATGAAAAGTCACAAAAAGGTAAATCTACAATAATGTTAATATCTTAGGAAATTTAAAATATCTAGAAAATTAAAATACAAAGTAACAGAAAAATATGAAAATATTTTCAAATATAAGTTAATAATAGATTTGATGAATCAAGAATATAGAACAGTGGAGGGAAATGAAATTAATTAAAAAAAATCAATCCAACAGAAGGAAAGAAAGGAAAGGAAAAAAACAGAATGAAGTGATGAAACAAAGAGTAAATGGTAAGTATCAATACATTTATAATTACTAATACATTAGTAATTATATTAAATTAAAAAGGGTAAACTGCAGGGGTCTGATTTCTTTTTTTTAAAACTTTTGAATTTTATTTAACTTATTTTTTATACAGCAGGTCCTTATTAGTCATCAATTGTATACATATCAGTGTATACATGTCAATCCCAATCGCCCATTTCATCACCCCCCCCACCCCCCCACACCGCCACTTCCCCCCCTGAAGGAAAATAATCCCACCAATGGAAGCTCAGAGACATAGGAAGGAATGAAAAGTCACAAAAAGGTAAATCTACAATAATGTTAATATCTTAGGAAATTTAAAATATCTAGAAAATTAAAATACAAAGTAACAGAAAAATATGAAAATATTTTCAAATATAAGTTAATAATAGATTTGATGAATCAAGAATATAGAACAGTGGAGGGAAATGAAATTAATTAAAAAAAATCAATCCAACAGAAGGAAAGAAAGGAAAGGAAAAAAACAGAATGAAGTGATGAAACAAAGAGTAAATGGTAAGTATCAATACATTTATAATTACTAATACATTAGTAATTATATTAAATTAAAAAGGGTAAACTGCAGGGGTCTGATTTCTTTTTTTTAAAACTTTTGAATTTTATTTAACTTATTTTTTATACAGCAGGTCCTTATTAGTCATCAATTGTATACATATCAGTGTATACATGTCAATCCCACTCGCCTATTTCATCACCCCCCCCACCCCCCCACACCGCCACTTTCCCCCCTTGGTGTCCATACGTTTGTTCTCTACATCTGCGTCTCAATTTCTGCCCTGCAAATCGGTTCATCTGTACCATTTTTCTAGGTTCCACATATATGCGTTAATATACTATATTTGTTTTTCTTTCTGACTTACTTTACTCTGTATGACAAGTCTCTAGATCCATCCACGTCTCTACAAATAACCCAATTTTGTTCCTTTTTATGGCTGAGTAATATTCCATTGTATATATGTAACACATCTTCTTTATCCATTCGTCTGTTGATGGGCATTTAGGTTGCTTCCATGACCTGGCTATTGTAAATAGTGCTGCAATGAACACTGGGGTGCATGTGTCTTTTTGAATTATGGTTTTCTCTGGGTATATTCCCAGTAGTGGGATTGCTGGATCATATGGTAATTCTTTTTTTAGTTTTTTTTT
>NC_041230.1:40968769-41028569 GCF_002837175.3 Physeter macrocephalus | reverse complement strand
CAAAAGCTTTGAAGTTTAATTAGGTCCCATTTGTTTATTTTTGTTTTTATTTCCATTACTCTAGGAGGTGGATCAAAAAAGATTTTGCTGTGATTTATGTCAGAGTGTTCTTCCTATGTTTTCCTCTAAGAGTTTTATAGTAGGGGTCTGATTTCTAACCACTTGACTCTTAAGGACTCCAAGATCTCATCTCTTGAGGCTGTATGCCTCTTAAACTCAAGCCCCTCAAATACTGAGACCTATAACTCCTTACACTCAGTATAGCAGCTTAATCAGCCTACAGGCTTATTGCTCTTTTTTTCCAGCACCTTAATTGTTTCTGGACCCTGAGGACTTTCCTTTTATGTGATATATATATTTATATATGTATATATATTTATATATATATATTTGTGGGAGAGGGCATTTTAGGTTATCTCTTCCTCCTTTTTTTAAAAATAAATTTATTTATTTATTTTTGGCTGTGTTGGGTCTTTGTTACTGTGCGAGGGCTTTCTCCAGTTGCGGCGAGTGGGAGCCACTCTTCATCGCGGTGCGCGGGCCCCTCACTATCGTGGCCTCTCTTGTTGTGGAGCACAGGCTCCAGACGCGCAGGCTCAGTAGTTGTGGCTCACAGGCTTAGCTGCTCCGCGGCATGTGGGATCTTCCCAGACCAGGGCTCAAACCCGTGTCCCCTGCATTGGCAGGCAGATTCCCAACCACTGCACCACCAGGGAAGCCCATCTTTTCCTTCCTTATGCAAGAACAAGAAAACTTACCTACCCAGTGTTTTGTTTTTTCTTTTAATTTATGTCCCACCAAGCAAGCCTAGTAATCATTTTCATTTTAAGTATTTTATTGCTAGTTGCTGTAGGGAACTAGGTAGTGCGTAGCAAAAGTAATGAAGATGCAGAATGTATTATTAGTTCCCTAGGACAGTGGTGACAAATTACCACACAAACTGGGAGGTTTAAGACATAGAAATTTATTCTCTCACAATTCTGGAGACTAGAAGTCTGAAGTCAAGGTAGCAGCACGGCCAGGCTCCCTCTAAAGAATCTAGGGAAGGATCCCTCTTCCCCTCTTCATAGTTTCTAGTGGTTGCCCACAATCCTTTGTGTTCTTTGGTTTGCAGCTGCATAATTCCAATCTCTGCTTCCATCATCACACGGCCAGAATCTTCCCTCAATGTGTACCTACTCTCTTGCTCTCTGTGTCTTGATCTAAATCTCCTTCTTCTTTCTCTTATAAAGACACCAGACATTGGATTAGGACCCATCCTAATTCAGTATGACCTCATCTTAACTTGGATAAAATTTGCAAAAACCTATTTCCAAATAAGATCACTTTTACAAACACGAAGGGTTAAGACCTGAACATACATTTCAGGGGAACACAATTCATTCCACACCAGAAAATGTCTCTAAATTTAGGAAGCTGTACAAAGTTCTAATAATTCCTATCCATGTTCTGCAGGTCTGAGCCTCCTGTTTGCTTTATTTATCTCTGTGGATAGTGATTTTTAAATGACCCTAGCGTTCTGAACTTCTATAAAGCCCTACAAAAATTTCTCTTCCCAGGTAACGGGCTTGACGGTAGAGTTAGGATAAATTTCTGTCTTTTTTGAAGACAAGGATCAAATCTTTATAATTCCCTAAAACCAGAATGGGGCCTGATATCAATAAACTAGAAACCATTCAAGAACCCATTTGTTTCAGCTGTGTAACCTGTTTCTCAGGGGACCTCCTGACTAGGTGATAACCTTTTAACTAAATTCCTATGCCATGTAAGAAAGATCTCCTTATGGCTTTTCCTCAAACCCCACATCCTTGTTTTCCTCTCTCTGAGATTATTTCATAGTTTCAAAAATCTCCTAGAAGGCACTGATTTGACTTCTGAGAGTAGCACCACTTTCCAAAATATACATTGGTGCAATTGCTTCCAGGTCATCATACTTCACATTTTTTTTTTTTTTTCGGTACGCAGGCCTCTCACTGTTGTGGCCTCTCCCGTTGCGGAGCACAGGCTCCGGACACTCAGGCCCAGCGGCCATGGCTCACGGGCCCAGCCGCTCCGCGGCATGTGGGACCCTACCGGACCGGGGCACGAACCCGTGTCCCCTGCATCGGCAGGCGGACTCTCAACCACTGCGCCACCAGGGAAGCCCACTTTACATTTTTGATTAGGGTAGTATTCCCAGAAGAAACCACAACTTCTTTAAAAGAAGTTATATGATTATGACCTCATGAAAGCAATTCGTCCTCCCCCAACATCCTTTTCTCAGTTGGTTCTTATCTTTCCTCAGTTGTACATTTGATATTGTGCTCTTTTATAAGTAAAAAAAATTTTAGTTTCTATATCCCTTCCACATTCTACCTCCATTTTGTTGTGTCCTTTGTATTTTCTTACAAAAATTACTTGAAATATTTTAAAAATAAAAATCAACTAACGACTTCCCTGGTGGTGCAGTGGTTGAGAATCCGTCTGCCAATTCAGGGGACATGGGATCGAGCCCTAGTCTGGGAAGATCCCACATGCCACGGAGCAACTAAGCCCACGCGCCACAACTACTGAGCCTGTGTCCTAAAGCCCGCGAGCCACAACTACTGAGCCCGCGTGCCACAACTACTGAAGCCAGTGTGCCTAGAGCCTGTGCTCCGCAACAAGAGAAGCCACCACAATGAGAAGCCCGTGCACCGCAATGAAGAGTAGCCCCCGCTCGCCGCAACTAGAGAAAGCCCACGCAGCAACAAAGACCCAATGCAGCCAAAAATAAATAAATCAGAGTAGCCCCTGCTCGCCGCAACTAGAGAAAGCCCACGCAGCAACAAAGACCCAATGCAGCCAAAAATAAATAAATCAATAAATAAATTTATGGAAAAAAAATCAACTAAAACTTCTACATATCTATCATACAGCTTAAGAAATAACACATTGCCAAATGCAGTTTAAGCACTCTATAATTTCTCCCTTAATGACATTCTTCCTCTCTTCCCCGCCTCCCTACAAGTTCATACCACAAGTTATCTCCACAACAAATTACTACCTGGAAGCTGATGTTTATGATCCACATACTTTTTTTTATACTTTTACTAAATTATGTAGTGTTATATATTTTTTTAAACTTTAACTTGGTATTATACATATTATAGATTCCTCGGCAATCTTTTTTTTTTTTTTTTTTTTTTTTTTTTGCTCAAACTATGATTGTGAGGTTCATCATATTGATACGTTATTTCTCTGGTTTGTTATTTTAATACCTTCTTCACTTTTTCATTCTGAGAATACACAACCATTTTTATAATCATTCTTCTAATGATGGACATTAAGTTAGTGTCCATGTTTCTGCAATTATAAACAATCCTGTTTGAACAATCCACTAATGGGTTACAACTAGTAGTTTTCTCCCTTTTTTTGAACAGCTTTATTGAGACTTAATTCACATACCACAAGATTTGCCCTTTAAACTGTACAACTCAGTAGGATTTTAGAATATTCACAACCTACGCAGCCATCACAAGTATCTAACTGCAGAGCATTTTCATCATTTCCCCCCAAAACCCCATACCCACTCCCCATTCTCCCCATCCCAGTGCCTAGCAACCACTAATCTACATTCTGTCTCTATAGATTGCCTATCTTGGATATGTTATATAAAGAGACTCATACAATACATGGCCTTTGTGACTGGCTTCTTTCACTAAGCATGTTTTTCAAGGTTCATCCATGTTGTAGCACGTACATTAATTTGATTGTAGTGATGACTTAATAGGTGTATGCCAAAACTTATCAAACTATATGATTAAATATATGCAATTTGTTGTATGTTAATTATAACTCAGTAAAGACTGTTATGAGACAAAGAAGTACACTACATAATGATCAAGGGATCGATCCAAGAAGAAAATATAACAATTATAAATATTTATGAACCCAACATAGGAGCACCTCAATACATAAGGCAAATGCTAACAGCCATAAAAGGGGAAATCTACAGTAACACAATAATAGTAGGGGACTTTAACACTGCACTTACACCAATGGACAGATCATCCAAAGAGAAAATAAGGAAACACAAGCTTTAAATGACACAATAGACCAGATGGATTTAATTGATATTTATAGGACATTCCACTTGAAAGTGGCAGAATACACTTTCTTCACAAGTGCACACGGAACATTCTCCAGGATAGATAACATCTTGGGTCATATATCAAGCCTCAGAAAATTTAAGAAAATTGAAATCGCATCAAGCATCTTTTCTGACCATGATGCTATGAAATTAGAAATCAATTACAGGGGAAAAAAACTGTAAAAAACACAAATACATGGAGGCTAAACAGTGCACTACTAAATAACCAAGAGATCTCTGAAGAAATCAAGCAAGAAATAAAAAAATACACAGAAACAGTTAACAATGAAAACACGACAACCCAAAACCTATGGGACACAGCAAAAGCATTTCTAAGAGGGAAGTTTATTACAATTTAATCTCACCTCAAGACACAAGAAAAATCTCAAATAAACAATCTAACCTTACACCTAAAGCAACTAGAGAAAGAAGAACAAAGAAAACCCAAAGTCAGTAGAAGGAAAGAAATCATAAATATCAGAGCAGAAATAAATGAAATAGAAACAAAGAAAACAATAGCAAAGATCAATAAAACTAAAAGCTGGTTCTTCGAGAAAATAAACAAAATTGATCAGCCTTTAGCCAGACTCATCAAGAAAAAAAGGGAGAGGATGCAAATCAATAAAATTAGAAATGAAAAAGGAGAAATCACAACTGACACCACAGAAGTACAAAGGATTATGAGACTACTACAAACAACTATATGCCAATAAAATCAACAACCACGAAGAAATGGACAAATTCGTGGAAAGGTACGATTTTCCAAGACTGAACCAGGAAGAATTAGAAAATATAAACAGATTTTTCACAAGTAATGAAATTGAAGCTGTAATCAAAAATCTTCCAACAAACAAAAGTCCTGGTCCAGATGGCTTCACAGGTGAATTCTATCAACATTTAGAGAAGAGCTAACACTTATCCTTCTCAAACTCTTCCAAAAAATTGCAGAGGAAGGAACACTCCCAAATTCATTCTAAGAGGCCACCATCACCCTGATACCAAAACCAGACAAATATATCACAAAAAAATAAAATTACAGACCAGGATCACTGATGAACATAGATGCAAAAATCCTCAACAAAATACTAGCAAACAGAAGCCAACAACACATTAAAAGGATCATACACCATGATCAAGCCCAAGGATGTAAGGATTCTTCAATATTCGCAAATCAATCAATGTGATACACCATATTAACAAATTAAGGAATAAAAACCATATGATCATCTCAATAGATGCAGAAAAAGCTTTTGACAAAATTCAACAGGAACAAGACAAGGATGTCCACTCTCACCACTGTTATTCAACATAGTTTTGGAAGTCCTAGCCACAGCAATTAGAGAGGAAAAAAAAATAAAAGGAATACAAATTGGAAAAGAATTAAAACTGTCACTATCTGTAGATGACATGATACTATACATAGAAAATCCTAAAGATGCCACCAGAAAACTACTAGAACTAATCAACGAATTTGGTAAGGTTGCAGGATACAAAATTAATGCATAGAAATCTCTTGCATTCCTATACACTAACAACTAAAAATCAGAAAGAGAAATTAAGGAAACAATCCCATTTACCACCACAACAAAAAGAATAAAATATCTAGGAATAAACCTACCTAAGGTAGGTTTTTAGGTAAGTACAAAAGCCTTGTACTCAGAAAACTATAAAACACTGATGAGAGAAATCAAAGATGACATAAATAGATGGAGAAATATACCATGTTCTTGGATTGGAAGAATCAATCTTGTGAAAATGACTATACTACCCAAACTAATCTACAGTTCCAATGCAATCCCTATCAAACTACCAATGGCATTCTTCACAGAATTAAAACAAAAAAATTTACAATTTGTATGGAAACACAAAAACCCTGAATAGCCAAAGCAATCTTGAGAAAGAAAAACAGAGTTGGAGGAATCAGGCCTGACTTCAAACTATACTACAAAGCTACAGTAATCAAGACAATATGGTACTTGCACAAAAACATAAATATAGATCCATGTTACAGGATAGAAAGCCCAGTGATAAACCCACGCACGTATGGTCACCTAATTTACGACGAAGGAGGAAAGAACATATAATGGAGAAAAGATAGCCTCTTCAATAAGTGGTGCTGGGAAAACTGGACAGCAACTTGTGAAAGAATGAAATTAGAACACTACCTAACACAAAACACAAAAATAAACTCAAAATGGATTAAAGGCCTAAATGTAAAACTGGACACTATGAAACTCTTAGAGGAAAACATAGGAAGAACACTCTTTGACATAAACCACAGCAAGATCTTTTTTGACCCACCTCCTGGAGTAATGAAAATAAAAACAAAAATAAACAAATAGGATCTAATTAATCTTAAAAGCATTTGCACAGCAAGGGAAACCATAAACAAGATCAAAAGACAACCCTCAGAATGGGAGAAAATATTTGCAAATGAATCAACGGACAAAGCATTAATCTCCAAAATATACAAACTGCTCATGGAGCTCAATATTAAAAAAAACAAACAACCCAATTAAAAAATGGGCAGAAGACCTAAATAGACATTTCACCAAAGAAGACACACAGATGGCCAGGAGGCACATGATAAAATAGTCAACATCACCAATTATTAGAGAAATGCAAATCAAAACTACAATGTGTTATCACCTTACACCGGTTAGAATGGGCATAATCAGAAAATCTACAAACAACAAATGCTGGAGAGGGTGTGGAGAAAAGGGAACCCTTTTGCACTGTTGGTGGGAATGTAAATTGATACAGCCACTATGGAGAACAGTATGGAGGTTCCTTAAGAAACTAAAAATAGAACTACCATATGATCCAGCAATCCCACTACTGGGCATATACCCTGAGAAAACCATAATTCAAAAGGACACATGTACCCCAATGTTCACTGCAGCACTATTTACAATAGCCAGGACATGGAAACAAGCTAAATGTCCAAAGACAGATGAATGGATAAAGAAGATGTGGTACATATATACAAGGGAATATTACTCAGCCATAAAAGGAACGAAATTGGGTCATTTGTAGAGACGTGGATGGATCTAGACTAAATACAGAGTGAAGTAAGCCAGAAAGAGAAAAACAAATATTGTATATTAATGCATATATGTGGAATATAGAAAAATGGTACAGATGAACCTATTTGCAGGGCAGGAATACAGACGTAGACGTAGAGAACAGACAAGTGGACACAGGGTGGGAAGCGGAGGGTGGGACGAATTGGGAGATTTTGTTTGACATAAATACACTACCATGTGTAAAACAGGTAGTGGGAACCTGCTGTATAGCACAGGGAGCTCAGCTCAGTGCTCTGTGGTGACCTAGATGGGTGGGATGGGGGGTGAGGGGTAGGAGGGAGGTCCAAGAGGCAGGGGATATAAGTATACATATAGCTGATTTACTTAATTATACAGCAGAAACTAACACAACATTGTAAAGCAATTATACTACAATAAAAAAATAATAATTAAAAAAATGCAATTTGTTGTATGTTACTTATAACTCAATAAAGCTGTCCAAAAAAATAGGCAAAAGATTTTAATAATGCTTCACCATAGAAGATATACATATAGCAAATAAATAAATGAATGATGCTCTACATCATGAGTTATCAGAGAAATGCAATTAAAATTACAATGAAACATCAATACACACTGAATGGAATAGTTAATTTTTAAAATACTAACACCACCAAGAGCTGATGTGAATAGCCAGAGCTGTTATATGTTGCTGATAGGAAAACAAATGGAATAGCCACTTTGGGAAAAAGTTTGGTAGTATTTTAGGATGTTAATCATACATTTATCTTATAACATAGCAGCTTCATTCCTAGGTAGTCACCCAGCAAAAATAAAAATCTATGGCCCCACAAAGACCTGTAGGCAAATGGTTATAGCAGCTTTATTACTAATAGCCAAAACCTGAAAACAACCCAAATATCCATTAACTGGCTAATGGATAAACAAATTATGGTACATATGTATAATGGAGTACTATTCACACACAAAAAGGAATAAACTGATACATGCAATAACATGAATGAATCTTAAATGCATTATGCCAAGTGAAAGAAGCGAGACATAAAAGGCTGCATACTACAGAATTCCATTAACATCATGTTCTCAAAGTACAAACGTATAGTGGCAGATATCAGATCAGTGGTTGCTAGAGGATAGGTATGGGATCTGAGAATTGATGATAAAGGAGCATGAGGTAACTTTATAGACTAACAGAAATACTCTATATCTTGATTATGGTAGTAGTTCACAATTGCTTATATTTATCAAAATTCATAGAACTATATTCCTAAAAAGAGTGAAGTTTACCATATGTAAATTAAGACTCAATAAAACTGACTTTAATAAAAAGCAGCAGCCAGGGGGTGGAAAAAAGACACACTACATACAGGAGAACAAAGATCAGAATGACTCCAAATAGCTTACTAACAACAACACAAGACAGAAGACAAGAGAATATTAAAGTACTAAAAAACACAATTGTATATCCAGCTTAAAAATAAATCTTTCAAAAATGAAAGTGAACTAAAAACCTTTTCAAGTAAAAAAAAAAAAAACCTAATAGAATCCATTACCAACAAGCCATACCATAAGCAATGTTAAAGGAAGTTCTTCAGACTGAAGAAAACTAATGAAAACTTGGATCTACAGGAAGAGATAGAGTGCCAGAAATGGTAAGATGTAGGCCAATAGAATTTACTCTCATTTTCCCAATTTCATTAAAACCTCCTCAAAAAGAAAGCACCAGGCCTGGATGGATGCACTGGTGTTTTCCATCAAATCTTTAACAAAAAATAATACCAATCCTATACAAAATCTTTCAAGAAATAGAGAAGAATACAACACATCTCAGATCATTTAAAGAAGTCAGACAGCACTGCCCTAATGCTAAAATCAGAAAATCACAAGAAAGCAAAACCAAGACCAATTTCCCTTATGGAACACTCTAAAGAAAAAAATTTTAAGATCACATTAAGACATAAGAACAATCAGGATACTATGTTCATGGATGGAAAGACTGAATATTGTAAAGATGACAGTTCTTCCCAAATTAATGTGTATATTCAAAGCAATTCCTATCAAAACCCCAAGAAGATTTCTCATGGTATTTAATAAACTGATCATAAAAATTAATATGGAAGATCTAAGGGCCAAGAATAAATAAGACAAGAGAACAACTTGGTATAGGGGGTAAGGAGAGCAGTTTAACCTACTGAATATTGTCTTAGTTTAGAGATAAGGTAATTTAAAACACTATGTTATATGCGCAGGGCGAGAGAAGTGAAACAGACTAGAAAAGCTCAAAAACAAAGGTAAACACACACACACACACACACATATTTATATATATATATACACATATATATATTTATATATATATACACATATATATATATATGTAGAAACTGTATGGGAACATGACATTATCCATTCAGTGAGGAAAGGATGTCCTATTCCAGGGGTTGGCAAACTTTTTCTGTTAAGGGCCAGACAGTAATATATCAGGCTTTGAAGCCCATATAGTCTCTGTCACAACTACTCAACTCCGACGTTGTAGCACAAAAGCACCCAGACAACAAGTAAACAAGTGGATGTACCTGTGTTACCACAGAATTTTATTTACATAAACAGATAGTAGGTCAGATTTGGCCCATGGGCCAATGTTTTCCAAACAGCAACAAAACAACGAAAAATTTTTAGTTAAAACCATTTCTCACATCATACACAAAACTAAGTTTCAGGTGAACTATAGTTCTAATGTGAAAAAGTAATGCTTGACGATGTAAATTGTATTCAGAACAAGCAAGTGGAATTTCACGATAAAAATCATTTTACTATAAGACATCCAAAACATTAAGGTACAAAATTATTTTAACTCTTGACGTTGATCAAGTATTCTAATTTCTATGTTAATGCAAAAAGATACAACATCTTGTCAATTTACTTCTTGTATGCCTGTGTGCCCATACCCTCATCTGTGAGTGACCTTCCTTTAATTTTAGAAAGCATTTCAGTGACTTCTCTAAAATTCTTAACCCAGTGCTCAATTGGAAGTGGTGCTACTAATACAACTTCTTCAAGCTTTCCCATCCCAACTTTCTTCAGAACAAGTCTTAATTCAGAAGTTAAATGACGGCCATTTTTAAGAAGTAAAGCACTTAGCTGCTTTGGCTGTTTAACTATTTCTACTTTTTAAGAAATATAAATACACTTCTAGAACTGGACTGAGGTCCTATGGAAATCGGTACTTCAGAGTGGACTTTAAAACTCCCTGAAATTGATACAAAGTTTTTGTGTGTATGTGTCATATTCTATACAAAAGATTCAAGGTTTTCCTTGCTTCTTAAAGGGGACTATGACCCCCCACCAACAAAAAAAAAGTTAAGAACCTCTGTTCCAGAGGCTGGACATACAGAAAATCAAGTTGAATGATCAGATTATAAAGAAAATATAAGATTTTCATAGTCATAGACAGGGGATATAGGAAAAGATGTCCATTTATACTATAAAACTCTTTTAAGTGGTTCTGAATTTCAGTTTGAAATTCATTCGATGGGGGTGTAGTGGGGGGAGTCAGATCATAATAGACACAGAAGGTTAATGAGGAGAACACTTTTCAATCAGTGTTTTTTTGCTTGTTTGTTTTTTATGTTACCATTCAAGCCTCAGTTTCACTGTACCCCAACAGACCTATTGGCTTTGTTATGTTTTAAGGTCTGGACAGAATTCATAACGTCAAAACGAAAAGTATGTGTTAACAGGGTCCGACCAAGAACAAAATAAAAGTTAAGAACCTCTGTTCCAGAGGCTGGACATACAGAAAATCAAGTTGAATGATCAGATTATAAAGAAAATATAAGATTTTCATAGTCATAGACAGGGGATATAGGAAAAGATGTCCATTTATACTATAAAACTCTTTTAAGTGGTTCTGAATTTCAGTTTGAAATTCATTCGATGGGGGTGTAGTGGGGGGAGTCAGATCATAATAGACACAGAAGGTTAATGAGGAGAACACTTTTCAATCAGTGTTTTTTTGCTTGTTTGTTTTTTATGTTACCATTCAAGCCTCAGTTTCACTGTACCCCAACAGACCTATTGGCTTTGTTATGTTTTAAGGTCTGGACAGAATTCATAACGTCAAAACGAAAAGTATGTGTTAACAGGGTCCGACCAAGAACAAAATAATCCTGTTTTCGACAGGAATCCAATCATTCAGAGTCAGCAACTGGGACAAGATCTTACATTTCTGTAGCGCTAATTTATACAGCGCTTGCACCTGCCGCTTTCCACCGGACCTTCACTGCGTCCCAGTTGGGAAGAAGTGGACAACAGCATCCTATTTCTTGATAAGGAACGTTCTGGACTCAGTTTGTGAGATGTGGGGCGCCCCCCAGGTTGCTCAGGAGTCTTTTCCACACTGTCAAGGGCAGGTTGAAAGTTTCTGACAGTGTTGGTGATGGAGAGCCGGATATAATTACGAAAGAGGTCGGGGGGAGTCAAGTATGCTTGCGGGAGGGGAGGTGTAAGCACGGCAGGGTCGGAGGGTTGCTACTGGGGAGGGAAGGAAATGAGAGACACCGCGAAAGAAGAGGAAAAGTGAGCGTCAGGAGGAGCCTCCCTCCAGGGGCGACAGAAGAGGGGCGGGCGCGTTGTCTCTGAGACGCGAGGAAAACGACGTGAGAGAAGAACCTAGAGGCTGCGAGGAAGCGAACAGAGGGGCTGCCTCAGGGAGGGAAGCAGCCCGGCTGAAGCCCCCCATCTCGAGGCGGCTTGTTTGACTCAGCGTCCCTGCACCTCGGCCGCCCTTATCGTCCTTCTCCCCTCAGGGTCGCTCACCACCCAGGTTGTTGGCTCCAGCAAGACGGCCAGCTGACTTCCTTACCTCACGAACTCTCCGCGCCACAAATTCAAGCGAGCGTTCCACAGCCTCGCAGCCCGGAACGTCTTCCAGAGTGAAGAACAGATGGACCAATCGAAGCCCGGCTGGCCGCAAGCGTGCAAGGCGGTGGGCGGGGCGAAGTGATGGGGTGGGACCAAACAGCGCTGCCATGACGACGGCTTCCGGTGGGCGGGCTGTGGTGACTTAACAGCCGGAAGGCGAGACGCCGCGGGAAAAGCGGTCATGTTAGGTGGTCCAGGTGGTTTGGGGCTGAGGCCGTCTCCTCAAGAGTAACCGCGGGCCTGTGCTACGGTCACGCCACCGGCCTCCGTTTCCTTTAGCCTTCTCTCTCACCAAACGATTTTCCTGTCCAGTTATAAAGTGCAAGTTGTTTCCCCAAGGTAAGCGTGTAGTACCACCACCACTTGTTGGGTAAGGGGTAACGGAAACTTGAGTACTAAAAAAAGAAAAAGGTGAAAATTTGTATTTCTAAACATTTAGTAATGGTTTACCGTGTGAATTTTTACTGTATCGTACACAGTTTGTAGTCTTTAAATATTGAGTGCAACTTGAGTTATGGTTAAATTTAAAATTCTAGTTATTTCTGACCGTCAAATTTCATCTAAACCGGGTATTAAAGAGCTTAATTTAAAAATTTTATGTAACAGTCTAAAAGCTTCTCTAATTTAAGTTCTTAATCTCCCGTAAGTCTGAAGTTAGATGGTAAGATGGGCAGGTGCTTTGAATCCAGACCATTACAGGAATCAAACTAATTAAGCTGAGGCTCCTCCTTTCTTAGATCATCACTTGAATCTAAAATAATTGAAACCAGGTGCTATGCATGGCTCCTTTGGTTCAACGTGTATCTCTTTTGGCGATAGTGGTCTCACATAAGTCTCTCATTTATGGAAGAAAGTAAGCATTGTTGAAATGATGGAGGAGAAGTAAGGCTTTCTACAGACAAATAATACTTTAAAAAAAAACTTAACAGCTTTGAAACACATCTTTTAACAAAACAAAAGTCGTTAAATTCTTGTCTCCAAAATCTAAAAGAAAAATTCAGCAGAACTTATCTGCTTATCAAGAAGAATTTCTTCCTCTACACTTAAGACAGGGAAGCATTTATGAAAGCTTAGATCTATATGTGTTTAGGTTCCTGCCAACCCCTTTCTTAAAATTCCATCTTTAAAACTCCTTGCTATTGAGCACTTTTCCAGCAGCTTGGATGAAACATTCCAAATAACTTACTCAGCCTGAAGGTTAGAAATTTCATTACATAAAAAATTAAATATATTAGAATACTTAGGTATGAAACATTAATGAACAGAGTAACACATTCTTCAGAAGAAGAGGCACTTAAGAAAACACAGGCCACCTGCACTGTGGAGCCATCTACTGTGATGAGATTTGACAAGCAAGAGATCAAAAAATGGCCAGATTTCAAAAGAGAATGTTCTGTGAGCTGCTTATTGCCCTCATAGACCATTTGAAAATAAAACCAACTCTCAGCAGAAGCCCAGGAGGCTTTAGAGATGAACCAGACCATCCTTTGGATGTCAGTATTATACTGAACGAAGTCAGTTATACTGTTATTTATCTGCAGGGGGAAAATGCCTAAATGTTATAAGGATTTAGGACATTAATTAAGAAATATATAGTGATTATAGAGTTTAGAAAGCCAAGAAAGTAGACCTGAATCTAAGGTAGATTTACTTGGGAAAAACAATGTTCTCTGTAGTAGCATTTGACTTTGTACTCTCTATTCCTCTCACCTAAATGTCCTCTCCCCTCTGCTTGGTTGAATCTTACTAATCTCTCAAGACCCAGGTCACATTCTGAATTTTTTTGAGCTGTAACCCATAGTTAACTCTCTCCCTCCAGAACACACATAGAATTATAAATATACTCTTTATTTGGCTTTTTTTTCTTTAGGGCTGGTAATGTTTTTATCATTTATGTTGATGAATGTATCTTACATATAGTTTGCCACATCTGCTAGATTCTAAGCTACTTAGAGTTGTATTCACCACTGTACCTGGCAGAATGACTTGAACATGGTAAACTTAATTCTAATGTAAAAATGCCTAAGTTAAGATTAGTATTAAATATAGTTGGTAGCTGTATTAGTTTGCTGGGTTTGCTGTATCAGAATACCACAGACTGAGGAAATAAACAGCAGCAATTAATTTTCTCACAATTCTAGAGGCTAGAAAGTCCAATATCAAGGTGTCAGCAGGGTTGATTTCATTCTGAAGCCTCTCTCCTTGGCATGTAGTTTTGCCTCTGTCTTCACATGGTCTTTACTTCATGGACATACACATCTGTGTCCATATTTCTTTTTATAAGGACATCAGACATATTGGATTAGGGCCCATCCTAAAGACCTCATTTTACTTTAGTTACCTCTTTAAAGACCTTATCTCCAGGTATGGTTGCTTTCTGAAGTACTGGGGATTAGAACTTCAGCATATGAATTTGCGGGGGGACACAATTCAGTCCGTAACAATAACCAACACTCAAAAAGAAGAAATGATTGGGAGCAGTTGTCTGTCATCATTAGAACTCTCATCTTTAGACCTATAGATAACATAATTGTGTACATCAGATTAGTGTAAGGTAATAGGGAATGGGAGAGCCAGTGGTAAGTCAGAGAATATTTGCCCAAAGACATTCAAATTAAAATTTGTCAAAAAACAAAAAACACAACACACACACATCCCAGCACACCAACAAAATACCGGGTCATCCAAACAGACAAAAACAAGCTGATTGGTTTTGGCTCATAGGGATCTGGTTTGCAAAAACCACCAGCATATTATTTCATTGGGAATCTATAACCTCTTAAGTAGATACTGGACATACTAAGTATGTTTTTGCATATCCAAAGACATTTTCCCCAGATCCCATTGGTTCACACATAACTTTTTTATTGAGTACCTGCTTTATTGAAGGAACTGTACTAAGTGCCTTGCTGAGATTAAAATCCATAAATTTGGCCACATATATCCAAGAGTTACAAGGACATCCAATTTTTGAGATAATTTATTAAATGCATAACCATGCATATTTTAGTATTTTGGGGGATACAGCTTTATCCTGTAAATAAATTAGAACTCTGAAAAAAATTCTTTGTCAGATTATGTGCTCTGATAAGGCCAAGGTTCTGATTTCAAATACAAGTGGAAAGGACAGGAGGCATATACAAAAATAATTATAGTGCAAGATAAAAATGAGACTGTAAGAGAATTATAAAGTACTGTGGGAAATTAGAGGAGGAAAAGATTTCTTCCAGGTTGGCATGTTACTAAAAGTGTTTAATGCAATTAGAATTACTCTTTATTGTAGCACTTGGTACACATTAACCAATGTGTTATATGTTATTTGCATATGTTCACAACTCCCCCAGTACAATATGAAATACAGAAGAATGTTTTTGTTTTTTTGGTTTTTTTTTGCGGTACGCGGGCCTCTCACTGCCGTGGCCTCTCCCGTTGCGGAGCACAGGCTCCGGACGTGCAGGCCCAGCGGCCATGGCCCACAGGCCCAGCCGCTCCGCGGCACGTGGTATCTCCCCGGACCGGGGCACGAACCCGCGTCCCCTGCATCGGCAGGCAGACCCCCAACCACTGCGCCACCAGGGAAGCCCCAGAAGAATGTTTTAATCTTTATATGCTCCAGTCTAGTGTTGCTCAAAAGTATCAGAGTCACCTGGGGAACTTTTTAACAATAAAGTTTTCTCAACTCTGGCTCTATAGATTCTAATTTAGTAGGCCTGGAGGAATGCTAGAGAATCTCTGTTTTTAAAAGGTTTCTCCCACTTAATGATACTGATTATCAACCCCACTTAGAACCTTCTGCCCTAGAGCACCTGGTATATAGTATGCTCTCAATAAGTTCTTGTCACATTAAATGAGTGGAGCTGTGATTTAGTAAGATTAAAAAGGCCCCTGTGTGCAGGATGAATTAGAGTGGAAAATATCCTAGAGGCAAGGAAATCCTATTACAGATGTCCAGCTAAGAGATGAAGCAGGCTTAAACTAGGGTAGAGGCCATAGGAAAGGAGAGAAATGGATGAGAAACATTGGAAAGATAGACTATACAGAATTAGATGAAACTTGATAGTTGCAATAGTTTCCAAAACAGCGTGGCTAAGATTAACATGAGGTGTTTATTTAATAAGCAGGTTGCTGGACTCTATGTATGAAATCCTGTTTGGCTGGTCCAAGGTGAAGCACATGAATCTGAATTTTTTTAAAAAATTTATTTTATATTGGAGTATAGTTGATTAACAATGTTTCAGGTGTATAACAAAGTGATTCAGTTATACATATACATGTATCTATTATTTTTCAAATTCTTTTCCCATTTAGGTTATTACAGAGTATTGAGCCAGTACTGTGCTATACAGTAGGTCCTTGCTGGTTATGTATTTTAAATATAGCACTGTGTACACGTCAATCCCAAATTCCCAATCTATCACTCCCCACACCCTTCCCCACTGGTAACCATAAGTTCCTTCTCTAAGTCTGTGAGTCTGTTTCTGTTTTGTAAATAAGTTCATTTGTATCATTTTTTTTTAAGATTCTGCATATAAGCAGTATCATATGATATTTCTCTTTCTCTGTCTGACTTACTTCACTTAGTATGATGGTCTCCACGTCTATCCATGTTGCTGCAAGTGGCATTATTTCATTGTTTTTAATGGCTGAGTAATATTCACTTACATATATACCACATCTCCTTTATCCACTCATCTGTCAATAAACATTTAGGTTGCTTCCATGTCTTGCTGCTGTGAACCTTGGGGTGCATGTATCCTTTCAAACCATGTTTTTTTCTGGCTATGTGCCCAGGAGTGGGATTGCTGGGTCGTATGGTAGCTCTGTTTTTACTTTTTTAAGTAACCTCCATACTGTTCCCCATAGTAGCTGTACCAGTTTACATTCCCACCAACAGTGTAGGGGGGTTCCCTTTCCTCCACACCCTCTCCAGCATTTATTGTTTGTAGATTTTTTGAAGATGGCCATTCTGACCAATGTGAGGTGATACTTCATTGCAGTTTTGGTTTGCATTTCTCTAATAATTAATGATGTTGACCATCTTTTCATGTGATTTTTGGCCATCTGTATGTCTTCTTTGGAAAAAATGTCTATTTAATCTTCTGCCCATTTTTTGATTGGGTTGTTTCTTTTTTTGATATTGAGTTGCATGAGGTGTTTGTGTATTTGGAGATTAATTCCTTGTTGGTTGCTATGTTTGCAAATATTTTCTCCCATTCTGAGGGCTGTCCTTTCATTTTATTTATGGTTTCCTCTGCTGCGCAAAAGCTTTTAAGTTTCATTAGGTCCCATTTGTTTATTTTTGGTTTTATTTCCATTACTCTATGAGGTGGATAAAAATATATCTTGCTGCAATTTATGTCAAAGAGTGTTCTGCCTATGTTTTCCTCCAAGAGTTTTATAGTATCTGGCCTTACATTTAGGCCTTTAATCCATTTTGGGTTTATTTTTCTGTATGGTGTTAGGGAGTGTTTTAATTTCATTCTTTTACATGTAGGTGTTCAGTTTTCCCAGTACCACTTATTTAAGAGGCTGTCTTTTCTCCATTGTATATTCTTGCTTCCTTTGTCATAGATTAGGTGACATAGGTTTGTGGGTTCACCTCTGGACTTTCTTATCATGTTCCGTTGATCTATATTTTAGTTTTTGTGCCAGTACCCTACTGTTTTGGTGACTGTAACTTTGCAGTATAGTCTGGAGTTGGGGAGCCTGATCCCTCCATCTCCGTTCTTCTTTCTCAAGATTGCTTTGGCTGTTCAGGGTCTTTCGTGTTTCCATACAAATTGTAAATGTTTTTGTTCTAATTCTATGAAAAATGCCATTGGTAATTTGATAGGGATTGCATTGAATCTGTAGATCGCTTTGGGCAGTACAATCATTCTCTCAGTACTGATTCTTCCAATCCAAGGATATGGTATATCTCTCTCCATCTGTTTGTGTCACCTTTTATTTCTTTCGTAAGTATCTTGTAGTTTTCTGAGAACAGGTCTTTTGCCTTTTTAGGTAGGTTTATTCCTAGGTGTTTTATTCTTTTTAATGCAATGGTAAATGGGGTTGTTTCCTTGATTTCTCTTTCTGATCTTTCATTGTTAATGTATAGGAATGCAAGAAATTTCTGTGTATTAATTTTGTATCCTGCAACATTACCAAATTCATTGATGAGCTCTAGTAGTTTTTTCGGTAGCGTCTTTAGGATTTCTACATATAGTGTCATGTCATCTGCAAACAAAGACAGTTTTACTTCTTTTCCAATTTGGATTCCCTTTATTTCTTTTTCTTCTCTGATTGCCATGGGTAGGACTTCTGAAACTATGTTGGTAATGGTGGTGAGTGTGGACATCCTTGTCTTGTTCCTGATCTTAGAGGAAATGCTTTCAGTTTTTCACCATTGAGAATGATTTTTGCTGTGCATTTGTCATATATGGCCTTTATTATATTGAGGTAGGTTCCCTCTATGCCCACTTTCTGGAGAGTTTTTCTCATAAACGGTGTTGAATTTTGTCTTAAGGTTTTTCTGCATCTACTGAGATGATCGTATGGTTTTTCTTCTTCACTTTGTTGATGTGGTATATCACAGTGATTGATTTGCAGATATTGAAAAATCCTTGCATCCCTGGGAAAAATCCCACTTGATCATGGTGTATGATCCTTTTAATGTGTTGTTGGATTTGGTTTGCTAGCATTTTGTTGAGGGTTTTTGCGTCTTTGTTCATCAGTGATATTTGGCATGGAATATTCTTTTTTTGTGTGATATCTTTGTCTGGTTTGGTATCAGGGTCATTGTGGCCTTGTAGAATGAGCTTTGGAGTGTTCCTTCCTCTGCAAGTTTTGGGGATAGTTTATGAAGGGAAGGTGTTAACTCTTGTCTAAATGTTTGATAGATTTCACCTGTGAAGCCATCTGGTCCTGTGCTTTTGTTTGTTGGAAGATTTTTAATCACAGTTTCAATTTTCAGTACTTGTGGTTGGTCTGTTCACTTTTTAAAATTTCTTCCTGGTTCAGTCTTAGAAGGTTGTACCTTTCCAAGAATTTGTCCATTTCTTCTAGGTTGTCCATTTTATTGGCATATATT
Organism: Physeter macrocephalus; assembly: GCF_002837175.3. Classification (NCBI taxonomy): domain Eukaryota; kingdom Metazoa; phylum Chordata; class Mammalia; order Artiodactyla; family Physeteridae; genus Physeter; species Physeter macrocephalus. Next base: position 41,009,419 of record NC_041230.1, on the reverse strand, counting down.
TGCTTGTAGCAATCTCTTATGATCCTGTGTATTTTTGTGAGCCCGTTGTAACTTCTCCTTTTTCATTTCTAATTTCATCAGTTTGAGTCCTCTCCTATTTTTTTTCTTGATGGGTCTGGCTAAAGGTTTATGAATTTTGTTTATCTTTTCAAAGAACCAGCTTTTGGTTCCGTTGATCTTTCCTATTGTTTTCTTCATCTCTATTTCATTTATTTGTGCTCTGATCTTTATGATTTCTTTCTTTCTACTAACTTTGGGTTTTGTTTGTTCTTTCTCTAGTTGCTTTAGGTGGTGTAAGGAGGGTAGGTTGTTTACTTCAAATTTTTCTTGTTTCTTGAGGAAAGGTTGTACTGCTATGAACTTCCCTCTTAGAACTGCTTTTGCTACGTCCCATAGGTTTTGGATCATCGTGTTTTCCTTGTCCTTTGTCTCTAGGTGCTTTTTGATATCGTCTTTGATTTTGTCAGTGATCCATTGATTATTTCATAACACATTGTTTAGCCTCCATGTGTTCCTGTTTTTAACAGTTTTTTTCCTGTAGTTGATTTCTAATCTCATAGCGTTGTGGTCAGAAAAGATGTTTGATATGATTTCAATTTACTTAAATTTACCAAGGATTGATTTTTGACTCAAGATGTCATTTATCCTGTAGAATGTTGTTCTGTGTGCACTTGAGAGGAAAGTGTGTTTTGCTGCTTTTGGATGGAATGTCCACTAAATATCAATGAAGTCTGTCTGGTCTAATTTGTCATTTAAGGCTTGTGTTTCCTCACTAATTTTCTGTCTGAGTGGTCTGTCCTTTGGTGTAAATAGGGTGTTAAAGTCCCCCACTATTATTGTGTTACTGTCGATTTCCCCTTTAACAGCTGTTAGCATTTGCCTTATGTATTGCGGTGTTCTTATGTTGGGTTTATATATATTTACAATTGTTATATCTTCTTCTTGGATTGATCCCTTGATCAGTATGTTGTGTCCTTCCTTGTCTCTTGTAACAGTCTTTATTTTAAAGTCTATTTTGTCTGATATGAATATTGCTACTCAGCCTTCTTTTGATTTCCATTTGCATGGAATATCTTTTTCCATCCCCTCACTTTCAGTCTCTGTGGGTCACTAGGTCTGATGTGGGTCTCTAATAGATAGCATATATATGGGTCTTGTTTTTGTATCCATTCAGCTGGTCTGTCTCTTGGTTGGAGCATTTAATCCATTTACATTTAAGGTAATTATCAATATGTATGTTCCTATTGCCATTTTCTTAATGTTTTGGGTTCATTTTTATAGGTCTTCTTTCTCCCTTTCTCTTTTGTTCTCTTTTCTTATGTTTCCCATCTAGAGAAGTTCCTTTAGCATTTGTTGTAAAGCTGGTCTGGTGGTGCTAAATTCTTTTAGCTTGTGCTTGTCTGTAAAGCTTTTGATTTCTCCATCGAATCTGAATGAGAGCCTCTCTGTGTAGAGTATTCTTGGTTGTAGGTTCTCCCCCTTTGATCGCTTTAAGTATATCATTCCACTCCCTGCTGGCTTGCAGAGTTTTTGCTGAAGTCAGCTGAGACCCTTACGGGAGTTGTATTGTTTTTCCCTTGCTGCTTTTAATATTATTTCTTTGTCTTTAATTTTTGTCATTTGATTTCTATGTGTCTTTGCTTGCTTTTTCTTGGGTTTATCCTGTCTGGGACTCTCTGCACTTCCTGGACTTGGGGGAATGTTTTCTTCCCATGTTAGGGAAGTTGCCAGCTATTGTTTCTTCAAATATATTCTCAGTCCCTTTCTCTGTCTTTTCTCCTTCTGGGACCTATAATGCAAATATTTATGTGTTTAATGTTGTCCCAGAAGTCTCTTAGGCTGACCTCATTTCTTTTCATTCTTTTTTCTTTATTCTGTTCTGTGGCAGTGATTTCCACCACTGTATCTTCCAGCTCACATATTCATTCTTTTGCCTCAGTTACTCTGCTATTGATTCCTTCTAGTGTTTTATTTATTTCAGTTTTTCTATCGTTCATCTCTGTTTGTTTGTTCTTTAGTTCTTTTATGTCTTTGATAGTCATTTCTTGTATCTTCTCAATCTGCGCCTCCATTGTTTTTCAAGATCTTGGATCATCTTTACTATTATTACTCTGAATTGTTTTTCCGGTAGATTGCCTATTTCAACTTCACTTAGTTGTTCTTCTGTGGTTTTATCTTGTTCCTTCATCTTGGGTATATTCCTCTGCCATCTCATTTTGTCTAACTTTCTGTGATTGCGGTTTCTGTTCCTTAGGCTGCAGGGTTGTAGTTTCTCTTGCTTTTGCTGTCGGCTCCCTGGTGGATGACGTTGTCTAACAGACTTGTGCAGGTTTTCTGGTGGGAGGGACTGTTACCTACCCACTGGTGGGTGGAGCGGGGGCTTGTCCTCTGGTGGACAGGGCTGTGTCAGGGGGTGTATTTGTCTGGTGGATGTTTACTCAGGAAGACTTTACACAGCTTTTCTGCTAATGGTTGGTGCTGTGCTCCTGCCCTGTTGATTGTTTGCCTTGAAGCATCTTAGCACTGGCGCCTACAGGCTGTTGGATGGGGCCAGGTCTTGGTGAGAAAATTGTGGCCTCCAAGAGGGCTCATGCCAGTGGGTACTCCCCAGAACTGCCACTGCCAGTGTCCTTGTCTCTGCAGTGAGCCACAGCTGCCTCCCACCCCCCGCCTCTGCAGGAGACCTCCATTACTAGCAGTTTTTTCTGGCCCAGTCTCTTATGATGTCACCACCTTTTTTCCCTGGGTCCTGGTGCACTTGAGACGCTTTGTGTGCCCTGCAACCATCGAGTCGCTGTTTCCCTTGGTCCTGTGGAATTCCTACGATTAAACCCTACTGGCCTTCAAAGTCAGATTCTCTGGGGGCTCCTCCTCCAGTTGCCAGACCCTCAGGCTGCCAAGCCTTATGTTGGGCTCAGAACTTTCACACCTTTGGGAGAACTTCTGTGGTATAATTATTTTCCATTTTGTGGGTTGCCCACCCGGCATGGTTGGGATTTGCTTCTATCGTGATTATGCCCCTCCTACCGTCTTGCTGTGGCCTCCTCTGCATCCCTGAATGTAGTGTATCTTTTTTGGTAGGTTCCAGCATTTCTTCATCGGTGGTTGTTCAGCACTTAGTCATGACCCTAGTATTTCCATCAGAAGAGGTAAGCTCATGTCCTTCTACTCTACCATCCTGTCTTGATCCTCAGTCATACTTTCTTGTGTTGTTATTTTATTGGCCACTTTAGAGATTACAATATATCAACATGTACAGGCATACCTTGTTTTATCACGCTTAGTTTTATTGCACTTTACAGATACTGTGTTTTTTACAAATTGAAGTTTTTTGGCAACCCTGCATTGTCAGATGATGGTTAGCATTTTTTAGCAATAAAGTATTTTTAAATTAAGGTATGTATGTACATTTTTTAGTACACAGTGCTCTTGCACACTTGATGGACTACGCTATAGTGTACAGTAAGTCCCCTACATACGAACCTTCAAGTTGCGAACTTTCAAAAATGCGAATGTGCGTTCCATTGTTGTCAGGCATGAATGAAATTGCAGCTTGCCTTCCATCTCCTATTGCTGATGATTCTTCAGCTCTACCATCTCCCACCTCCTCTCCCTCCTCCAGTCAGTAACTCTTATTGCCTGTTCACTCGATGCCAGCCCTTGTATGCTAGCTATTGTACTGTACTACTGTACTGTACTTTTCGAGGTACTGTACTGTAAAATTATAAATATTTTCTTTATTTTTTGTATTTATTTTTTATGTATTATTTTTGTGAAGAGTATTATAAACCTATTACAGTACAGTACCATATAGTCAATTGTGTTAGTCAGCTAACTTTATTGGACCTACAAACAAATAGGACTTACGAATGCGCTCTCAGAATGGAACTTGTTTGTGTGTAGGGGACTTACTGTAAACATAACTTCTGTATGCCCTGGGAAACAAAAAAACATGTGACTTGCTTTATTGCCATAGTCTCCTTATTTTTGGTGGCCTGGAACTGAACCTGTAATATCTCCAAAGTATGCCTGTACTTAAGTTGTAACAGTGTACCTCAAATTAATATACTACTTCACTCACAAGGTAAGAACCTTACAGTGATGTAATACTATTTACTTCCCTCCCATCCTTTGTACTGTTTTCTCTTGTATTTTACATCTACACATTATAAACTCCACAGTATGTTATTATTTTTGCTTTAAGCAGTTGATCGACTTTAAAATATTTTGGTAAAAGAAAATTTATCAACTTCACCATTTTTAAGTGTACAGATCAGTGTTAAGTAAAGTACATTTGCATTGTTGTACAGCTATTCTCTAGAGCTCTTTTCATCTTGCAGTAGTGGAACTCTATGCCTATTAAATAACAACTTTCCAGTCCCTTTCCCTCAAGTCCCTGGCCACCACCATTCTGCTTTCTGTCTCTATGAATTTGATTGCTTTAAACACCTCATATAAGTGGAATCATAATGGTATTTGTCATTTTGTGACTGGCTTATATCATTTAGTATAATGTTCTCAAGGTTAATCCATGTTGTAGTGTGTGTGAGGATTTCCTTGCTAGGGCTGCTGTTTTTGTTTGTTTTTGTCATAGTAGTTATCCTAGTGGATATGATGTGGTATCTCATTGTGGTTTTGATTTGTATGCCCCTAATGATAAGTGATTTTGAGCCTCTTTTCATGTGCTTATTGGCCATTTGTATATCTTCTTTGGAAAAATGTATATTCACGTACTTTGCCCATTTTTATTCAAGATATTTGGTTTTTGTTGTTGTTAAGTTGGCGAAGTTCTTTATATATTCTGAATGTTAACTCTTTATTAGATATATGATTTGCAAATATTTTCTTGGATTCCGTATATTGCCTTTTCAGTCACTTGATTGTGTCCTTTTATGTGCATATGTTTTATGATGTAATCCAATTTATCTGTTTTTACTTTTGTTATCTGTACTTTTGTGTCATACCAAAGAAATTGTTGTCAAATACAATATCATGAAGGTTTCCACTGTGTTTACTTCTAAAAGAGTCATAGTTTTAGCTCTTATGTTTAAATCTTTGAGCCATTTTGAGCTAATTTTTATATGTAGTGTAAGGTAAGTGTCCAACATCAGTCTTTTGCTTGTGAATATACATTTTTTCCCAGCACCAGTTGTTAAAAGGTCAATTGACTGTAAAGAATTTAAGAAAAGTAAGAAAGAGCGTTTTATATTTACCATGTATTTACTATTCTACTACTTTTGATTCTTCCTGTAGGTCTGAATTTTAATATAGTATTCCCTTTAGCATTTTTTGTAGTGCAAGTCTGTTGACAAGGTATTATCTCATTATTCAGTTATCAGCAAATATCTATTTCACCTTCATTTTTGAAGGATATTTTCACTGACGATAGAATTTTAGGCTGATACTGCTTTTCTTCATCATTTTAAAGATGTGCTTCTATTGTCTTGTGTAATCTGTAATGAGAAGTCAGTCAACATTTTTATCGTTGTTACCCTGGATAGACTCCCCCATCCCACCCCCCTCTGGCTACTAAAAATTTTTTTTCTTTATCTTTGGTTTTAAGCAGTTTGACTGTGATATGCCTAGTTGTGGTTTTATGTTTATGTATTCTGCCTGGGGTTTGCTGTGCATCTTGGATCTATAGGCTTATGTTTTAATCAATTTTAGAAAGTTTGTCCAATATTTTATCAGATATTTTTTCTGCGCTTTTCTCTTCCTCCTTTCCCTCTGGGACTCCAATTATAAGCATGCTAGATTGTTTAATTTTGAACACACATTATTGATGATCTGCTATTTTTTTTTCATACTTTTTTTCTCTCTGTGCTTCAGTTTAGATTATTTCTATTGAGTTGTCTTCAAGGTCATTGAGCCTTTCTTCTACACTATCCAATCTGCCATTCCATTCAGTGATTTTCTTTAATCATTTCAGATATTATATTTTTCAGTTCTAGTATTTCCATTTGATTTTTATTTTTGGTTTTCCTATATGTACTGGAATTCTTCATGCTTTTACTTATTATATCCTGTTTTTCCAGCACATTCTTTAACATATAACTACTCTAAAATATTTGTGTGTTAATCCCAATATCTGGGTTGTTAGTGGGTTCATTTCTGTTGACTTTTTTCTTTTGACTATGGTTTGTATTTTCCCAAGTTCTCTCTTAGCTTGTGATTTTTTTGATAGTATGTTACCATTGTGGATAATACGTTTAACAACTTGATTATGTTATCTTCCTCTGAAGAGTGTTTTGAATATTGTTCTAGGAGGTGGTTAAATTACTGGTAGAATTTATTGATTCTCTGGAGGCTTGGTTTTAGACTTGGTTCAAATTTATCTATTTCAGTTTTTCTCCTAGTCTTAGGCATGGACCTTACTTTTAAGTTCTGCCCCTTTGGGGATTTCTAGAAAGTCTGAGGTGTTTACCAAGACCCTCTACCTTTAGGGATTCACTTTCCAAACTCTGACTCATCATCACTTGTAAACTGCTGAACTTTTTGCTTAGTTATTTTAGTCTTTTAGCTGTTGCTTTCTTCTAGGTTTCTTGGCTATCACTTTGAACATGCACAGTTCAGGAGTCAGCCAAGCATTTGAGGAGAGGTATTATATAGATTTTGGAGCTACCCTTCCCCCTCACTCAATCCCCAGTGGCTTCCCTTTTTTGGAGACTTCTTCTTTCAACTTCCAGGTGCTCCAGCAGCCTCAAACTCCAAAACTGCTGCTTTCTAATTAGGCACTATTCCACATGTACCATGCAGAGAAGGAAATAATCTTACCAGAAAAATCAGAAAAATGTAGATATTATTTTATTGGCTTCCTTTCTTTCAAGGGTCATACCCCCTTCAGTTTCTACCTGCTATTGATTGCTCCACAGTGCCTTCAAATAGTTGTTTACTTTTAGTCAGAATTTATAATTGTCATTGTCAGGAGAGTTATCTAGTTTAAGATACTTAACTACTTATGAGTGCCAGAAATCATTAAAGCAGTATTTTTAAATGGAAAAACAAAAGTATGGTTTCTAAGAAATTGTTGGTTATTGTATTATATGCAGCTATATTTAGAGAAGTAAAAAGATACCTCCTAGAATGGGGAAAGAATTAGGTACTATTACTTCAAAAATAATTTCTGGTGTTTTAATAAGACTGTGTAAAATTATCAACTGCAGTGGCCATGAAGATGTACTACTTCGACGTCCTGCTATAGGGAACATAATTGATTGATGGCTGCAGGTACTGCTGTCTTTTAGAACCCATTCCCAAGTTCATGCCAAGGCCATGATTCCTAAGTGATCCTTCCAGGCCATGAGTCCATATGGTGGAGGTTGTAATCCAGGTTCTTTTCTATGAGATATAGGACTCCTTTAATGGAATATTTTTGCAAAGGACTCCCAATTGACTGGGCTGAAACCTTCTTAGAACTGTGTTGCAGTCTGAGATTCTTCCTGCCCAGTCTTCCATCCTTCCATTTTTCCATCACAGGTATCCTAAGGCTTTCTTGCCTTCCCTTGCTCCCACTTTGTTGTCTTTCAAAGGTAAGTCTCTTGCATGTTTAATACCATCTTTGCATCTGCTTTTTGGGAGACCCAAATCAATACACAGACCCAAACTATTGACAGAAAATTGACCAAAATTGACTTTAAAAAAAAAGAATATTTTTAGAGAAAAATTCCAAATAGCATATGTAGATACTCCCTTCTCTAGGAGGTAGAACTTAATTTCCCTCTGCTTGGATGTAGGCTGGGCTTAGTAACTTGATTCCAGTGAATAGAGAAGAATCTGTTAGTCCTTTTTTTTCTTCTTCTTTTTTATCACCCCACCCCCATCAAACACACACACAAGACACACACATGAGCCTTTTTAGACACTTTTGCTTAACACCCTTCCCCACACTCCTGGTGAAATTTTTAATACCACAAATATACTTTATATCTGTTTATGTGTTGTATGTATATCCATGTTTTATGCATAAAAAAGTAAATTTTCCCCCGAAGAACTTGTATTCATTTGGGGGCATTATAATAACCATCACAGAGAATGCATGGGAGAGAGTGTGGATAGGGAAAATTTCTAACTTACTCTGGAGGAAGCTGGCAGACACCACCTTAAACAAGTGATCAAAGTTAACATCACCAGTGGTGATAAGTCATGTTAATGCCATATACCCCTAGTATGATGAATTGTAAAGGGTACTCTGTGATAGTCTACCCAAAAAGTTGTAACCCCAGTCTTATTGTGAGACAACATGAGACAAACCGAAAATTAGGGACATTCTATAAAATAACTGACCAACACTCTTCAGAAGTGTCAAGGTAATGAAGAACAAGGAAAGACTGAGAAATTGTCACAGATCATTGAGACTAAGGAGACATGACCACTAATTGCAATGTGGTGTCCTAGATCGTATAAGGGAGCTCACTCTGCTATCTTTGTAACTTTTTGTAAGTCTAAAATTATTCAAAATTAAAAGTTAAAGAGCGTTAAAAAATTAAAAATCATTGTGTCATTTGTAGTCATTACATGAAAGTAATGGTGCAAATATTAAAAGAGAAATAAATATGTAGAGATTACTAGAATATAAACATTGAGCTAGTAGCCTGAGAATGTGAGTTTTCTATATATAATGTTAGTAAATGAAAAAATACGGTAGGTATAGTATTTATGAAATTTTGTGAGCCTATGATGCAGTATCTCATGACATTTTTGCACAATTAACTCAGATGGTCCTGGATATAAGCAGAGTCACATGTATTCAAAACTGGCTGGAGAACCATAAAAAATATTGATAAACCATAAATGGAGAATGTATCAAGTTGGGAAATATGTCTAGGTGCTGCAGAGATCAGTGTTTTGTCCTATCTTATATAGCTGCTGCATTAATGATGTAGAATAGGGAGTAAAATGAATGTTAATGGAATCCACAGATGATATTAAATTGGGAGGTGATGCTAACAACAGTAAGGGCAGCAAAGCAATATAAAGGTACCAAGAGAGCTTAGAAATATGGAGTGAAAACAGCAAAATGAGATTCTGCCTCTTCAAAATAGAAACTACAAGTGCTTTAGGAGGAAAACAATAAAAATAGGTATTCAAAGGGAGCGAAATCTGAAAGTCGTCAAATGATCAAAAAGACCTAAGGGTGAAAATGAATAACAAAGTAGATATGAATTTATGACATAGTGATTTTGAAGATTATGACTACGTATACTGCATGCCACAGAGAAAGAATAAAATAGTCCGTTCTTCATACTTCTAGTAAAATGACATCAGGTAGACAGAACTCATTTTGTGTCAAGTTGGTACTTAACTGCTGTTGACAAAGTAGAAGTAGTAATAAAAATGATTAAGCCTTAGAACACTGCAGACAAGTATATTGATCTTCAGCAAATTGTACTGAGCTATTTTACTAGTCTTTCCATTGATAACTGCTGATCTACTTCATGTCCCATGTAGGTAACCCTTCCTTAGATATATAACTTATACTAAGCCTCAGAGCAGCTTCCCTAACTCTTTTTAATCTTCTCCCTTCTCTCCCAAATTAAATTTACAAATTGCTTCTTTCTAATATGTTCTTATTTTAATTTATATTAAATTATGTATAGGCTTCCTTGATTGCTTGTCAAAACTGACTTCTGCCTCTGTCACATCTACATCTCAATGCTGCAAGCCTTATTTCCAAATACATGCTTGTCCCCCGACCAGCAGCCATAGTACAAAGAGCATAAGCGAGAGTAACATCTGAGGAGAGTGTTGGAATTGATATCTGAGTAAATAACAACCAAAATAAATAAACTACAGATCAGAATTCCATTAGCAAGGCAATATTCTAATGGTCACAGCATAAATCAGGTAGCCCCAAGATGTTATCACCCATTGGCAAGGAGTCTTTCAGAATAATAAATAAAGAAATCTCTTTTTCAGGATGACTACATATGCTTATTAAGTGTTATAAAATAGATGCTTTTTTTAAAATTTAGTGTCTTTTTTAAACATTTTTGTTTGAGTATGGTTGATTTACAATGTTGTATTAGTTTCAGGTGTACAGCAAAGTGAATCAGTTACACATACATACATATATATATATATATATATATATATATATACACACACTGTTTTTAAGATTCTTTTCCCATATAGGCCATTACAGAGTATTGAGTACAATTCCCTGTGTTATACAGTAGGTCCTTGTTGATGATCTGTTTTATGTATAGTCATGTGTATATGTTAATTCCAAACTCCTAATTTATCCCTCCCCACCCCCCCACCTTTTCCCTTTGATAACCATAAGTTTCTTTTTGAAGTCTCTGAGTCTGTTTCTGTTCTGTAAATAAATTCATTTGTATAATTTTTTAAGATTCCACATATGAGTGATATCATATGATATTTGTCTTTCTCTGTCTGACTTACTTCACTTAGTATGATAATCTCTAGGTCCATCCCTGTTGCTGCAAATGGCATTATTTCATTCTTTTTTAAGGCTGAGTAATATTCCCTTGTATACATTTACCACATCTTCTTTATCCATTCCTCTGTAGATGGACATTTAGGTTGCTTTCATGTCTTGTCTACTGTAAGCAGCACTGCAGTGAACTTTGGGGTGCATGTATCCTTTCGAACCATGTTTTTTTCCAGATATGTGCCCAGGAGTGGGTTTGCTGGGTCATGTGGTAGCTCTATTTTTAGGTTCTTAAGGAACCTCCATACTGTTCTGTATAGTGGCTGTACCAATTTACATTCCCACCAACAGTGTAGGAGGTTTCCCTTTTCTCCACACCCTCTCCAGCATTTATTTTTTGTAGACTTCTTGATGATGGCCATTCTGACCAATGTGAGGTGATACCTCATTGTAGTTTTGATTTGCATTTCTTTAATAATTAGTGATGTTGAGTATCTTTTCATGAGTCTCTTGAGCATCTGTATGTCTTCTTTGGCGAGATGTCTATTTAGATCTTCTGCCCATTTTTTGACTGGGTCCTTTGGGTTTTTTTTGAAATAGAGCTGCAGGAGCTGTTTGTATATTTTGGAGATTAATCCCTTGTCGGTCGCTTCATTTGCAAATATTTTTCTCCCATTCCGTGGGTTGTCTTTCCATTTTCTTGATGGTATGCTTTGCTATGCAGAAGCTTTGAAGTTTAATTAGATCCCATTTGTTTATTTTTGTTTTTATTTTCATTACCCTAGGAGGTGGATCCGGAACGGTATTGCTGTGATTTATGTCAAAGAGTGTTTTGCCTATGTTTTCCTCTAAGAATTTTATAGTATCCAGTCTTACATTTAGGTATTTAATCCATTTTGAATTTATTTTTGTGTATGGTGTTAGAGAATGTTCTAATTTCATTCGTTTACATGTAGCTGTCCAGTTTTCCCAGCACCACTTACTGAAGAGACTGTCTCTTCTCCCTTGTATATTCTTGCCTCCTTTGTTGTATGTTAATTGACCATAGGTGTGTGGTTTTATTTCTGGGCTTTCTACCCCTTTCTATTGATCTATATTTCTGTTATTGTGCCAGCACCATACTGTTTTAATGACTAGCTTTGTAGTATAGTCTGAAGTCAGGGAGTCTGATTTCTCCATCTCCGCTTTTCTTTCTCGGGATTGCTTTGGCTATTCGGGGTCTTTTATGTTTCCATACAAATTGTAAAATTTTTTGTTCTAATTCTGTGAAGAATGTCACTGGTAATTTGATAGGGATTGTGTTCAATCTGTAGATTGCCTTGGGTAGTCATTTTCTCAATATTGATTCTTCCAATCCAAGAACATGGTATATCTCCATCTGTTTGTGTTATCTTTTATTTCTTTCATCAGTATCTTATATTTTTCTGAGTACAGGTTTTTTGCCTTTTTAGGTAGGTTTATTCCTTGGTATTTTATTCTTTTTGATGTGATGGTAAATGGGATTTTTTTTCTTAATTTCTTTTTCTGATCTTTTGTTAGTGTATAGGAATGCAAGAGATTTCTGTGTGTTAATTTTGTATCCTGCAACTTTACCAAATTCATTTTTTAGGTCTAGTAGTTTTCTGGTAGCATCTTTAGGATTTTCTATGTATAGAATCATGTCAAGTGCAAACAGTGACAGTTGTACTTCTTCTTTTCCAATTTGGGTTTCTTTTTCTTCTCTGATTGCCATGGCTAGGACTTCCAAAACTATGTTGAATAATAGTGGCGAGTGTGGACATCCTTGTTCCTGATCTTAGAAGAAATGCTTTTAGTTTTTCACTATTGAGAATGATTTTTACTGTGTGTTTGTCATACATGGCCTTTATTGAGGTAGGTTCCTTCTGTGCCCACTTTCTGGAGAGTTTTTCTCATAAATGGGTGTTGAATTTTGTCAAAAGTTTTTTCTGCATCTATTGAAATAATCATATGGTTTTTCTTCTTCAGTTTGTTGATGTGGTGTATCACACTGATTGATTGGCAGATATTGAAAAATCCTTGCATCTCTGGGATATATCCCTCTTGATCATGGTGTATGATTCTTTTAATGTGTTGTTCGCTTTGATTTGCTAGTCTTTTGTTGAGGATTTTTTTGTCTATGTTCATCAGTGATATTGGCCTGTAATTTTCTTTTTTTTTGTATCAGGCTGATGGTGACCTCATAGAATGAGCTTTGGAGTGTTCCTGTGCAGTTTTTTGGAATAGTTTCAGAAGCGTAGGTGTTAACTCTTCTCTGAATGTTTGATAGATTTCACCTGTGAAGCCATCTGGTCCTGGGCTTTTGTTTGTTGGAAGATTTTTAATCACAGTTTCAATTTCAGTACTTGTGATTGGTCTGTTCACTTTTTTTATATCTACCTGGTTCGGTCTTGGAAGGTTGTACCTTTCTAAGAATTTGTCCATTTCTTCTAGGTTGACCATTTTATTGGCATATAGTTACTTGTAGCAATCTCTTACAATCTTTTGTATTTTTGTTGTGTCCATTATAACTTCTTTTTCATTTCTAATTTTATTGATTTGAGTCCTCTCCCTTTTTTTCTTGATGAGTCTGGCTAAAGTCTTATCAATTTTGTTTATCTTTTCAAAGAACTAGCTTTTAGTTTGATTGATATTTGCTATTCTCTTCTTTGTCTCTATTTCATTTATTTCTGCTCTGATCTTTATGATTTCTTTCTTTCTCCTTTGTGTTTTGTTTGTTCTTCTTTCTGTAGTTGCTTTAGTTGTAAGGTTAGGTTGTTTATTTGAGATTTTTCTTGTTTCCTGAGGTAAGATTGTATTGCTATAAACTTCCCTCTGCTTTTGCTGTGTCCCATAGGTTTTGGATTGTCATGTTTTTCTTGTCAGTTGTCTCTAGGTATTTTTTGATGTCTTCTTTGATTTCTTAAGTGATCCATTCGTTATTTAGTAACATATTGTTCAGCCATCATGTGTTTGTGTTTTTTAGTTTTTTTTCCTCTGTAATTGGTTTCTAATCTCATACTGTTGTGGTTGGAAAAGATGCTTGATATGTTTTCAATTTTCTAAAATTTATCGAGGCTTGATTTTTGACCTAAGATGTGATCTATCCTAAAGAAACTTCATTTGCACTCGAGTAAAAAGTATATTCTGCTGCTTTTGGATGGAGTGTCTTATAAATATCGATGAAGTCTATCTGGTCTAATGTGTCATTTAAGGCTTGTGTTTCCTTATTAATTTTCTGTTTGAATAATCTGTCCATTGATGAAAGTGGGGTGTTAAAAGTCCCCCACTATTATTGTACTACTGTCAATTTCCCCTTTTACGGCTGTTGGCATTTGCCTTATATATTGTGGTGTTTCTATGTTGGGTGCATATATATATACAGTTGTTATATCTTCTTGGATTTATATCTTGTGTAGTGTCCTTCCTTGTCTCTTGTAGCAGTCTTTATTTTAAAGTCTGTTTTGTCTGATATGAGTATTGCTACTCTCGCTTTCTTTTGATTTCCATTTACATGGAATATCTTTTTTCATCCCCTGACTTTCAGTCTGTATGTGTCCCTAGATCTTAAGTGGGTCTTTTGTAGACAGAATGTATATAAGTCTTGTTTTTGTATCCATTCAGCCATTCTGTGTCTTTTGGTTGGAACAATTAATGCATTTACATTTAAGGTAATTATTGATACGTATGTACCTATTGCCATTTACGTAATTGTTTTGGGCTTGTTTTTATAGGTCTTTTTTCTTCTCTTCCTCTTTTGTTCTCGTCTCTAGTGGTTTGATGACCATCTTTAGTTTTGTGTTTGGGTTGCTTTTTCTTTTTTGTGTGTGTATCTATTGTAGTTTTTTGGTTTGCATTTCCTATGAGGTTTTGATAAAGCAGTCTATGTACAAGGTTGTTTTAAGTTGCTGGTCTCTTATTTTCAAATGCAATTTCCATTTCCTGCATTTGTTCTCTCCTCGTCTCATGGTTGCTGGTTTTGTTATCATATTTGTGTATGGCTGATTTCCTGCTTTTGCTATATCTTTGCCTTTATGCATGAGCTTTCCCACTTGTGATTTTCTTGTTCCTAGTTGTGGCCTCCTTATGTCTTCTTCCCCTGCGTAGAGAAGTTCCTTTAGTATTTGTTGTAAAGCTGGTTTGGTGGTGCTGAGTTCTCTTAGCTTTTGCTTATCTGTAAAGCTTTTGATTTCTCCATCAAATATGAATGAGAGCCTTGCTGGGTAGAGTATTCTTGGTTGTTTTTCCCTTTCATTACTTTAAATATATCATGCCACTCCTTTCTGGCATGCAGAGTTTCTGCTGAATAACTAGCTAATGACTTTATGGGGATTCTCTTGTATGTTATTTGCTGCTTTTCCCTTGTTGCTTTTAATATTGTTTTTTGTATTTAATTTTTGTTAGTTTGAGTAATATGTGTCTTGGCGTGTTCCTCCTTGGGTTTATCCTGTATGGGACTCTCTGCACTTCCTGGATTTGGGTGAATATTTTTTTCCCCATGTTAGGGAATTTTTTCACTATAATCTCTTCAAATATTTTCTCAGGCCCTTTCTCTTTTTCTTCTTCTTCTAGGACCTGTATAATTCAATTGTTTGTGCTTTTAATGTTGTCGCAGAGATCCTTGAGAGTGTCCTCATTTCTTTCCATTCTTTTTTCTTTATTCAGCTCCACAGCAGTGATTTCCACCATTCTGTCTTCCAGCTCACTTTTCCGTTCCTCTGCCTCAGTTATTCTGCTATTGATTCCTTCTAGTGTATTTTTCATTTCAGTTATTGTAGTGTTCATCTCTGTTTCTTTGTTCTTTAGTTTTTCTGTGTCTTTTTTAAACATTTCTTGTATCTTCTCAATTCGTGCCTCTGTTCTCTTTCTGAGACCTTGAATCATCTTTACTGTCATTACTCTGAATTCTTTTTCAGGTAGATTGCCTATATCGTCTATTTTTTATTGATTGATTGATTGATTGATTGTTGTGTTGGGTGTTTGTTACTGTGCGCGGGCTTCCTCTAGTTGCAGCGAAAAGGGGCTACTCTTTGTTGTGGTGCACGGGCTCCTCATTGCAGTGGCTTCTCTTGTTGCGGAGCATGGGCTTTAGGTGCGCGGGCTTCAGCAGTTGTGGCTCGCAGACTGTAGAGTGCAGCTCAGTAGTTGTGGCACACCGGATTAGTTGCTCCATGGCATGTGGGATCTTCCCAGGCCAGAGCTTGAACCCATGTCCTCTGCATTGGCAGGCGGATTCTTAACCACTGCGCCACCAGGGAAGCCCCCCTGTATCATCCTTAATTTAGTAATTCTTGAAGGTTTTTATCTTTTTCCTTTGTCTGCAGCATATTTCTTTGTCATCTCATTTTGTCTAACTTACTGTGTTTTTGGTCTCCTTTCTACAGGCTGCAGGATTGTAGTTCCTCTTTCTTCTGGTGTCTGCCCCCTGGTGGGTGAGGTTGGTCCAGAGGCTTGTGCCATTATACCTTTGATAGGGGGTTTGACTGATGTTTTGGTGACCAGAGCCTACCCTGGATATTGAGCGGGGCATCCCCTTTGCTCTGTGGTTGTCATTGCCCTGTCAGGGGCAGGGTCTATTCTCTAATTGTTGGAGTAGAGGCCCCATATCTGTTTCTTAGCTTTCTTTCTGATCTGCAGTGCAAGGTAGGTGGGATTGGAGCACTCCCACTGGGAGAGAAACCACTGGGTATTCCTCCTTTGGAGCTCTTCACTTGTGAATGTGCTCTGTTGTGTCCCCTTTCACCCATTGTGTGGGCTCACAAAGTACACTGTTGTTGACCCTGCTCTCAGTCCCACCTTATCTGTGGGTATGCTGGCAGGTGGCCCTGGTGACTCTCAGGCATTGTTTTCACCAAGCCACCAGTGCATATCCACTGAGGTCAGGTCCCAGGACTGCAGTAGTTGTACACCTGGACCCACAGTGGGAGCTATGGAGGCAGCTCAGACTCTGGCTTTGCCAAACCTCCGTGTGTTCGTGCCCACAGAGCCCACAGCTGCTAAAGCCAGACCTGTCCCAGCTGCAGGAGCACTTGTTGTCCTTTTGGATGTTTCACAGGTGGTGAATTTAGGAGACCGTTTGGGGAGGTGTAACTGTGGTTTGTGCAGCTGTGAGGAGAGATTTCAGCTCTTCTTCCTTAGTCACAGGGCCCCTGGGGCTCATCTCTGATTTCAGCCCCACCTCTGCCTGTATTCCTTACACTGGAGTCTGCTCCAGAGGTTGCCGGAGCACAGGAGCCCATCAGGCAGGAAAGAGCCAAGGAGGCAATTGGGGTGAGTGAGCCACCCGGGCTGGAGGGTGCTAGGGTAGCGATTGGAGTGCACGAGCCCATCAGGTGGCAGTCAGGGTGAGTGGACCGCCCAGGCAGGATGGTGCTGGGATAGCAAGCGGTGGGGGAGGGGGGACGGTGCAGAGGAGGCGATGCCAGTGGCATGCGAGCCGGGTACTGTGGGAGCCCTCCCTGGTTGCCCATGGAGACGGGCCAGCATGTGAGGAGAGAAGCTGCAGTGGCGGCCCCCACTTTGCACATCACTCAACAATGGCACTTCGCTTCTGTGGCCATCTGGGCTTCCTCCGCGAGCATTTCCAGTTGCAGAACTCCTCACTCCCATCCCCTTAGGCTGTCTCCTCACAGCCAACAGTGGTCCCCTCCTGGGTCTGCTCTCCAAGCCCCATGTTCCAGCACCCTGCCCCTGTGTGCACTGGCAGACACCCTTCTCAAGCTGGGGTGTGCAGGGCTGTGGCACTGACCATCTGTATAAGTCTCAGTCTGTCCTGTCTGCCACAGGCCGGTTGCTGGGCTCTCCTCCGAGCCTCTGAAGCTCCCCTTCTGTCCCCGCTGATCTCCCTGCCAGGGAGGGAGCTTCCTGAGATGCGGGAACCTCTGCTCACTTCCAGTTCCCCGCCAGGGGTGCAAGTCCTGTTCCATTTCCTCTCCTCTTCCTCTTCTCTTCTTCTTTCTTTCATCCTACCCGGTTATGTGGGGATCTTCCTTGTCCTTTTAGGTGTCCTCTGCTAACGTTCAGCAGGTGCTCTGTTAGAATTGTTCCGTATGTAGATGTATTCTTGATGCGTTTGTGGGGAGAGATGAACTCCGCGTCCTCCTCCTCCTCCACCATCTTGGAAAGTCTTGATGCTTTTTAAAAGTTTTCTCAACATGAAAAAGTCTGTATGAGCCTTCATTTTGTATGATTTTAGAATAAGAAAACTTCTTTAACTTTTTCACTTAAAAATATTCATAATCGTGAGAGCACACATAATGTTTAAGCTCAGTAAGTTCCAGGTGGCAGCAAATATATGAGAATCAATGAGTGTAAAGGAATATTTGAGATCTTGTCTCAAACTCCTCATTTTATACCTAACATCGTGGACAGCACAAAGTTGAAGGAAAGACCACCCCACATGGTTGGTGAAAGGGTGTTAGACCATAAAATAAATTGATTTTTTGGTTTTTGAGAAACTGAGGAGAATCCTACACTGGATGGAAGACTGCACCAAATCATTTCTAAGGTCCCTTCTCATGCTTTGAGGATATTTTGTGTTAATCGTTTGGCTACTTGAACACATGTAAGTACAAACACAATTCGGTTGTTTTGAAATCTTTACAAAACAAGATAGAATATCACCCATTCACTTCTTTCAGTACACCTCCCCACTGTTAGAGAGCAGCTCTTCAAAATTAAATATAGCAAATATCACATATAATATACAGCAAGAATATATAAAGTACAATAAGAACTCCTTTAATTTGGGCTCTAGTTGCCTTGGTGGTATGCTTGGTATTACATTATTCATTATTAGAAAGCCTAATCGTAACTCTCATTAAATTCAGAACTCCAAATACCAGAAGGATGGAGAGGTTAAAAGGTTATACATAAACACCTTTATCATTAGTTCTTTGAAAAACTTCATGATAAGAAATAAAAAAGGGGCATGATGCTTCTATACCTGAACAGTTCATACTGTTCATTATTGTCTTAGATATTTTATTTTTTATTTTTTATTTTTATTTATTTATTTATTTTTTTGTGGTACGCGGGCCTCTCACTGCTGTGGCCTCTCCCGTTGCGGAGCACAGGCTTCGGACGCGCAGGCTCAGCGGCCACGGCTCACGGGCCCAGCCACTCCGCGGCATGTGGGATCCCCCCGGACGGGGGCACGAACCCGCGTTCCCTGCATCGGCAGGCGGACTCCCAACCACTGCGCCACCAGGGAAGCCCTGTCTTAGATATTTTTATAGCGAACTCCAAGAAGATACCTTCTTTATATTCCTGAGGTAACTCTGTCATAATTTTATCCTCACCCATCTGTCAGAGGCATAGCTGTCATTTCTACAGTCACTTCAACAACAGATAGTAAACTGATCATATCCACCAATTTAAAGCCTAGAAGAATCTGGTTTACTAATTTTGCTCATCTAGAATGTAATTAGTTTCTTTAGAAAGCTTTATATTCCTCAATATCCTTGTCATCCTAGATGCCATTAGTTACTATTTAAAAATTTTTATTTAGTCTTAACATCTGTATCGCTTCCTTAGAAACTAAGACTATTCCCTTGACCATGAGTTCTTTGCTGCCTAGCATGTCTTTTTATCTTGAAATCTTTCACCATGTTATAGTCAAAATATTAGGAGCCATTTTGACTACTTATAGTTGAGAAGGGCTCCTGATCTTAGGTAGGGTCAGTTATCTTTCATTTTAATCATTTCCCTAATATTCTTCATTAAAATGACAGCCATGAATTCTGGCCTTTACCAGCTTCCTGTATTTCCATCAAATAATTTTTATGATGGATTGTTAAACAGAAAAACTGAGCAGCAAGATGTTTGTTACAATTGAATGCAAACTTGGTTAAACAGTAGTGAAATTAAATTGTTGAACTGTTTCCTTTGCTTTTTACAGGAGCAAGAGTTTATTAGTCCATTTCAATTTACAAGTTTCCATATTTCTCTGGATTCTCCTTTAATCTTGTATCATGGTAGGTGATAGACTTCTGTTATTTGTTCTACCACCTGGAAGCACCTTTGAAAAGAAGTATTGAGTAGCCTTCCTGACTCTTCAGATTTCATCCTAAGACCCATTTAACCTATGACTTTTGATCCTCTCCATAATAAACCAGTGAAAATCCATATCCACCCTCTAAGAAGTCTTACGATTTCTCTGTGTGTTTCGTTCACTCTGAAGCTTAGCTATCATTGTCCGTTTTCGTCATCCTTCCTGCTTTACTCGAGCTGTCATCACCTGTGATATATTGATCTTTATATAGGCATGGATTGGGATAATCTCATGTAACTGGCATCTTTAAATAAACTCTATATTGTTAACATGTATTTTACATTTGTAAACTTCAAGATAGGTTTTGGTTAAATGTAGAATATGTTTATTTCCAACATCCTTACTACTGCCAAGTATAACACAAGCTCTGGATTCTTTATAATGTGCACAAAGATGAGAAATACTCTCTTTTTGCTACTACAGTAATTCTGAAGTTGTAAAACTTCAGTCCTGACAACAGTTAAAATACACAAACACTTGTATGTACATCTCTGATTTAGAAATAAAGACCTAAGGGGAAAAGGAGTTGGTATGATATAGGTCAAGAAATTTGCTGCTAGACCTGGATATTTTGGATTCTGCTGTTGGTTTTTCATGTAGATTTTGGTAGAATATGTTCCAACATTCTATTCTGAATATAATCAATATAGTTATAATGTATAAACAGGCTTTATGATATAAGTATAACATGAGACTTGCCATACTTTATCATACCTATAGCTGAACCAGCATGGTACTCAGTTTCCAGAAGTAATGCCAAAGTATATTTGTGGGATTCACTAGTTGTTCACCACCCTTCAAATCTCAGAAAGTTAGAGATTATGGATCTGACTATGGATCTGACGTTCATGATATGTGTAAATTTTTTTTCTAATTTATCAGGTCCTACTACTGCTTTTGGGTAATGAATTAAGTATAGGAACCATAGTTATTACATAAATTTACATTACCTTACTATATGGGTTTGTCCTAGATTCTGAAAAGTATTTTTAGGGAACATTTGGAAGATGATGGGGGATATTTTCTTGCTACTTCTATGAAAATTAAGATTAGAATTACTGATTGCCTCATTTTATCTAGTTATTTCAGAAATTCATCATTTTAAAGATATGATTACTATTTCACTTTAACAAATACGTAATTTGTTTTGAGTCTGGCTCTTCCATTTTTGTCTTCATCTTTTATGTTACTCAGCTGTTCTGTCTCTTCAGAGAATCTCCCTAAGAATTTTTTACTAACTACAGATTATTGCTGCTTATTTTTCATACTTTTATTTAGAACCAAATATTAATTATGGAATTGTCCTAATTATGACATTAGATTTCCATTCTATTATTATTGTCATTCACATATTCTAATCGTGAAATGAGATCTCTACACTCTTGTTTGTATTATTGTAATCCACTTCCTATACTAAGTAGAAAAAAAGCAAGCAAGTATTCCAAACTTTGAGTTACAAAATGTAACACCATTTAGATCATTTGGAAAACTTCTTCTAGTGTTTATCTTCTAATCTTTTCATCATAATTTGAATTCACTGAGTTATTGTTACTTTCCTTTACAGGGATGTTGACATTTATTAAAGGTATTCATAATAGAATCTATAATAGCTTTCAAATTGGTGTCCCCATTTAGATTTCTGAAGCATCCCTGAGTTCTACAAATATCTCTAAATGCCAGTTTTTAAAAGTTTTCTTTTTTCTTCCCAACTCATTTCCTCCCATACTACTCTATCTTTTCCACAAAATTTTGATAAGAAATTTCAAAAGAGTCTCATCTTTTCCTTGTGCATAAAATCTAGGAGTAGGATATGTGTTCCATTAACTTTAAAAAAAGTCAATGCTTAGTTTAGACACTGATAAAAAGGGAAAGTAATGTAGGGTTTAACTCCATTTCTCATAGTTTTTGTATTATTATTCCTTTCACCAGAGATGACTATTCCTTATTCCTGACTTATTAATCAAACTCTAACATACAGTATGATGAGCTTTTAGTTCACTTTCTTTTGCACTCAGTTCATTACAACTGCATGTAATCAGGCAATATGTGACCAAAATGAAATACTGAGACTTCAGTGTCACCTTTACAGACTCTGTCATATAGAAATCAGCCCATGATACTTTTATTTTCTTGGAATCTATTCATTATCGCAAGAGGTTTTTAAAATAATAAGTCAGTATTGCAAAATGCCTCATGATATCCAAATATTCCTGCTCTCTCCATTCTAAATTGTCATTAAGTAAATTCCAAGTTTTATGAAAAGCCTATATGGTTTATTTGATAAGGATTATTTAGGAAAAATTCGGGTTGCTAGTAATCAATTAGTCATCTTTCTCTTCGCTCTTTACATATGAATTAGTAATGAGTTTATAGTTTTCATGGAACTTATGCCAGGCTATGTAACACAAGGTTTCAAATTCTGTTATCTTGAGATTGTGGAAGTAGAATCTTTTTGTCTGTTTTTTGTTTGTCCTTTGATAATGGGTTTAACACTGGACTCCAAGATTAATTATGGGTGTTCCATAGTTTCATTCTTGAGACTACTTCATACAAAACTGTAGATTTAAATATAATTACATAAATTGTTCTTTACAATCTCCTTATTAACCCTTTAGGTTTATAGTTTTTTTCAACTTTTGGGTGCAATTGCTGGTGTCTTGTATAATGTTCTTAATTTTCTTATTATTAACCTTTTTACAGAAAGTTAATCAAAAGAGCTATTTAACATTCCTGCCAGATCTCACTTTTTGTGCTTTGTAGTGTCCTATCCCACTCTCTTCTGAATCTATTTTTAATCCCTTTTGATTTCCTTTAACTGCCATATTGAGCATTATTTTGTTTTGGTTTTTTGTCTCCTATTTTAAGTCTGCTTCCCTTGATGATTAGCATATTATGTCTTTTCATTCTCCCCTTTTCTATTTCCTATACAGTTTCTTAAATTCATTTCTCATTTATTCATTTCATTTGTAATATTCTTCATTTTAACTGTATGCTTTTCAAAAAGCATACAGTTGTAACTGCAACCCTCCTTTACATCATAAATTTGATTAATTTGTGGCTACAACCCCCAAGTTTTTTCCTGCCTTTAAATATGCTTTCATTTATCTTTAGAGGTTAAAAACTCAAGATTAAAGACAAGCCATGGGCAACTGATAAAAGGGAATTTATGCCAATTTGGGAGTGGCGGAAATTTGGCTAGCATTATGGTTCCTCCTAGAGCTACTTGGTGGACTTCGTTAACCCAAACAGTTATTCAGTGCATCACTTATACTGGCACTTATATCTGCCTGTGCCTTTTATCACAACTCTCGCTCTTAAAACTGAGTTGCTTTGACTTGGAGGATCATTGTATATTCCTCCATAAGCATATCTCAACTCCTAAAGATTGCTTAAAAGGAGGAAGGACTGGAGGTACCCTAGTCATGACAAGTAGTTCATATCTGAAAGATACACACAATTCGAAATGCTTCACTTTCTTTCTGAAACACATTATGATCTCATTAGAAGTGGTTTCACTGAAGCAAAAATGCTTAGGTTTGCGTCTCTCCATTGTTTAAGGCTAACTCTGTAGACTTGGTATCATATTATCAGTGTTCTGTCCTTGGACCATAGCGGGTTGTGCTCCAGAGTCACCTAGCAATATGTTCAGTTTCTTAGCTGTTCACGTCTCCTCTTATCCTACAGTTTATTTCGGGTGGGCTATATCATTTAACAAGTCTTGTTTATTATTACTTTATAGGTTCACTTTCAATTTGCAATTATAAAATAAACATTTTTGTTTACAAAAAATGTATTTACCCAGATATTTAAAGCCATACTGATAATTGGGGTTTATTTTTCCAAAGAGTAAGAATTCTTGAATAAAATTTTGAGAGAATGAAAACTGAAATTCTACAATTCTATATTTATATACTATCACTCTCATGGACAAACAGAAAAGTGGAGAGAGAGAGAAAAAATAGCAGCTTTTAAAAGAATAAATGAGAAGAGTAAAGTCTGAAGAAAAGACAGAAATCAAGAACAGTGATTTCCGTCACAGTTAATCTAAAGCCTTGTAAATAAAATTGAGGACAGTTGATAGATTAGAAGAATAAAGAACAGAAATAATATTTTACAGTAGGATTAGTTTACTTGGAGGGTACCTAGTGCTTGTGGAAAGTGTAAAGGAGGTGGAAGAGAGAAGGCATAGAGAAAACACTAAATTATCTTTCAGCATTTTAAATTATTTCTGCAGATCCTATTACAGTAGAGGGTTGAAAAAAGGCCACAGAACAAATCATAAGAATTCCTGTATCCAGCTGTCCACCAATCACTAAAGAAAACTGGGAGAGGCAATAAAAGATGTATTCATGTCCCATTCATCACTGTGTCACCATCAGCTGCAGATGATGTTTAGCAACACTGCAGAGCTAAAATTTGATACAAATTAGCATGTACTTCCGGATTTCTGATATTTTCTCTTCCACCAATTCAGAGTAACTCAGGCTTTTCCTCTTATTTTCCTAAGGAAAACATCATCTGATTCATTTTCTTTTAGACAAATTTTCAAATTGTAGGAGTGAGTTTTTGTTCTTGCACCAGAGTTAATATTGAGTTTGTGGTATAATTTTTGAAAGGCAACACCTGTTCTTCTATTCCATTGCTTCCTCTAGCTTTAGTAATAAAATGTCACATCTTCCTGGACATGTTCTTTAAACTGCCTTACTTTCATTCTTAGTATTTTGAGGGGACCAAGCAGAAAACAATAAACTAGTGGTAAAATTGAGTGTAAGCTTCAGTATAAAGTATGTAAGGGGTGTGTGTGTGTGTGTGTGTGTGTGTGTGTGTGTGTGTGTGTGTGTGTGTGTGTGTGTGTATTTTGAACCAGAGACTGAACCATAAGCAGAAATCATCAGATGATGAGTATAAATGTCAAAGTTGAATAAGAACCCCATAACCAAATAACAAGTTGAGTTACTAAACAAGAGCTATTTGGGATAGTCTAATGGGCAAGAATAGAATTATCTATGTACCAATTTTCCCATTCAATTCAATAATCTTGCTTTGTAAGGGGTGTGTGTGTGTGTGTGTGTGTGTGTGTGTGTGTATTTTGAACCAGAGACTGAACCATAAGCAGAAATCATCAGATGATGAGTATAAATGTCAAAGTTGAATAAGAACCCCATAACCAAATAACAAGTTGAGTTACTAAACAAGAGCTATTTGGGATAGTCTAATGGGCAAGAATAGAATTATCTATGTACCAATTTTCCCATTCAATTCAATAATCTTGCTTTCATATTTACAAAACTAAAATTTGAAATTACATTTTTGCTAAATGAATGCTTTTCCCTTACTATCCAAGGAATGCTCAAAGCAAAATTTTGAGAGAAGAGGTCAGAAAAATGTCATTGATATAGTCTCACTCATCACATGGTTAAGGCAACAATAACTTCACTGCTTGTACTTCAAAAACAG
Source organism: Physeter macrocephalus (assembly GCF_002837175.3). Classification (NCBI taxonomy): domain Eukaryota; kingdom Metazoa; phylum Chordata; class Mammalia; order Artiodactyla; family Physeteridae; genus Physeter; species Physeter macrocephalus. The sequence goes on along the minus strand of NC_041230.1, from coordinate 40,984,523 downwards.
TTTTTATAGAGCCCTTGAACTACTTTATCAGTGAGTGGTTTCTCTCTCAATTTTGTAATAAGTTCTATTCCAAAAGCACAGAGTAGGAAAAATAATTTAAATATTTTATACTAAAGAACATGCCATAAAATTAACATTTTCTGAAACATGTCCGTGATCTCCTGGAAGAAAACCTATGATAAATGTATTAGTTCATCACTTTTTTTTTCTAATTTTATTTCTTGTTGGCTTCTTCCTTTTATCCCTATTTCAATCTTTATTCTGTCTGGTAGGAGTATGGATGTCTATCAGAACTTTAATTCTCAATCTTACCTTCTATCACTTCTTTTTTATTATCTTTTGGTTAGTAATCTGTAGTGTCAAAATATGTTATGCCACAAGGAAATTGTTGTATCCAGTATTATGGCAGTAAGGAATATGGAAGTCACAAGGATGGAAGCATTAATTGTATTTATTGGTTGTTCATTGCTCCTATGGAAAAGCAGAAATGTTTAAAGGCTTGCAGATTTCTAAAATACATCTGTGAGCTCGTTAAATACAATGATTTCCATATTTGGAATGCTCCATGTAAAATCCCTTTGAAAATACCATGCCAAGCTAAATGTTTACTATACCACAAAAATTCGATGATTTGATAATTTACATAAAATGGGCCACTTAAAGCAGATCTTGTATTTCAAGGATAGGAGGGGTTGTTTTTATTACTATTGAGAAATAATTGACATATAACATTAGTTTTAGCTGTACAACATAATGATTTGACATTTGTTTATATTGCAAAATGATCACTATGATAAGTTAACAACCATCACCACACATAGTACTGTATTTTTTTCTTATGATGAAAAATCTTAAGATCTACACGCTTAACAACTTTCAAATATAAGTTTAGTTAACAACCATCACCACACATAGTACTGTATTTTTTTCTTATGATGAAAAATCTTAAGATCTACACTCTTAACAACTTTCAAATATACAATAGAGTATTATTAGCTATAGTCACTATGCTGTATATTACATCCCCAGGACTTATTTATTTTATATCTGGAAATTTGTACCTTTTGACCTCCTTCACCCATTTTGCCCCCCCCCCCGTTTCCCCCAAATCTGGCGACTACCAATCTGTTCTCTGTATCTATGAGGTTTTTTTTTAAGATTCTTTGTATAAGTTGAATTACATTGTATTTGTCTTTCTCTTTCTGAATTACTTCACTTAGCATAATGCCCTCAATGTCCATCCATATTGTTGTAAATGTCAATATTTCCTAATTATTTATGGCTGAATAATGTGTATATATATATATATTATATATCTATCACATTTTCTTTATCCTTTCATCTGATGATGAACACTTAGGTTCTTTCCACATCCTTGCTATTGTAAATAATGCTTCAGTGAACACTGAGGTGCGTATATCCATTTGAGTTAGTGTTTTCATTTCCTTTAGATACATACCCAGAAGAGTAATCACTAGATTATATCATATTTCTATTATTTGTTTTTTGAGGAACATCCATACTCTTTTCCACAGTGGTTGCACCAATCTAAATTTCCACCAACAGTGCACAAGTGTTCCCTTGTCTCTGCATCCTTGCCAATACTTGTTATTTGTCTTTTTGTGTGTGTGTGGTACGCGGGCCTCTCACCGCCGCGGCCTCTCCCGTTGCGGAGCACAGGCTTCGGACGCGCAGGCCCAGCGGCCATGGCTCACGGGCCTAGCCGCTCCGCGGCATGCGGGGTCCTCCCGGACCGGGGCACGAACCGTGTCCCCAGCATCGGCAGGCGGACTCCCCACCACTGCGCCACCAGGGAAGCCCTGTTATTTGTCTTTTTGATGATAGCTGTTCTAATGGGTATGAGGTTGTATCTCCTTGTGGTTTTGATTTGCATTTCCCTGATGGTTAGTGATGTTGAGCATCCTTTCATGTACCTGTTGGCCATCTGTATATCTTCTTTGGAAAAATGTCTGTTCAGATTCTCTATCCATTTTTCAATCATATTGTTTATTTTTGTGATTGAGTTGTATGAGTTTTTTAATATATTTTGAATATTAAACCCTTATCAGATATATGATTTAAATATTTTCTCCCATTCAGTAGGTTGCCTTGCATGGGAGTTTTAGAAAGTGCTGTATACTGTCATTAGTGTGTCATTCTATATGCTGTCCCAAAATATTGAACACAATATCCAGGATATTTTAAAAAAGACTGAATAGAAGAAACATGCAGTTGTGAGATATGTAGGCGAATGCAATAAATCAGGTTATTCACAAGTATATTATAAAGTGAGTAAAGTTGGTAGGACAAATTTTCTGACCCTTAAGTTTCCTACCTGCTTTTACCTTATTTATTTATGTGAAAAGGGACATTTCTAAAACAAGATTCTGACTTCCAATCCTGACAATTTGGTGGATATGTTAACCTGAAAACTGCTATCAAATATTTCTGGGTAAACTGTTTAAAAAATCCTTTTGAATGCATAAATGGGTTAATATGAAAGTAAGAAAAACTATATTCCAGGGGCCCAAAACAAAGATTATAAAGAAATTGAGTAAGCATGAGCCAACATGTAGCTGCCTGGAGCAGTTTGCCAGTCTCAGTACCCAAGGGTTTAAAGTTTTAAGAGCCATGGAGGACTTGGAGCTGTGAACGACACAGATTTGTAGCTAAGATTACCATATATAAAAGTGAAATCCTCTAAGACATCTCAGGTGAGAGGGAGGACATTAAAAAAATCTGCTTTTGGGGACAGTAAGAGCTGAAGAAAAGTTGTCCAACTAGCCCTGGGCTCTGGATTAAGAGGATGGGGAGAGAGAGAAAGAAACAGAGAGAAAATAAATATCTAGTTTCTCCTTAGTATCCATTGCCACAGACTTACCCTCATTTTGATTTGAGATCAAATTTACCTTGCTTGCATTGTTCAGGAATTCCCAGACTAAGAAACTGTCATAAAAAGTCAACCTAGGCTGGAAAGATCCCTGTAGCACCTATAAAAATCAAAAGCAAAAATTTTGGAGAGACATACCATCATCCAGGGATTCCCAAAAACAGAACCCCAGTAAAAATGAGCGCATAACCCAAACTTAGAAAAGAAAGTAGTCCATCTTAAGAATCAACAGGCACAGCATAGCAGTAGCAGATGCTCAAGAATTTCCAATAATAGCATTATTAGAGAATATAAAATAACTGTTCTAAATACTTAAAGGCAGAAATAATGCAAAACATGAGAAAAGAACAGATAGTATCAAATATCCAGGCAGATTTTTTAAAAAAAGAACTTATAGAGATAAAAAATTAAATTGATTTTTAAAAAAGATTAAGTTCATTGAAATCAAGATTTATGTTCAAATACAAAGAGTCTGAAACTTCCTAAGAGACAAAAATAATTTCCTTCTGTGTTGAACAGTGAGATTCCTTATAGACACTATTTTTTTACTCAAACCACATGCCATTTTGCCAATGACTTCTGGATCTTATCCATGTGACTCTCATAACCTCTGAGAGTGAACTTACTGAGTTCTAGCAAATCCCAAGCCGGCATGCCTTGTGTTAGTTACACTGAATAGCCTCTTCAAAGGAAACCACACAACAGTGATGTTGATCCTGTTAGATTAAGACAAATTAAAAATCTAATACATAGTTTTGCTGTCAGGTCCTAAAGGTCAAAGGTCAATATAGTATATTGCAATAAGGCTATAGGTTACCCATGCCCCAATATTGTATCATAATAAACCAAATAGGGATGAAGCATTCAGCAGTAGCCCATAAATCTATTAGCAGTGAACTGTCAATGTCCTATATACCAGGGTAATTTGTTAATTCAGAGCTGGGTCTCTTTTTTCACTAGACCTTGTAAACTCCTTTCTGAAATATCAATAAACCATCTGCTTTGACTTGTTAATCAAATGACTTTATTCAGTCCAAAGCAATTTTTTCCTAATAAAAACAGAGTATTTATCTCCATGGCTATAAAAGAGGATTGTTTTCAACTGTTCACTTATAGTTAAGAAGCACATTTAGTTTGGATTGATTTCCAATGCTTCAGTCATATCTTGTCACTTTCCATTTCTTATACACAACATCTCAGTTTAGCCATTTAGGAAAGGAAAAACAGTCAAATTCTGAATGTGGTACAGGGCCAGTGCACAAAAACTGGGGAATAAGTTTGAGAGAGAAAAGAACTCATCCAAAATAATTGTAGATCAACGTTTTAATATCACCATTTCCTTCTGTTTGCAAATTTCCTTATCATTCTAGATAGAGTATTTACACTAGCCACTGTTTCTGCCTTAACTGAGGTTCCAGATGTTTGCCTTTTAGTTAGTGTTTCTCTGTTCTGAGTCACAGGGCAGATAATGTTTATCTATAATAGAAACTTTTTATCCTCTCTTAAGCTTTATTGTGCTAGTGTAAAATAAAGTCAGTTTCAGTGAGATGGGATCATAGCATGTGAAGATCTGCAAAGCTACCCCAGAAAATTGACCCCCTTTTCTCCCAGCCCACCAAACTGAGATAAAATGAGTGTTTCTGAGGTATCCGTAGGGATATTCTCAGTGCTCTGTGAATGAGCATCTTGAGGAATCGTCACGCTTCTTGCACCCTCTGTCCTTGGAGCTTACTGCCAGCTGGCAAATGGAGCACAGTTTATGACCTCTGACCTTGAATCAGCTCTTCCTGGACTGTTAAAAATGATGTCTGGGGAAAGGTCTGGGTGCTTGAGTTATTACTGGATTCTGCCCTCTTAAAAAACAAAGAAGAAACTCATAGGTGTTCTTAATGAGCAGAGGCCTCAAAGGTAGCACAAATTATGGTGCATACTGAGAATTCTTTCTCAGGGGCACAGCTTCCTTTCCCACTGCAAGTCCCTGAAAAGAGGAAAAAATATACAGCAAACAAAAAGTGTAATTAAAATGCCTCAAGTGTTTTACAGACTTGTTTTGATTCTTTTTATTTAAATATTCCTTGGTGAGCCACCATCTCGTTTTTTATGTTGGAGGTGGCATCATAGAGGCAAGGGAGGACACAGTCTTATTCCTCTCAACCTCCTTTATCTCCTCATTTTTACAGAGTAGAGAAAAGAAAAACATCTAAGCCCTTAATTCAAGTCTTAGGCTCTATTTTGAGCCTAAGAAAGGAAATGTGAGAGACATATGAAATTTTATGGCCATAGCAATGGGTTTCTAACCTGGCAAGTTTTCTCAACATTTTAATTACATTGATTTTGACATTATTCCCGTGAGATTTTTCTCTTAATACTATTTCCATAAAAAATGTGAACCAAATCCATTAAAATTAACTTCCTCTCAGGCATGAAATTTTACCAAAGTAAATATTAACTAATTTTTACTTAATAACAATGATTTCATTAGTTGTCTTCTAGCCTTCACCCCAGCATTGTCTTCTCACCTAATTCACATCGTAACTAGGAAAGATTATTCTGTTAATGTTCTCTACACTGTAGTGTTCTCCCCACTGTAGGTTATTTTCAGGAGGACAAGTAGAGACTATTACTGGAAATCTTGGTAAACACAGTCCTTCAGGTATGGTTGAGTGACACAATCTTTGTCTGTATGAGAGGAAATGATAGATTCCCTGACTTTAATATTGAGAAGCATAAATTGGGCTGGAATGAGAATGGCAGTACCAGGAAGTACAAGAAAATTGAGCACATAAATTAAAATGTGTTAAGCAACACAATTTTTTTAAAAAACGCACATGTAATTATCAAACTCAATGTTGTAGATGCCCAGAAGCTTCTTACTGAGGATTAATTTATGGACTCAAGAGTAGTATTTGGGGGATAGAGAGCAGATCATGCATGATACAATTATATGTAGAATTCAGAATCAAATAAAACAGCCAATTCATACAATTCATCCCAAAGCAAAATATGCTTGGCCTGAATAACTTGAAGTGACCATCAGGTAGTTGGGTTGTTCTCTTTTAATCTTAATGGCTTTCTGTTTTTCCCTAGTAACACAATAGTTTGGATTTGGTGTTTGTAAAATGTTTCATAGAAAGTTTTATAAAGAGGGCAGTTACAGAGCGGGAAGAAAAAACACATTGGTTTAAAGAGGCAGAATCCCATGAGGTTTGGGCAGCATAATTGAAAGTCATCTTTTTTTTTTTTTACCAGAGATGAAGATTCTGAGAGGATGAATAGAGTGCTGGGAAGTGTTATGGTTAGACTGGGTTAAAAGATCAAAGACTGTGCAGAACTTTTATGAAAATGACTAAGTAATAGGTAGAAACAAATATTAGGGAAATAAAAATTGATTAAAATGTTCCTACCTGGCAAAGTAGTAATTATATGAAAAATTATATGGCGTATAACTGGAAGGAATATATTTATGTGCTTCTATTTCTTTCAGCATGACTATACAAGAAAACTGTGTTGCATTTTGAAGATTTTAATAAAGGAAATTAATGAAACTATATTTTCAGACATTGAAGAGTTAAAAGAAACTAATATTTCAGTCAGGTTTAATAGAAGTTACTGTGTAAGCCTTGGCTAAGCAAAAGCTAAATGAGAACTGGCCATAAACGTTTAAAATTTCAAGAAGAAATATAAGGTGTCTAACATGCCGCTGAGGGTTATATATGTAAGAGAATAAAATTGTTTATCATTTCTTCCTAAACATTAAATTTTAAGCTCGCCATTAGGAAATTTTAAGATTCATTAGGCTAAGTTTTAAATATGTTCTATAATGTTTACCCTTACCATTTATCTTCATCTTATAATTCTTTGATCTCACAATTCACTGAATAAAAAGCCCTAATTAGTACAGAAAAGATAAAATGGTTTCTGTTATTGGATAGTTTCTCATTATAACATATATTTATCTTATTCATGAGGTAAGATTGTCTTGATTTGTATCTTTACATTTCATATTTTACACATATAGATACAGATCTCCTAATTATGTTTTAAAATAACAGTTTACATTTAAATAAAAGATCAGAAAGGTAACATTTTTTTTTATGTGCAAAGTTTGCCACTATATTTGCTTACCCATTTAAGAAAGATCATTTTGAAACTATGGAAGTTTGCTTCGTATTTCTCCTTTTACCTAATAACATTTTAAAGATGGAGATTATACTGATAACTTTTGTTTAGAAGACAAATACTTCCCTTAACTCTTCTGGTAAGTAGTAGTTACTTTATGACTAGCTGGTCAATTATCATTATATAAATAAAGGTATCTCTCCAGCTATTCATTTTTAATATACATATATTCAATAGGTACTCAGTGAACTGGGATGCTAATTAAAAATGCATTTATGACTCAGCTAAATTAGAGAGAGAATTCAGGAATTTACATTTTAAACCAGCATCATAGATGATACTTATATAAATGATCTACAGACCAGTTTGTGAAAATTTACTTTGTCAGTTAAATATGCTTTTAAAAAGTAAGGTATGGAGTTTGGCTTCTAGTAATAATGGTAGGCCAAGTAGTTTGGACCATCTCCCCTCCTGAGAACAATTAGAAAAGCTTGGTGAAATTGAAACAAAAAATCTGTGTGAGATCTTGTAATGCTAACAATATAGTGGAAACCTATGAGACCAACTCAGAGTTCATTCAGGAGAGATGAATTTGTCATTTAGAAGTGCTTTTCCCCCAGAGGTGTCTGCCATTTCCTGCAGACCCAAATATCTGTCATTTCTAATAAAGATGGCTAAAAGGCTGAGAAGCTATGTAGAGATACTCAGAATCATGAAGCCTGTGGGAAAACCTGGAGTTCAAGCCTACATAGAGGGGAGTAATACCTGATTAGATCTAAGAGGAAGGATGAACCTGAAATAGACCAGCCTACCCAGGGACTGAAAACAGGCTTCACATTATTTCAAATCTTGATCTGATTTAGATGGCACAAAATTGCTAGTGCCCTTACCCACTCCAAGAAATAAAGTTAACTATTTTATAATGGAAGATAAAATTATCCTAGTCTGCCAACTGTCTCTCTGCAATTGTTTATATACACTTATTGGTGCTCAGTCAACATAAAAAACAAGCACAGGAAAAGGTAAAACCACCTGATAGAAAATCAAGAGAAAACACACCTAATAGAAAGAGACTTATACAGATGATTCAGATAATAGTTTTTAGACAGAGATTTCATAATGAATATGCTTAATATAGGAGCTTTCTATGTATTCCAATATTAATCCCTTATTAGATATGTGATTTCCAAATATTTTATCCTTTTCTGTAGGCTGCATTTTTACTTTGTTGATAGTATCCATTGATATACAAAAGTTTTTAATCTTCATGAAGTCTAGCTTGTTTACTTATAATTTTATTGCCTGTACCTGTAGTGTCATATCCAAGAAATCATTGCCAAATCCAGGGTCATGATACTTTTGTCCTATATTTCTTGTAAGAGTGTTATAGTTTTAGCTTTTATGTTTCAGTCTTTGATCTATTTTGAACTCAACATTTTTGGATATGGTGTTAGGTAAGGGTCTAACTTCATTCTTTTGCATGTGGCTATACAGTTTTCCCAGCACTGTTTGTTGAAAAGATTGTCCTTTCTCCCACTGAATGGTCTTGGCATCCTTGACCATTGTATTAGTGAGCTCGGGATGCCATGACAAAACACCATAGACTGAGTGGCTTAAACAACAGAAATTTTCTCAGAGTTCTGGAGGGAGGCTGGAAGTCCAAGATCAGGGTGTAGCCTGGTTGGGTTCTGGTGAGAGCTTTTTTCCAGGCTTGCAAGTGGCTGTATTCTTGCTGTGTCCTCATATGATAGAGAGTTGTAGTGTTTCTTCTTATAAGGCACTAAGTGTGTCAGATCAGGGCTCTACCCTTACAGCTTTATTTAACCTAAGTCATTCCTTAAAGCCCTATGTCCAACACAGTCACATGAAAAGTTAGGGCTTCAACATATGAATTTCAGGGGCATACAATTCAGTCCATAGCAAGCATATATGTGAGAGTTTACTCCTGTGCCCTCTACTTTATTCTGTTGGTCTATATGTCTGTCTTTTAGCCTGTACTACACTGTTAGGATTACTATAGCTTTAGTAAGTTTTGAAATCATTAGAGTGAGTCCTCCAACTTTGTTCTTTTTCAAGATTGTTTTGGCTATTAGCGGTCCCATGAGATTCCATATGAATTTTAGCATGGATTTTTCTATTTCTACAGAAAATAACATTGGAATTTTGATAGGTATTACATTGAATCTGTAGATCACTGTGGGTAGTGTTGACATCTTAATGATATTAAGTAGCCAGTCCATGAACATGGGATGCCTTTCTTTTTACTTATGTCGTTTTTTATTTCTTTCAGGAGTGTTTTGTGTTTTTGCTTTTACACATCTTTCACCTCCTTGGTTAAAATTTATAAGCATTTTGGATGGTATTGCCAATGAAATTATTTTAAATCCCTTTTCAAGTTGTTCACCGTTAGTGTATAGAAATGCCACTAATGTTTGTTTGTTGATTTTGTATCCTGCTATTTTGCTCAGTTTGTTTATTCTATCATTTTTTTTGTGGAATCTCTAGGATTTTCTACATTTAAGAGCATATCATCTGCAAACAGATAAATTTACTTCTGTTTCCATTTCTTTATCTTGCCTAATTGCTCTGACTAGAACTTCCAGTATTATGTTGACTAGAACTGGCTAAAATAGGCATGCTAGCCTTGCTCCTGGTCTTAGAGGAAAAGCTAATAGTCTTTCACCATTGAGGATAAGGTTAGCTGTGGGTTTTTCATATGTGGCTTTGATTACATTGAGGTAGTTTCCTTCTATTCCTAGTTTATTGAGTGTTTGTTTTTTTTTATCATGAAAGGATGTTGAATTTTGTCAAATGCTTTTTCAGAATCAATTGAGATGGTCATGTGGGTTTTTTCCCCTTTGTTCTGTTAACATCATATATCAGTAGTATATTCTGTCCATTTTTTCCTTTGGGCCATACTTTCCTGTTTCTTTGCATTCCTTATGATTTGTTGTTGTTGTTGAAAACTGGACAAAAACTGAATCCTATAATGTAGTAATTCTGGAAGTCAAATTCCCCCTCTTCCCCAGGGTTTGCTGTTTGTTTGTTTTTGTTGTTGTAGGCCGATTCTGTGTTGGGGTCAGACTGAGATGTAAATTTAAGGTCTTCTTCTTAGGTCTTTTCCCCTGCACCTTTCTCTGGGCCTATGCCATGACTTTCTAAATTCTGTATATATAGTTCATTTTGAATTTCCTACTCCTTAAATATGTGGCTTCCAAAGGGAGAAAAATACAGAAATGAAGGGGAAGAAAAGTATGTGAGCCCTTTAAATCACTGGCAGTCAATTCACATGGAGGTAGAGGGGCTTACAGCAATGGCTGTCTGAATCTGCATCTGTCCTTCCACTGTCAGGAGCAGCAGTCAGAGCTCATGTCCCCAATATTTGGAGGACAGGTTCCTTATTGCCCACCACGACTCTCACAAACTACATACAAGCTGTTCTCTGGAACATGTGCAAGGCTGCTTGCCATGGGACTGGGGAGTGGGGGATGGGTACCGTGACTGTAATAAGACCTGACCAAAATTAACTGCTGTTTATTGTTCAAGAATTCATTTGGAAGTTACAAGCCTTCAAATAGATTCCATAGTTCCAAAATAGTTACATCAGACATATTCTGTCACTGCAGTTGTTACCTAGGTGGGGAGAAAGATTCCTGGTAGAGTATTTTTTACTCACTATCTTCCCAGAATCCTCTTGCCACAGAAGTCTTTTTTTAAGACCTTATATGTTTTAGAACAGTTTCAGGTTCCTAGCAAAATTGAGAGGAAGGTACAGAGATTTCTCATATACCCCCTCTCCACGTGTATAGCCCTACCCCATTATCACTATCCCCCGCCAGCGTGGTACATTTGTTACATCTGATGAACCTACATTGCTACAGCATTATCACAAAGTCCATAGTTTACACTAGGGTTCACTCTTACTGTTGTCTATTTTATGGGTTTGGTCAAAAGTATAATGATATGTATCCACCATTATAGTGTCATACAGAGTATTTTCACTGCCCTAAAAATCCTCTGTGTTCCACCTATTCATTCCTCCCTCACCTTCCCCTGGCAACCTCTGATCTTTTTACTGTCTCTGTAGTTTTGCCTCTTCTAGAATATCATGTAATTGGAATCATGCAATGTGTACAAAGCCTTTTCAGGTTGACTTCTTTCATTTAGTGATTATCCATTTGAGGTTCTCCATATCTTTTCATGGCTTGGCAGCTCATTTCTTTTAAGCACTGAATAATATTCCATTGTCTGGCTGTACCACACTTTATCCATTTGCCAAAGAATGGCTGCTGGTTACTCCAGGTTTTGGCAATTATGAATAAAGCTGCTATAAGCATCTGTATTACAAATTTTTCTGTAGACATGAGTTTTCAACTCCTTTGAGTAAATACCAGTGAATACAATTGAGGGGTCATATGATAAGAGTGTGTTTAGTTTTGTAAGAGTCTGCCAAACTGCCTTCCAAGGTGGCTGTACCATTTTGCATTCCCACTAGCAATTAATGAGAATTCCTGTTGCTCCACATTCTTCCCAGCATTTGGTGTTGTCACTATTCTGGATTTTTGTCATTCTAATAGGTGTGTAGTGGTATCCAAAAGTCTTTTTACACCTCAATATATAGTAATTCCTTTTATTTCAGGATGGCAGCATTTCTACTGATTCATCTCTCTCAAAAACTGCCTAGGATTTCATATTAGATTCTGATCAACTCTGTATTTGAAAAACAATACCCAAAATTCTTTTTTAAAAAAATTTATTGGATTATAGTTGATTTACGATGTTGTCTTAGTTTCAGGCGTACAGCAAAGTGATTCATTCTTTTTCAGATTCTTTTTTCATGTAGGTTATAACAGAATAGTGAGTGGAGTTCCTTGTGCTATACAGTAGGTAATTGTTGGTTATCTATCTTATATATAGTAGTGTGTGTACGTTAATCCCAAACTCCTGATTTATCCCTCCCCGCCACGTTTCTTCTTGATAACCATAAGTTAGTTTTTGATATCTGTAAGTCTGTTTCTCTTTTTAAAATAAGTCCATTTGTATCATTTTTTAACTTAGATTCCACATGTGAGTGATATCATATGATATTTGTCTTTCTCTGTCTGACTTACTTCACTTAGTATGATAATCTCTAGGTTCATCCATGTTGCTGCAAATAGCATTATTTCATCCTTTTTTTTGGCTGAGTAATATTCCATTATATATAAGTACCACATCTTCTTTGTTCATTCCCCTGAGGATGGACATTTAGGTTGCTTTCATGTCTTGGCTATTATAAATAGTGCTGCACTGAACATTGGGGTACGTGTATCTTTTTGAATTATGCTTTTCTCCAGATATATGCCCTGGAGTGGGATTGCTGGATCATAAGGTAGTTCTACTTATAGATTTTTAAGGAGCCTCCATACTGTTCTCCATAGTGGTTGTATGAATTTACATTCCCACCAACAGTCTAGGAGGGTTCCTTTTCTCCATGCCCTCTCCAGCATTTACTATTTGTAGACTTTTTGATGATAGCCATTTGGACCGGTGTGAGATGGTACCTCATTGTAGTTTTGATTTGCATTTCTCTGATAATTAGTGATGTTGAGCATCTTTTCATGTGCTTCTTGGCCATCTGTATGTCTTCTTTGGGGAAATGTCTTTTTAGATCTTCTGCCCATTTTTTGATTGTGTTGTTTTTTTGACATAGAGCTGCATGAGCTGTTTGTATATTTTGGAGATTAATCCCTTGTTGGTTACTTCATTTGCAAATATTTTCTCCCATTCTGAGGGTTGTCTTTTTGTTTTGTTTATGGTTTCTTTAGCTGTGCAGAAGCTTTTAAGTTTAATTAGGTCACATTTGTTTATATTCGTTTTCATTTTCATTACTCTAGGAGGTGGATCAAAAAAGATATTGCTGAGATTTATGTCAGTGAGTGTTCTGCCTATGTTTTCATGTAAGAGTTTTATAGTGTCTGGCCTTACATTCAGGTCTTTGGTCCATTTTGAGTTTATTTTTGTGAATTGTGTAAGAGAATGTTCTAATTTTGTTCTTTTACATGTAGCTATTCAGTTTTCCCAGCACCACTTATTGAAGAGACTGTCTTTTCTCCATTGTATATTCTTGCCTCCTTTATCATAGATTAATTGACTGTAGGTGTGTGGGTTTACCTCTGGGCTTTCTATCCTGTTCCATTGATCTATATTTCTATTTTTATGCTGGTAGCGTACTGTTTTAATGACTGTAACTTTGTAGTATAGTCTGAAGCCAGGGAGCCTGATTCCTCCAGCTCTGTTTTTCTTTCTTTCTTTTAATATTTATTTATTTATTTATTTGGCTGCTCTGGGTCTTAGTTGCAGCACGTGGGATCTTGGTTGCCACATGCAGCATCTTCATTGCGGTATGTGGGCTCTTTAGTTGTGCCATGTGGGATCCTTTAGTTGCAGCACATGGTATCTTTAGTTGTGGCATGTGAACTCTTAATTACAGCATGTGGATCTACTTCCCTGACCAGGGATCGAACCTGGGCCCCCTGCATTGGGAGCATGGAGTCTTAGCCCCTGGACACCAGGGAAGTCCCAACTCTGTTTTTCTTTCTCAGGATTGCTTTGGCTATTTAGGGTCTTTTGTGTTTCCATACAAATTTTAAAATTTTTTGTTCTAGTTCTGTGAAAAATGCCATTGGTAATTTGATAGTGATTGCATTCAATCTTTAGATTGCATTGGGTAGTATACTCATTTTGACAATATTGATTCTTCCCATCCAAGAACATGGTATATCTTTTCATCTGTTTGTGTCATCTTCGATTTCTTTCATCAGTGTCTTATACTCCTCAGAGTACAGGTCTTTTGCCTTATTAGGTAGGTTTATTCCTAGGTATTTTATTCTTTTTGATGTGATGGCAGATGGGATTGTTTCCTTAATTTCTCTTTCTGATGTTTTGTTGTTAGCATATAGGAATACAAGAGATTTCTATATATTAATTTTGTATCCTGCAACCTTCCCAAATTCTTTGATGAGCTCTAGTAGTTTTCTGGTACCATCTTTAGGATTTTCTATGTATAGTATCAAGTCATCTGCAGTCAGTGGTAGTTTTACTTCTTTTCCAATTTGGATTCCTTTTATTTCTTTTTCTTCTCTGATTGCCATGGCTAGGACTTCCAAAACTATGTTGAATAAAAGTATTGAGAGTGGACATTCTTGTCTTGTTTCTGACCTTAAAGGGAATGCTTTCAGGTTTTTACCTTTGACAATGATGTTAGCTGTGAGTTTGTCATATATTGCCTTTATTTGTTGAGGTAGGTTCCCTCTATGCCCGCTTTCTGGATAGTTTTAATTCATAAATGGGTGTTGAATTTTGTCAAAAGCTTTTTCTGCACCTATGCAAATGATCATATGGTTTTTCTTCTTCAGTTTGTTAACATGGTATGTCACACTGATTGATTTGAGTATATTGAAGAATCCTTGCATCCCTGGGATAAATCCCACTTGATCATGGTGTATGATCCTTTTAATGTATTGTTGGATTCGGCTTGCTAATATTTTTTTGAGTATTTTGGCATCCATTTTCATCAGTGATATTGGCCTCTAATTTTCTTTTTTTGTGGTATCTTTGTCTGGTTTGGTATCAGAGTGTTGGTGGCCTCATGGAAAGAGCTTGGGAGTGTTCCTTCTTCTGCAGTTTTGGTGGTACTTTTTTTTTTTTTTTGGTAAGATTGTTTTGCTGTGGACCATTTTTAAAGTCTTTATTGAATTTGTTACAGTATTATTTCTGTTTTACGTTTTGGTTTTTTGGCCCCGAGGCACGTGGGATCTTAGCTCCCCAACCAGGGATCAAACCCGCGCCCCCTGCATTAGAAGGCGAAGTCCTAACCACTGGACCACCAGGGAAGGCCCTTCTTCTGCAATTTTTTGGAAATGTTTCTGAAGCATAGGTGTTAACTCTTCTCTAAATGTTTGATAGAATTCACCCGTGAAGTCATCTGGTCCTGGACTTCTGTTTGGTGGAAGTTTTTAAATCACTGTTTCAATTTCAGTAATTGTGAAATTGTTCACATTTTCTGTTTCTTCCTAGTTCAGTCTTGGAAGGTTGTACCTTTCTAGGAATTTGTCCATTTTTTTCTAGATTGTCTATTTTATTGGCATATAGTTGTTTGTAGTAGTCACTTATGATCCTTTGTATTTCTGTGGTGGCCATTGTAACTTCTTTTTTATTTCTGATTTTACTGATTTGAGTCCTCTCCCTTTTTTTCTTGATTAGTCTGGCTAAAGGTTTATCAAGTTTATCTTCTCAAAAAACGAGCTTTTAGTTTCATTGATCTTTTCTAATGTTTCCTTTGTCTCTGTTTCATTTATTTCTGCTCTGATATTTATGATTTCTTTCAAAGGGTTAGGGTTAGAGTTAGGGTTATTTTTCTTTTAACTTTGGGTTTTTTTTTTTTTTAATATCTTTATTGGAGTATAATTGCTTTACAATGGTGTGTTAGTTTTTGCTTTATAACTAAGTGAATCAGTTATACATATACACATATTCCCATATCTCCTCCCTCTTGCGTCTCCCTCCCTCCCACCCTCCCTATCCCACCCCTCTAGGTGGTCACAAACCACCTAGCTGATCTCCCTTTGCCATGCGGCTGCTTCCCACTAGCTATCCACCCTATGTTTGGTAGTGTATATATGTCCATGCCACTCTCTCACTTCGTCACAGCTTACCCTTCCCCCTCCCCATATTCTCAGGTCCATGCTCTAGTAGGTCTGTGTT
>NC_041230.1:40965875-40966593 GCF_002837175.3 Physeter macrocephalus | reverse complement strand
ATTTGCATATATTGAAGAATCTTTGCATCCCTGGGATAAACCTCACTTGATCATGGTGTATGATCCTTTTAATGTGCTGTTGGATTCTGTTTGCTAGTATTTTGTTGAGGATTTTTGCATCTATGTTCATCAGTGATATTGGCCTGTAGTTTTCTTTCTTTGTGTCGTCTTTGTCTGGTTTTGGTATCAGGGTGATGGTGGCCTCATAGAATGAGTTTGGGAGTGTTCCTCCCTCTGCTATCTTTTGGAAGAGTTTGAGAAGGATAGGTGTTAGCTCTTCTCTAAATGTTTGATAGAATTTGCCTGTGAAGCCATCTGGTCCTGAGCTTTTGTTTGTTGGAAGATTTTTGACCACAGTTTCAATTTCAATGCTTGTGATTGGTCTGTTCATATTTTCCACTTCTTCCTGGTTCAGTCTCGGCAGGTTGTGCATTTCTAATAATTTGTCCATTTCTTCCAGGTCGTCCATTTTATTGGCATAGAGTTGCTTGTAGTAATCTCTCATAATCTTTTGTATTTCTGCAGTGTCCATTGTTACTTCCCCTTTTTCATTTCTAATTCTATTGATTTGAGACTTCTCCCTTTTTTTCTTGATGAGCCTGGCTAATGGTTTATCAATTTTGTTTATCTTCTCAAGAACCAGATTTTAGTTTTATTGATCTTTGCTATCGTTTCCTTCATTTCTTTTTCATTTATTTCTGATCTGATCTTTATGATT
>NC_041230.1:40964207-40965681 GCF_002837175.3 Physeter macrocephalus | reverse complement strand
GGTGAAAGTGGGTTGTTAAAGTCCCCTACTATGATTGTGTTACTGTTGATTTCCCCTTTTATGGCTGTTAGTATTTGCCTTATGTATTGAGGTGCTCCTATGTTGGGTGCATAAATATTTACAATTGTTATATCTTCTTCATGGATCGATCCCTTGATCATTATGTAGTGTCCTTCTTTGTCTCTTGTAATAGTCTTTATTTTAAAGTCTCTTTTGTGTGATATGAGAATTGCTACTCCAGCTTTCTTTTGATTTCCATTTGCATGGAATATCTTTTTCCATCCCCTCACTTTCAGTCTGTATGTGTCCCTAGGTCTGAAGTGGGTCTCTTGTATACTGCATATGTATGAGTCTTGTTTTTGTATCCATTAGGCCAGTATGTGTCTTTTGGTGGGAGCATTTAATCCATTTACATTTAAGGTAATTATCAATATGTATGCTCCTATTACCATTTAATTAATTGTTTCGGGTTTGTTCTTGTAGGTCTTTTCCTTCTGTTGTGTTTCTTGCCCAGAGAAGTTCCTTTAGCATTTGTTGTAAAGCTGGTTTGGTGGTGCTGAACTCTCTCAGCTTTTGCTTGTCTGTAAAGGTTTTAATTTCTCCATCAAATCTGAGTGAGATCCTTGCTGGGCAGAGTAATCTTGGTTGTAGGTTTTTCTCCTTCATCACTTTAAATATGTCCTGCCACTCCCTTCTGGCTTTCAGAGTTTCTGCTGAAATATCAGATGTTAACCTGATGGGGATTCCCTTATGTGTTTTTTGTTGTTTTTCCCTTTCTGCTTTTAATATATTTTCTTTGTATTTAATTTTTGATAGTTTGATTAATATGTGTCTGGGCGTCTTTCTCCTTGGATTTATCCTGTATGGGATTCTCTGTGCTTCCTGGACTTGATTAACTATTTCCTTTCCCATATTAGGGAAGTTTTCAACTATAATCTCTTCAAATATTTTCTCAGTCCCTTTCTTTTTCTCTTCTTCTGGGACTCCTATAATACGAATGTTGGTGTGTTTAATGTTGTCCCAGAGGTCTCTGAGACTGTCCTCAGTTCTTTTCATTCTTTTTTCTTTATTCTGCTCTGCGGTAGTTATTTCCACTATTTTATCATCCAGGTCACTTACCCGTTCTTCTTCCTTGGTTATTCTGCTATTGATCCCATCTAGAGTATTTTTAATTTCATTTATTGTGTTGTTCATCATTGCTTGCTTCCTCTTTAGTTCTTCTAGGTCCTTGTTAAATGTTTCTTGCATTTTGTCTATTTCCAAGATTTTGGATCATCTTTACTATCATTATTCTGAAATCTGTTTCTGGTAGACTGCCAATTTCCTCTTCATTTGTTAGGTCTGGTGGGATTTTACTTTGCTCCTTCATCTGCCATGTGTTTTTCTGTCTTTTCATTTTGCTTATCTTACTGTGTTTGGGGTCTCCTTTTCGCAGGCTGCAGGTTCGTAGTTCCCGTTGTTTTTGATGTCTGTC
>NC_041230.1:40947053-40963640 GCF_002837175.3 Physeter macrocephalus | reverse complement strand
GTTCTCCCACCTCAGAGACACAGCCCTAATGCCTGGCTGGAGCACCAAGAGCCTTTAATCCACACGGCTCAGAATAAGAGGGAGAAAAAATAGAAAGGAAAGAAAGAAAGGAAGAATGGAAGGAAGAAAGAAAAGAAGAAAGGAAGAAGGAAAGGAAGAAAGAAAGAAGATAAAGTAGGGTAAAATAAAGTTATTAAAATAAAAAATTATTAAGGAGAAAAATTTTTTAAAGTAAAAAATAAAAATAAAAAACGGGACGGTCAGAACTTTAGATCAAATGGTGAAAGCAAAGCTATACAGACAAAATCTCACACAGAAGCATACACATACACACGCAGAAAAAGGGGAAAAAAATAATATATCTTGCTCCCAAAGTCCACCTCCTCAATTCGGGATGATTTGACTTCTATTCAGGTATTCCACAGATGCCGGGTACATCAAGTTGATTGTGGAGCGCTAATCTGCTGCTTCTGAGGCTGCTGGGAGAGATTTCCCTTTCTCTTCTTTCTTCGCACAGCTCCTGGGGCTCAGCTTTGGATTTGGCCCCGCCTCTGCATGTAGGTCGCCTGTGAGCCTTTGGCGGCAGAAGCCAGCGTGACGTTGCACCAGCCTGAGGTGCACCGTGTGTTCTCCCGGGGAAGTTGTCCCTGGATCCTGGGACCCTGGCAGTGGCGGGCTGCACAAGCTCCCGGGAGGCGAGGTGTGGAGGGTGACCTGTGCTCGCACACAGGCTTCTTGGTGGCCGCAGCAGCAGCCTTAGCGTCTCATGCCTGTCTCTGGTGTCCACGCTGATAGCTGCGGCTCGCGCCCGTTTCTGGAGCTCCTTTAAGTGGCCCACTTAATCCCCTCTCCTTGCGCACCAGGAAGCAAAGAGAGAAGAAAAAGTCTCTTGCCTCTTCACCAGCTCCAGACTTCTCCTGGACTCCCTCCCGGTTAGCCGTGGTGCACTAACCCCTTCAGGCTGTGTTCATGCAGCCAACCCCAGTCCTCTCCCGGCTGCGGACTGAAGCCCAAGCCTCATCTCCCAGCCCCCGCCCGTCCCGGTGGGTGAGCAGACAAGCGTCTCGGGCTGGTGAGTGCTGGTTGGCACCGATCCTCTGCGGGAATCTCTCCGCTTTGCCCTCTGCACCCTGTTGCTGTGCTCTCCTCCGTAGCTCTGAAGCTTCCCCCTCTGCCAGCTGCAGTCTCCGCCTGTGAAGGGGCTTCTAGTGTGTGGAAACCTTTCCTCCTTCACAGCTCCCTCCCACTGGTGCAGGTCCCGTCCCTATTCTTTTGTCTCTGTTTATTCTTTTTTCTTTTGCCCTACCCAGGTAAGTAGGGAGTTTCTTGCCTTTTGGAAGGTCTGAGGTCTTCTGCCAGCGTTCAGTGGGTGTTCTATAGGAGCAGTTTCACGTGTAGATGTATTTCTGATGTATCTGTGGGGAGGAAGGTGATCTCCCTGTCTTACTCTTACGCCATCTTCTCTCTTCCCCCTAACTTTGGGTTTTGTTTGTTCTTTTTTCTCTAGTTGCTTTAGATGTAAGTTTAGGTTATTTGAGATTTTTCTTGTTTCCTGTGGTAAGATTGTATTGCTATAAACTTCCCTCTTAGAACTGCTTTTGCTGTGTCCCATAGGTTTCAGACCATCGTATTTTCATTGTCATTTGTCTCTAGGTGTTTTTTTTTCCTCTTTGATTTCTTGAGTTATCCATCGGTTGTTTAGTAGCATGTTGTTTAGCCTCCAGGTGTCTGTTCTTTTTCCAGTTTTTTCCGTGTAATTGATAACTAATTTCATGCAGTGCTGTCAGGAAAGATGCTTGATATGATTTCAGTTTTCTTAAATTTATCGAGGCTTGCTTCGTGGCACAGTATGTGATCAGTCCTGGAGAAGGTTCCATGTGCACTTGAGAAGAAAGTGTATTCTGCTGCTTTTGAAAGGAATGCTCTTATAAATATCAGTTAAGTCCATCTGGTCTAATGTGTCATTTAAGGCCTGTGTTTCCTTATTGATTTTCTCTCTGGATGATCTCTCTGTTGATGAAAGTGGGGTGTTAATGTCCCCCCACTATTATTGTGTTACTGTCGATTTCTACCTTTATGGCTGTTAGTATTTGCCTTATATATTGAGGTGCTCCCATGTTGGGTGCATATATGTTTACAATTGTTATATCGTCTTCTTGGATTGATCCCTTGATCATTAGGTAGTGTCCTTCTTTGTCTCATATAACAGTCTTTATTTTAAAGTCTATTTTGTCTGATATGAGTATTGTTACTCCAGGTCCTTTTGATTTCCATATGCATGGATTAATACCGTTTTCCATCTCCTCACTTTCATTCTGTATGTGTCCCTAGATCTGAAGTGGGTCTCTTATACATAGCATATATACAGGTCTTGCTTTTGTATCCATTCAGCCGTTCTATATCTTTTGGTTGGAGAGTTTTAATCCATTTACATTTAAGGTAATTATCGATATGAATATTCTTTTTTCAAATTTTTTATTCTTTTTCAAATTGTTTTCTCATTCACGTTATTATAGAATAATGAACAGAGTTCCCTGTGCTATACAGCAGGTCCTTGTTGGTTATGTGTTTTAAATATAGCAGTATGTACATGTCAATTGGCAGCTCCCAATCCATCCCTGTCCCCCACCCTTCCCCCATGGTAATCATAAGTCCAATACAAATATTCTTATTGCCATTTTGTTAATTGTTTTGGATTTGTTTTTGAAGGTCTTTTTTCTTCCTCTTTTGTTCTCTTGTGATTTGATGTCTACCTTTAGTACTGTGTTTGGATTGCTTTTTCTTTTTTGCATGTGTATCCAGTGTAGATTTTTAATTTGTGATTTCCATGAGATTTTGATATAGCTGGCTATATATGTAGAGATTGTTTCAAGCTTCTGGTGTCTTATTTTCAAATGCATTTCCAATATCTTGCATTTGTACTCTCCTCACGATTACTGGTTTTGATATCATATTTGTGTGTCGATGATTTCCTACCTTTACTTTATGTTTGCCTTTACTGATGTGCTTTCCTATTCATAATTTTCTTGATTCTAGTTGTGCCAAATCCCTTAGGATTTGACGTAAAGACGGTTTGGTGGTGCTGAATTCTCTTAGCTTTTGCTTGTCTATAAATCTTGTGATGTCTCCATTGAATCTGAATTAAAGCTTTGCTAGGTAGAGTGTTGTAGGTTTTTCCGTTTCATCACTTTAAATATATTGTGTCACTCCCTTCTGGCCTGCATAGTTTTTGCTGAAAAATCAGCTGATAACCTATGGGGATTCCCTTGTATGTTATGTGTTGCTTTTCCCTTGCTCCTTTTTATATTTTTTCTGTGTCTTGAATTTTTGTTAGTTTGATTAATACATTTCTCAGCATGTTTATCCTTGGATTTATCTTGTTTGGGACTTCCTGGACTTGAGCAAGTGTTTCTTTTCTTATGTTAAGGAAGTTTTCCTCTATAATCTCTTCAAATATTTTATCAGGCTCTTTCTATCTCTCTTCTCCCCCTGGGACCTCTATTTTGTGAATGTTGGTGCATTTAATGTTGTCCCATAGGTCCCTTATACTGTTGTCATTTCTTTTCATTCTTTTTTCCTTTATTCTGTTTTGCAGCTGTGATTTCCACGATTCTGTCTTCCAGCTCACTTATCTGTTCTTCTGCCTCAGTCATTCTGCTATTGATTCATTCTAAAGTATTTTTCACTCTAGTTGTTGTGTATTGTTCATCTCTGTTTGTTTGTTCTTTAAATCTTCTAGCTTTTTGTTAAACATCTCTTGTAATTCTGGATCTTTGCCTGTGTTCTTTTTCCAAGATCTTGCATCATCTTTACTATCATTACTCTAAACTCTTTTCCAGGTAGGTTGCCTATTTCCACTTCATTTAGTTGTTCTAGTGGGTTTTTATCTTGTTCCTTTGTCTGGAATATATTTCTCTGCTGTCTCATTTTGTCTCACTTTCTGTGTTGTGGACTCCTTTCCACTGGCTCTTGGATCATCGCCCCTCTTGCTTCTGGTGTCTGCCCTCTGCTGGGTCAGGTAGTCCTGAGGCTTGTGAAGGCTTCCTGGTGGGAGGGACTGATGCCTGCCCACTTGTGGATAGAAATGGGGTTGTCCCTCTGGTGGGCAGGCCTGTGTCACGGGGTGCGTTTAGAGGTGGCTGTGAACTCCGTATGGCTTTAGGCACCCTGCCTGCTGGTGGGTGGGGCTGTGTACCTATCCTGCTGGTTGTTTAGCCTGAGGCATTCTAGCACTGGAGTCTGTAGGCTCTTTGGTCTGGCAACATCTTGATGCCAAAATGGTGACCTCTGAGAGAGCTCACACTGATCAGTATTCTCTAGGGCCTCTGCCACCAGTGTCCTTGCCCCCACAGTGAGCCATGGCTGACCCCTGCCTCCCCAGGAGACCCTTCAAGATTCATAGGGAAGTCCAGCCCTGGCTCCTATGGAATTATTGGTTTGTTCTGAGTCCCAGTGTACATGAAACCTTGTGTGTGCCCTCCAAGAGTGGAGTCCCTGTTTTCCCCAGTCCTGTGGAGCTTCTGCTCTCAAGCCCTGCTGGCCTTCAAATCCAATTGCCCTGCGGGTTCCTCCTCTCCATGCCAGATCCTCATGCTGAGACCTGACGTGGGGCTCAGGACTCTCTCTCGCGGGATAATCTCTGCAATATAATTATTTCCTCATTTGTGGGTCACCCACCTGGTGGTTATAGGATTGATTATGTTGTGAAAGAACCCCTCTTACTCTCTCCCTGTGGCTTCGTTTTTGTCTTTGAATGTAAAATGATTTTTGGTAGGTTCCAGTCTTTTTTTTTTTAAATATTTATTTATGGCTGTGTTGGGTCTTCATTGCTGCGTGTGGGCTTTCTCTAGTTGCGGCGAGCAGGGGCTACTCTTCGTTGCAGTGTGCGGGCTTCTCATTGCGATGGCTTCCCTTGTTGCAGAGCACGGGCTCTAGGTGCACAGGCTTCAGTAGTTGTGGCTCGCGGGCTCCAGAGCTCAGGATCAGTAGTTGTGGCTCATGGGCTTAGTTGCTCCTCAGCATGTGGGATCTTCCCGGACCAGGGCTCGAATTGACAGGAAGATTCTTAACCACTGTGCCACCAGGGAAGTCCAGTTCCAGTCTTTTTTGTTGATGGCTATTCAGCAGTTAGTTGTGATTTTAGTGTTTTTGTGAGAGGAGGTGAGCTCAAATCCTTCTGTTCCACCATGTCTTCTGGAATTGAGGCGCTCCTTTTATTTTGGACGCTTGCTGCCTCTTTCCTCAGTGTGTGCTGGCCGTTATCTCCTTGAGTGGTGCAGACATGCACGATGTACATAGTGGTGCGTAATAAAATGGATTGTTTTAGTACTGACATAGTACTTGAATTTTGTGAATGTCTTATAATTTCAGGGAATAGTTTAAATAGAATTTCAGCTTTGGATGCTAGCGGTGAAGTTTAGGCCTTCTTCCTTGAGTCTTAGGGAAGTGTGTCGTTCTCCTTTTCTGGTTTACAAGACCAGGGTAATGTGTTATATTACAAAGGCTCTTCATTTTGGGAACTTGTTTTCAATAATGCTAGTTACTGGCATTAGCACTAAAATTGAAAGAAAGTATAAAATAGATACAGGTTATCTGATGATGATGAACAAGTGTACGGGGTATGCAGGTACAGCGGCCCTTGCGCACACCTGGGACAGCAGGGGCAGCGCTTGACACCTGCTCGTGGGTCTTGCAGCGGCGGCCTGTGCCTGCTCCTGGAGCCCATGATGGCGGCAGCAACTCACACCTGCCCCCGGTGCTGCTTTGGGCGGTATTGTTGCCTGAGAGTGCTCACAGGGAAAGAAGCTCTTATGGTGGTCTCTCCTCTCCTCATGTGCCGCACAGTAATGGTGCCTTGCCTCTCTGGTGAGTACACCCTCAGTTGCCACAGTCCAGCCTCTTCAGGCTGTCTCTGTGCAGCCATCTCCAGTCCTCTCTGTGCACTGGGATAGGACCCAGCCCCTAACGCTACTGACAAACGAGTGTGTCAGGCTGGGGAGTGCAGGGCAGTGGTGCTGACCTTCTGTGCAGGTTGCTCTCCATTTTTCCTTCCACAAACCAGCTGCTGCACTCTACTTCTAGGCTCCAAAGCACCCCTCCATCCAGGTTGATCTTCCCACAGATGAGGAGACTTCCCTGGGTGCGGGAACCGTTCCTCCTTCACAGCTCCCTCCCTGGGATGTAGGTCCTGTCCCAATTCCTTCTTTTTCTTTTTCCTCTTGTTGTATCCAGTTACGTGGAGGTTTTCTTGCGTTTTTGGAAGTCTGAGGTCTTCCTTCAGTGTTCAGTAGATGTTCTGTGTGAATTGTTCCACTTGTAAATGTATTTTTAAAAATTAATTAATTTATTTATTTGTTTTTGGCTGTGTTGGGTCTTCATTGCTGCACACAGACTTCCTCTAGTTGTGGTGAGCGGAGGCTACTCTTCGTTGTGGTGCACGAGCTTCTCATTGCAGTGGCTTCTCGTTGCAGAACACGGGCTCTAGGTGCTCAGGCTTCTGTAGTTGTGGTTCACAGGCTCTAGAGTGCAGGCTCGGTAGTTATGGCGCACGGGCTTAGTTGCTCCGCGGCATGGGGGATCTTCCTGGACCAGGGATGGAACCTCTGTCCCCGGCATTGGCAGGCAGAGTCTTATCCACTGCGCCACCAGGGAAGCCCTATAGGTGTATTTTTAATGTTTTTGTGGGAGAATGTGAGCTCCATGTCCTACTGCTTTGCCATCTTGATCCTCTCCCACCCCCACAATTCTTTTTGAGACATGTTCTTCTCTCCACACGTGAATTACAGATACTCGGGTGTGCATCACATTCTTGTGGGACTGTGCCTTTTATATTTCTTAAAGTCACCTTTTTCCTCCCATAGAGATGATCTGCAGGGCACCTCTTCAGTTCTTCCAGCGGTCTTAACAAAAAGTCTAATAGCCATGCCCTTGATTTGCTCTTTACTTGATACCCTGGGTATGGTCTTCTCCCTGAAGCTGTTTCTTAATGGCTACAGCTTTTATTTGATAAGAAAGTTTTATTTTCCAATCCTGAAATGTCTGAGCAATTTGTAGTCTCTTTAATTCAGCTTGCAAACAGACCACTTTTTTTCTGAAGTAATCTCTTTCTTGTATAATCTGACCAGGTACAGCTAGAAACAAACATTTTGTACATTTAACATTTTCCCTCAAATTCTACTCTCCCAACCTTTTATTAGCTCCCCCAAGTTTATTAAATAATTTTTTGTCAGATAATCCCATGCAACATTTTTACAAAATGTTTTGCCGTTACATGAGTCATTATTTTCCTAGTCTTCCTTAATGATTTCCTTGCCGTTTTTACAGCTTCTTATTATAGTTTCCTCACTACCTGCTTCCTGGTTCCAAATCTACTCTTATATATTTTAGGTTTTTACTACTGGAGCACCCCACTTATATCTTAACCATCTTCTGTATCTGTTCACTTTTGCCACAATAATGCCCCTGATTCAGTGGCTTAAAACAAAAATAATTTATTTCTTCTCAGACATCTTGGGAGGAGTTGATAGGCTTAGCTTGGCTCCAAACTGGAGTTTGAGTAAAGATCAGGTTTTCTTCCTTGGACCACCAGTATGGTGAGGGCATATTCTTAGCATGATGGTAGAAGCATGGGAAAGTTAAACTGAACAAGCACATTTTAAGTCTTTGTATGCAGTATATCTACTAACATCTCAAGGCCAAAAAGAGTCCTATGACTGAACCCAAAGGCAAAGTTCAGGGAGGTACTCTGCCTCTAGTGGAAGGGAGAGCAGTCACATGACAAAGGATGTAGATACTGGAAGAGGTGAAGAACTAGGGTCAGTAATACAGTATACCAAATAATTTAAACACTAATCAAAAGAAATATGTGAATGCTATATTAAGATCATATAAAGTCATTTTAAAACATTGTTATTAGTTATAAACAGTGACATTTCTTGACAAAATACTTAATTCACCTGGAAGCTAAAATAATTCTAAATAGGTATGTACCTAATAACATAGCCTCAAAATATAGAACACAGAAATTTATAAGACAGAAGGAGAAATATGGAAATTCATTATCACAGTGGGAGATTTTAACACACCATTCTCAATGACTTTTAGAATATGCAGACAAAAATTAATAGAAGGAAAATTTGAACAACTCAGTTAACAAACTTGATTTATTTATCTTGTATGTAAAACTTCAGAATGCGTATGACAGCTACATAATACCCATTATTAAATATTTTTTTAATGGAAGTATAGTTGATTCACAATGTTTTATTAGTTTCAGGTATATAGCAAAGTGACTCAGGTATATATAGATATATATTCTTTTTCAGATACTTTTCTATCATAGGTTATTACAAGATATTGAATATTAGTTTCCTGTGCTATACAGTAGGTCCTTGTTGTTTATCTATTTTACGTATAGTAATGTCTATCTGTTAATTCCAAACTCCTAATTTATCCCTCTCACTCCCTTTCCCCTTTGGTAACCATAAGTTTGTTTTCTATTTCTGTGAGTCTATTTCTGTTTTGTAAATAAGTTCATTTGTATATTTTTTTAGATCCTACATATAAGTGATATCATACGGTATTTGTATTCCTCTGTCTGACTTATAATACCCGTTATTTTTAAGTGCACACAGAATAATTTGTAGTCCCACCACACAGATATTATCAAAAAATGTCAAAATATTGAAACAGTACAGTATTAGATCACTATGGAATTAGGCTAGAAAAGAATATCATAAAGGTAATTAGAAAAGTCTCATATATTTGGAGATTTTAAAATATACTGTTAAATATCCCATGTCTCAAGGGAAAAAAATCACAATGGAAAAATAGAGAATATTTTTAAATAAATAATAATGAAAATTTTACATATCAAAAATTGTAAGAGTATAGCTAAAGCATTCTTAGAAGGAAAATTTTGGCTTTAGATGCATATATTAGAAAAAGAAAAACTGAAAACTCATGATCTAAGCATCCGTCTGAAGAAGGTAAAAACAAGAACAAATTAAAACCAACAGAAGCTAGAAGAAAAAAATAAAGATAATGAACAAACATTCAACAAATCAACAAAGGCAAAAGTTGTTTCTTGATATAATTAAAATTGATGTTTATTCCCAGGCAAGACTCATCATAAACTCATCGTTTTTTTGAAAAAGGCATAACTAACCAAATTCAGGAATTAAAAAATGAGGAACCTTACTATATATCCTAATTCACTATTTGGCAACCTATAGTAATATTAACAGTGTTCTGCTTGTGACATCACTTTTCATTGCATAAATAATCTATAATGCTCATGTACATAATATAGAAAAAAAGATACCAAAATAAAAATATAGTCCCACCACTTAGGAAAAAGTGTTTTCAATCCTAGATGCACATTGGAATCACCTAGAATGCATAATTTAAATATCAACACCTGGGCCCCTTAGAAGACCAATTAAATCAGAATTTCTAATTGTGTCCCTACATCAGTTTATTTTTTAAATTCCCCTGTTGATTTTAATATGCAGTCACATTTGTGAACAACTGATATAGAAAATAATAACATTTTGATGTTGTCCTTTCAGTCTTTTTGCTTACATAGACATACACTATGGAATTTTTATATAAATATGTTCTTACTAAGCATGCAACTTTGAAACCTTTTAAAGCTTAAAATCTAAATCATTTAGATTTACCAGCATGTCATAAATATCTTTCCATACCAGTGAATATATTTCTACCACTGCATTTTTAATAGTTACGTAGTATTCCATTATATGGATTTATTATCACTTATGTAACTAATCCACAATTATTGGGCACTTAAATATTCAATAGTATAAACACAGTGCTAAGAGAATATCCTTATAAAAGTGCTTTTCACACATCTATAAAAAGCACTCGTTAAAAAATCATTTATTCAAATACTTTCGTACCAGTATAATGCAAATAGTTTGTGACAGTTGGTAACTAAATTTTCATCTTAGATGCTCACCCAGGCATCATGTAGGTTACTTATGTTGAAAGAGATGTAGTAATATCTTTATCTTACTAACTATATCATCCGTAACCCAGTGCCTGATATACAGGAGGCACACAAAAATATTTGTTGAACAAGTGAATAAATTTAATTCCTTGGAATTATCTCGAATTCCTAGAGTATGTGGACCAGTCACATTCAAAAGAAAGATAACTTGGGAGCAAATCCAGTATGGAATGCCAAACTTGGAATCTGTGACCTAAAATCTTTTGCTTTCTAATTAATAATTAAGAAACAAAATAGTTATTGAGATCTTTGCTTAGTTAGCCATGACACTTTAAATATGGCCATTTCAGCATGTACATTTTAAGCTACCATTTATTGAATGTTTTATATCCATTATCTTATTTAATCTTCCCAACCACCTTGTATAGTGAATACTATTATTATCTTCATTTGAAAGGTGAGGTTCAGAGAGGTGAGGTGATATGCTTAAGGTCACAGAACCAGCAAAATTCAGAACAAGGAATTCATCTCTGGTTTGTCTGGCAGGAAAAAGAAGTACTCTTCTTTTTAACCACTGTACCTCCTAGATATTTCGGCTTTCTGATGCATTGGAGTATAATAATTTTTGGTGTTGCAATAAAAAATAACGTCCTTATAACACTAATACATGATGATGGAGAAATATTAGAAAATTCAGGTAAGCAAAAAGAATACAAATTATACCTAAACTAATTCTGTTATCCTTTGGGGGAGCAGTACTTTTTATCAATCTGAAAGAAGTACTTCACACTTGTGAAATTATTACATTCCTCATCATTCATTTTTGTTCACTGTCTGTAATCTTACTTTGAAATTTGGGTACTTGACATGCATGGAAGAAGCAGGACAGCATATATATTTTAAACTGACCATTGGCTATTTCTTTCCCAAGCATTCATTCATTGATAATTCAATCATAGATTTTTATTACACTCCTGTTTTGTTCCATACATTCTGCTACCTTTTGAGAATACAACAGTGATCAAAAACAGACATGGTCCCTGATCTCATGGGACTCTCACTGGATATGAAGTGTGTGACATGAATTAAAAATGACATAAGTAAAAGTAAACCTGCAACTGTAATAAGCACTATGCAAGAGAAGGATGTGAGTTTGTAAGAAGAGAATTTGACCTAGTCAGAAAAGGCTTTCTTGATGAAATAAGTAAGCTGATATTTGAAGGAAAGGTAAAGTAAGGAAGGAGGAGCCTTCCAAGGAAAGGTAATAATATTTGCAAAGCCCTGAGAAAAAGGAGACCTGGAAAATGAGGAATATAGAAAGAAAACTGGCATGGCTAAGGATACAGAAAGCAGCTGGAGACTGTTATATAAGATGTGGCTGGAGAGGAAGGTAGGACCTTCTAAGCTATGCAGAGGTCCTGAGGCAGGATCATACCTGGTATACTGAAAGATCAGCAAGGATTCCAGCATGGCTAGGGTAGCATAAACAAGGATGGTAGAAAATGAGACTAGAGAGTCAATGAGGTGCCAGATAGTCTTGTAATGCTGCTCAATAGCAGTTTCTGCAGTGATAGAAATGTTCTGTATCTGCTGTCCACTGATAGCCACTATTCACTTGAAATTGAGCACTCAAAGTATAGCTAGTACAATTGAGGAACTCATTGCTTAGTTTAATTTAATTTTAATTTTAATAGCCTCTAGCTGCCATGATGTCCAGTATAGTGGCTGTTGAACACTGGAAGTGTGGCTAATGTAGCTGGAGAACTTAATTTTAAATTAAATTAAATTAAATTGAAATAGTCATGTGTGGCTACCATATTGTATAGTGCAGCTAAAGCCTTCTGGACTTTGGCTTTTACTCTGAAATAAATTTAAATTGCCAGAGGCCTATAGCCAAATTTGTATTTTGTTTTACTTTTAAGCAAAGTAATGAAGTTTTCTTTTTTGTTTTTTTTGTTTTTTTTTTTTTTCGGTACGCGGGCCTCTCACTGTCGTGGCCTCTCCCGTTAAGGAGCACAGGCTCCGGACGCGCAGGCTCAGCGGCCATGGCTCACGGGCCCAGCCGCTCCGCGGCATGTGGGATCTTCCCGGACCGGGGCACCAACCCGTGTCCCCTGCATCAGCAGGCGGGCTCTCAATCACTGAGCCACCAGGGAAGCCCAAGTTTTCTTTTTTGATAGGATAAATGAGAAGTGAAGGTATATGAAAACCTAAAGAAGTACATCATTTCCTTGACTCTCATTTTAAATTGATATCTTGAGATGTATTGTACCTCAGAAGGTGAAATGTACATAATTAGAGCATATCTTACTTTTTCTTTCCTGCCTCAGCTTAAATGTCTCATTTTCATTAAAGCCATCCCTGACCCCTTGCCGATAAGGTAGCTCCTCCCCAGTTAACATTCTCATAGAGCACTGCTCTTCCTCTTCATATCTTGCCATATGTTAATCTATGTAGATATTTGTATAACTATTTAATATCTTTACCACAACTCCTAACCACATATAAGATTATTATTTAGGGCAGGAACCGTATCTTATTCACACTGATTCCACAGCATATAGAATCATAGTAGGCCCTTAATGAATATTTGATAAGTGAATAAATGAATAAAGAAATGGATAACTGTTCAGCAGTCTCTTCTCTACTAAACTGATCCATCTGCTTATTTATCCATACTATCACCCCCCACCTCTGGCCGTGCAGTGTTAGGGACTCCCCTTAACCATTTATTCATCCCATTTGCTTAAAACTATCAATAAGTGTAAGTCTCAATACTATCCTAATCCATTAAGCAGTCTTTATTGAGAGACCTTTTCCTACCCAATAATAAGGAATTTAACCATCTTAGAGTAAGACCCAAAAGAATTTGTAAAAAGGTAGCTTGGTGACCTCTGTAGCTCAGAACTGAATTACTCTACAGTAATAACCCACTGTCTGTCCCTCAGCTTTCATATAAATGATAAGAGTCTACTTTATTTTAAATGAATTGCCCATTTCGAGACAGAGTAGTAATGTATATGACGAATGGCAGTTGTCTCATGGCATTTCGCTTAGCTAGCTTTACACAATTCCATCATCGTTAGGTTACTTAAGGATGTATATGCCCTTATGTTGAGTTTGTCTTTGGGATTCAGTCTTATCAAGAACCCTCAGTTCTAGTTCTGCAGCACCTGACACTGACTTTCAGTTACTTTGGTCCGCAGTGGGACTGTTTTCTCTACTATATAAGAGAGTTGGAGGACTGTCGGAACATCTTAGTATAACTTCTGAATTGTACTAAGAAATAGAAACTTACCGTTGAGCTATTTCCTCTCATGAAACATACAGTGATACTTAGGCCGGAAGTGAGCATCCAGTGACTTGGGTTTCACTCTTAGCCTGCCTCCAACTCAGTGTGTCACCTTCAATGTACTTAATCACTCTATTCTTCCACCTAGAACCTGCAAAGAGAATCTGTCCTAATCCCTACCGTTCACAGTGATATTAGAAATAATAAAATAATTCACCTCTGTGAAGCACACTAAAATCCTACAAAACCAATTCTATGCAAAGATTGTTAAATGTGTATGTATAGGATTGCTGGTGTTTCGAGCCAGGAAAAACAGTATCACCTGTTCAGGTCACCACCACAGGAGGCCTCTTAAAAACAGGTTGACTCAGCCATGTGATGACTTATGATTTTTATTGACACATAGTTCTCTTTTACTGCCAAAGGAAAAACCGTGAGTCTGGAAGGAAGAATTAAAAGTAGTAGCTTCTTAGGAAATTAGTGCTGCAATGAACTATGTCAGTTTGTTCTTTAAGCAGGTCTGGCAATTACCCTGGAATTCTAGGCCTTCATATTTTTTCCAAGTGTTTTTCTTTATGCTTCATCATTCCTGATGAAAGAAATGAAATAGTTAAGAGAAAAGCTACAGGTTGTTCTGAAAAGACACCAAGTTTCTCAGAGAAGTGGTTATCTTTGGTGGTGCTCTGACCAGCAGTGCTGAGAGCCACACTGGTCCAGTGAGTAAAGCATGGCTTTTTTGAGTCATAATACGCTGTACCTTTTCTACTCCCACTGCTGCTTCCAGGATTAATCTCCTGCCCTGGCAAATCATCACACACACACACACACACACACACACACACACACACACACACACACACACACCCCATCCCTGTCCAGTGCACCCAGTGGTGGGGGGAGGGGGCAAAAAAGACAAAGTCATTTATATAATGTGTCTCCCTGCTGAGCCCCTAATGGCCGAAGCTTTTGTTCTGCATTCAGTGGCTGCAGTGTGATGGGCAGGAAGCCCGCAGTCTCCCTTTGTTCCATGGCCTTATTCAGCAATTTAGATCCATCATAAAAATCAAATATGCATGTTGCAATCGCCTTGCCTACAGCAGCTTCAATTTTCACCTTTCTTTAATTTGAACTCCACAGGGGAAAAAAGAGGAGGAAGGGAGAAAGGGAGAATGTGGTCGGGGGGGGGGGGCGTGGAATTTTTCTGTGTTTTTGCTTAGTGGACTGTGAAAATAGGCAGTAATGAAAAAATATATTTTTAATCTCATAGATGTATCCCTTCAAAACAGCACATACCACCAAACCAGGCTGGTAGAATCCCTTCTGAAAATGCCCTCAAGCCATACCAGTTTGCTAAGGCTCCAAAACTGGATGTGAAATGATGGGAAAAGAGAAAAGCATGAGAGTATTACAAAAGAGTAGAAACAGGCAGACTGTCTTTCAGGCTTGAGGAGTCATCCTTTTCAGAGAGGTGACACTACACCACTTCTAATTATGGCCAAAAAGAATGTTTTATGTTCAGCTGACAGTCATGAGTTTCTTTTGTATAAGAAATGATTTGGGGAAAGGGTTCATAGAGGGAGTGAGAAAGAGATTACATTTAAAGATATATTTCCTCTCCAAATAAAAATGAACACATTGACAGAGTTGTTTTTGTCCACTTATTGATTTGCACACTATATTTAAAAATTTCCCAGAACTTCAAAGGATGTGCTCCCTGGGGTTCAAATAAATTTGCATCAGCAGCTTTGATATTGATTATTCAGAAAAATACAGAAACCCTTTACCTATTTCATTATAAGCAATGGCTTTACAGAGGGGTTCGTGCCCTAATATAAACAATATGGCCAATATTTATTCGATTTATTAAAAAAATGAAAGATCTGAAGAACTGTGCCTCTTTATGCCTGGTTTCACTTACAATATAGATTTTTGAAGGCTCAAGCTAAAGTTGAAGCCGACCAGTTTCAAGATTCTTTGCCTATTCTTATAAACGGAGCTTTTTTAGGGTAATTCCAGGGAGATTTGCTGGAGGCAACATTAGACAGACACTGAACATAATATAGCATGGATGCACACTGAAAGAGTGATCTTGGGGATCATTCAAGGTTGAAAAGCCTTTGATTGTCTTGAGTGGAGCTTCTTCTGGAAGATGTACTGAATGAGTCTGGGATCAAGTTTGATCCAGTTGTAATATGGAAATCTACCAGATTCTGCTATGACTAATTAGAGATGTGTAAAGATGGTTTCTCTTTCCCAACATTATTGATTTTCCTTTCAAACCCCCCCTGTTTCACAGAGAAAACCTCTGGCATTTAAAAGTGTTCAATTTACTACAGTTCACTGATGCATGTAATCTTTGCTAACTGCATCCCATTTTCTCTGAACTTGGTTTTTCAGGCCCTCTTATGTTCTGGGTGTGTTTTAGATTTACTTTAGGTTTTAATTGAAATCAAAGATGCACCCAGGACACACGAGCACTGAGAGGATAAATTTAATATGGAATTTTTTTTAGTTGTAATTTTTCCCTTCTCTCCATTGGAAATACGGGGAATTATCCATGCCCATAAAAAAGTGTGATTTTAAAAAGTGGATTCTACACAATTTAAGCTTACATATGAGTCAAGGGATTTATGTCTCCAATCTTATCTGGCCTGGAAAAAGTGAAAAAATTAAGATGGCTAATAGTACTTGGAATTTAAAACATTGGCGAAAATCTGTGATTGAATAGCATAACTCAGGCAAAGCTATGGCTCTATGCCACCTCAACTCCTCTCTCCCCATCCCATCTTTTAACACTGCCCCATATCTTTTAGAGTACTGTGAACAGATATCATACCCTGTAACTTTTCATTAAAGTCCGGGTCATATGCTGGCATTTTATGTTTTCAACTTCTCTCATGAGGAAAGTTGCTAGATAGATGTATCAGATGATAAACATTGCATATTGGAGAGTGAAGCCTTTTCTCTTTGAATTTAAGATAATTTAATTTATAAGGTATATCTTTAATTGAACATTTTCCTCTCTTCTTTCATATGGGAACTTTTTTTGGTCCTTAGCTCTCTCTCCTTAAGAAATAAATTGTAGAAGGCAAAAGGTAAAAATTGTTTGACTAGGACTTCCCGGGTGGCGCAGTGGTTGAGAGTCCGCATGCCGATGCAGGAGACATGGGTTCGTGCCCCGGTCTGGGAAGATCCCACATGCCGCAGAGCGGCTGGGCCCGTGAGCCATGGCCGCTGAGCCTGCGCGTCCGGAGCCTGTGCTCCGCAACGGGAGAGGCCACAACAGTGAGAGGCCCACGCACCGCAAAAAAAAAAAAAAAAAAAA
>NC_041230.1:40925155-40946974 GCF_002837175.3 Physeter macrocephalus | reverse complement strand
AGAGGCCCATGTACCACACACACACACACACACACACACACACACACACACACACACACACACACACACACACAAATTGTTTGACTATTTTCTTGACCAGTCTTCCTTTTCAGGGCACCTGGTTTACATTTCAGGTCATTCCAACTACGAACATTATTCTTACCTATGCTTTATACATAAATGTTAGATTTCTTTTCCCTCAAGATTTGAGAGTCCTCAAAGTCCCTCTTTCCCCTCGGTATTAAATCCATGTTGAACTAATGACAAGTCTCAACATATACAGTCTGTATATATATATATATATATATATATATGTATATGTATATATAGAGAGATTTTATATAGATAGCCTGTATATAGAGCCTGTCTCTATATATACAGTCATGTAGAAGTTGAGGATACAGCCTCCAGAATTATACATTCTCTGTTCCAATTCTTTTCCATCCTTGACCAGCTCTGTGACCTTGGGAAATTTAGGCCTTAGTGTCTTCATTTGTAAAATGAGTATACGAAGATAATAGCACCTAATTCATAGGATGGTGAGAATTAAAAGAGATTCTGTAAAATGTTGTTTCAGGTTGGGTTCCTAGGGAAGCAAACACTCAGGTCAAACTTAACATTCAGGATGTTTATTATTTATTATGAAGTGCATTTTGGATCAACACCTGTGGGAAATGAGCTGTACTGCATCCCAACAAAGACCTCAGCCAACCCCTTAGGTAAGTTTTTTCAGTGAGAGCTGACAATTGAGGGCTGTCTTCTTTTAGGACTCACATCAACTGGTGAAATAAGTCCTTCTTCATTCCTGAGGGGGATCTGGGTGGCATGTTACAATGTCTACCAGAAGTATTTAGTAAGTGTTCAAGAAATATTAGTTATATAGTAGTAACAGTGTATATTTACCTACTAGACCATTCTTATTTTTCATGATCCCAAACAGTTGCTCCCATTATATATTTTAATTACAAGAGGCAGTATAGTGTTGTGGGAAGAGCATAGCTCTGGAACTGGACTTCTGGGTTTGAGTCCCATTTCCCCAACTCTTTGAATAGTGCCAGGCATGTGATATACTCTCTTGTGCTTATTGTTATTAGTATTTTCTTTTTTCTCTTAAGTTAGACATGTAGGTACTTTGGAATCAGAGAATTCTTGGTAAAAAAAAACCCAGCTCTATCACTTACCAGCTGTTTTGATCATGGGCATGTTATTTAATATGATACTCAGTTTTCACATCTATAAAATAGAAATAATGATGTCCTTCATAGAACGCACCAAGAATATGAAGGAGTTATGAGCCTGTGTTTCAGTTCCTTATCCGAAATACGGGAATATCTTACCCTTGGGATATTGTGAAGATTATGTGAGCTCATATATGAAATGCACGTAGAATGATGCCTGACACAAGGTACACGTTCACTTAAGTGTTAGGTATACGACAACTGTATAAAGCCCTCTACATAGTGCCTTGCATATGATAAGCACTCAGATATTATTTTTGAAGTCTGTCAAGGATGTTTTCTTCTCTCCTTTTAGCCTTTATTTCCTATTTCATCTGGCCTGCTCTTCCTTTCTTTTTGATTATTCCTTTCCTCTGTCCTCACTTCCTTAAGGTTTTTGGATGTTATTTGTGGGTCAACATTAAACCATATCCTCTAACAACTTTAAAAAAATTAATTTTTTTTGGTTCTTGAGACAATAAAGCTGATGAGTGATTAAACATTATCTTCAGGTACAGGAAGGCTCTTGTTACAGAAAGGATGGTTGCCCGTTCTTGTGCATCGTCAGGACAGAAGAAGAGAAATAGACTTAAATGTTGCATAAATACAACATGGATGAACAAAGAGAATGATAGAATCTCCAACCCTAAGAGAGGCTAGACGCAAAGAATATTCTTAATTTACCTAGAATAGCTGTGTAATGTGTTCCCAAAGAAAAGAGAAGATTCTTTTTTTCCTATGCATAATGAAAAGGTTATTTTTTTAATTTTTAATTTAATTTTTATTTCATATTGGAGTATAGTTGATTTACAATGTTGTATTAGTTACTAGTGTACAGCAAAGTGATTCAGTTATACATATGTACATTCTTTTTCAGATTCTTTTCCCATATAAGTTATTACAGAATATTGAGTAGAGCTCCCTGTGCTATACAGTAGGTCCTTGTAGATGATCTATTTTATATACAGTTGTGTGTATATGTTAATCTCAAGATCCTAATTTATCCCCCCCAACCTTTCCCCTTTGGTAACCATAAGTTTGTTTTTGAAGTCTGTGAGTCTGTTCTGTTCTGTAAATTCCTTTGTATCATTTTTTAAGATTCCACATGTAAGTGATATCATATGTTATATGTCTTTCTCTGTCTGACTTCACTTAGTATGATCATCTCTAGGTCCATCCATGTTGCTGCAAATGGCATTATTTCATTCTTTTTTATGGCTGAGTAATATTCCCTTGTATATATCTACCACATCTTCTTTATCCATTACTCTGTAGATGAAAATTTAGGTTGCTTTCATGTCTTGGCTGTTGTAAACAGCACCGCAGTGAACTTTGGGGTGCATATATCCTTTTGAACCATGTTTTTTTTTCCAGACATATGCCCAGGACTGGGATTGCTGGTCATATGGTAGCTCTATTTTTAGTTTCTTAAGGAACCTCCATACTGTTCTGCATAGTGGCTGTACCAGTTTACATTCCCACCAACAGTGTAGGAGGTTCCCTTTTCTCCACACCCTCTCAGTGCGCGTGAAACCTTGTGCGCACCCTGGAGTCTCTGTTTTCCCCAGTCCTATGGAGCTCTTGCACTCGAGCCCTACTGGCCTCAAAACCAAATGCTCTGGGGACTCCTCTTCTCAATGCCAGACCCCTAGGCTGGGTAGCCTCACATGGGTCTCAGAACTCTCAGTCTTGTGGGAGATCCTCTGTGATATATTATTTTCCAGTTTGTGGGTCACCCAGCTGGCAGGTATGGGTTTTGATTATATTGTGAAAGCACCCCTCCCACCATCTTGTTGTGGCTTCTTCTTTGTCTTTAGATGTAGAATATGTTATTTTGGTAGGTTCCAGTCTTTTTTTGTCAATGGTTCTTCAGCAGTTAGTTGTGATTTTGGTGTTTTCATGAGAGGAGGTGAGCTCAAGTCCTTGTACTCTGCCATCTTGTCTCTAACCCCTTGGGAAGATTCTAATGAATCCCCTTCTAGCCCCACAATCCTCTGATTCTGTTTTTCCCAAACATTTTAACTGTAAATATTACCTGCTAGTGTGTACCTCGCTTGGGCTATATTCTGTTGTCATACTGTCCTTCCTGGTTTCATAATAGCTGATGCCCTTTATAAACATGTCAGAAAGGATCTCAGTTTGGCACAGCCATCTGCTATTTCTAACAACTTATAAACGTTTTCTCTTTACAGTAGTGTGTGATAGTAAATAATAAGGTAGCCGTAACTTTCTTTTGCACTCCAGCAGAAATAAATAGCCTGAATAAATTCACCTTACTCATACATAGAGGTTTTTTTTTATTATTATGTTTTAGATTTAAACACTGCCAAGTGTTAACATTAAATTGTTATTTTGACAGGAATTTGATAGTATGATTATGGCCTTTATAATCAATCATGTAGAAAATCATCTTAATTAAATAAACAAAAACTTAAGGAAAAGGAACATTTTGCTTGAGTTGATTCCATAGGAATAAGAGGAAGAGTGGCACAAAATAGAAGCAGACATCTGTGGAAATAAAGGAGAAAAATCTGCAGTTCTCAAAATCCTAGACTTCTCTTTTGAGGATATTATTATGTAAAGATCGAGGAAATACACAGCTTCAAACATATCCATATATATATATATGGGTATGTATATATAAAAGCTGTATTTTGATGGCAAAGCTATATCATCTTTGTCATACTTTGAACTACTGTAGCATCTCCTACCCAGGAATCTCAAATTCCCAGAAATTCTATACATAATAGTTATTACATGTTAAAATATATGAATCATAGACCTTTTCTTCATGCAAGTCCCTGGGAGTGTATGAATTATATCTCATTGTTTTTAGAACTTTTTCTTTGGGTTCCTCCTGGTTATCTCCACTGAAGAGAGACCTGTGCCCTGTTGGTAAGATTTTTAGAGACTTCATGGCACAGGAATATTCTCAATTATATTTTGTCATTAAGACATCATTCCTCAAGAATTTGAGGGTGCTAGATGGATTGTGAATGTGAGTGTGTGTGTGTAACCCACTAGAAGTTTTTTTTTTTTAATTTTCATATCTCTTGTGCTTGGCATGTAGTTGGTGCTCAATAAATAATAATAGTTGAGTGAGTCCATAAAAATATGTTGTTTTTTTACAGTTATTCTTTTGGGATGCTGTATTTTTATTACATCAATGTCCAAAACAGTTCTGGAATTGCCTTCAGACTGCAGTACAGTCTTTTGAATACAGTCATCTTTTCATATCAGTTAACATGTACTGAGCGCCTATGGTGTGTGTGTGTTATTAAATATTAATATAAATATTATATATATAAATATTAATATAAATATATTAAATAAATTTATTTATCATCATGATTTCACCCTTCAGTAGTTCATTTATTTTTAATTATAGCAATTGCCTGCCAATCTTCCATCTGTTAGTAACTGAGTGCTGAAAGGGGACAGTGAAAAATAAGAAATGGTTCCACTCCTCCAAGAGTTATAATTTAGCAGTGTATGTACAAATTAAAATGTATGTACAAATTCTATTTGTAGAAGAAGTATCTGAGTGAGTTTCATGGAAGAGATAGCATCTCAGATGGAACTTGATGGATGTGGACAGCAGGCACAGAGAAAATTGTAATCAAGACCCAAAAGCAGAAAAGCATTTGGTTTGGTCAGAGAATGATGAATAGTAGTAGTTAAGCTAGGCAAAGAAACAGGGAGGTAGATCTCTGGAGCCAGAATCCCTGGGTAAAAATCTCAGTAGTGACACATATTATCTGCGTTCTTTGACAGGTGACTTGAACTCTGTGTCTTGGTTTCTCATCTGTAAAATGGGGATAATATTTTTACCTACCTTACAGGGTTGATATGAAGAATAATATGTGTAACCACCTAGAATAATGCTGGGCACATAGCAAGTACTATGTAAGTGTTAGAAGGTGAGAGAGTGGAGAATCTTCCCTGGAAGCCACTGAAAGTTTTTGAGCAAGAGGGCAAAAAGATAGGAGTTATGCTTTGAGAAGATGATCTTGGTGGTACTGTGCATGATTGATCATCAGAAAGACATTAGTTAAAAGAGAGAGGTCTTGGAAGGAGA
This sequence comes from Physeter macrocephalus, assembly GCF_002837175.3. Classification (NCBI taxonomy): domain Eukaryota; kingdom Metazoa; phylum Chordata; class Mammalia; order Artiodactyla; family Physeteridae; genus Physeter; species Physeter macrocephalus. The sequence continues at coordinate 40,941,679 of NC_041230.1, read as the reverse complement.
AATGAGGGCTTGAACTGGGACATTGACTGAGGGAATGAAAAAGAAAAGATGGATGCAAGAGATATCAAAAGGTCCCCAACGACACATGCATACTAACTTCTAAAGCTTTTGAATTGAGAGTATCTTTGTTTTTGAAACAATCAAGAGTCATTTGGAAATGTCTAGTGACAAAGGTGGGAGATTTTTAGTTATATAACAGAAAAGATGAATTTTAATAGTAGTTAGGTGGATTTTGTCTATGGCTTCTGAAACTGATACTCAAGGCAATTCCAGAAGAAATTTGCTAGGAAACAAAAAATGTATAGTACATTTATCAATGGAATAGATATGTAATTTTCCCCACTGTAAGGGAAAATCCTCACTTGGTTGTATGAATGTTAGTGTACTTATTTAATCATCAGTAATATTGTATATACTAACTTTTTAATGAAAACCTTTAATAAAGTTTAAAAATAAGTCATAATTTATAATGATAATTTCTTGCATACATTCTTATAGAATGAGGATAAAAATACTTAAAGGATAAGGACCATAATTTGGCCTTTTATTCATTTTACTTACCATTTTCTGCTAATATATGTACCTCTTGGATGTTACCACATCTTGATATTCTTTCTTTCTGTTAATATTTGTTTTTATATTCTATTAAAAAAATACCAGCTACTTAAAACAGAAAAAGGAAGGGAGGGTGGGCAAGCCAGGATTTGTCAACTTTAGTAACGACAGAAGCTGGAGATGAGACTTCTGTTACACTTGGGTGATCTGAAAGGCTTTGCATAGCTGTTCAAAGATGCATTCTTGCACTGCCATTTTCTATATTCTGTTGCAGTCCTGATAACATTGGGTTTATTAAGGGTCTCTTTGCCATATTGTTTGCCTTTGTGCAGTTCACTAAATGTTGTCCTCTGTGCTGATTCTATCAGCTTTCTCACTTTACACCTGCCCTGGAATGATGATAAAGGGCCGAAAGTTTCCCTGAAAGAATTTCGTATGAAACATTGAACACTATGTTTTACTTAAGACATCCTTTTCAGGTAAATGAACCACAATACCAGTTTTTAAAGTTAAATTGCTACAAATGTTTCCAAGATAAACATACAACTTATAAATCTTTAAAAATTATCAATTAATGAATACATAATGTGATATACATTTGCACAATAATCCACAAAATACAATGATTAATATTGAGCAGTCAGTTAGGAAGGGCTGTTGTGACTGGAGACTACACCAAGAGCGGGGTTCTTTTCCACCAGATATGTCCAAGGAACTCGACATCTGTTTTCATTTCCCATAGTGAAAAAAGGTTTGAAACAATGTGTGATATCCTAAAAATGAAACAGAACTCCTTGATGAATTAAGAGCAGAAATCTGGATGGAAGTCATTATGAACTGTAGTCTCTGCCTCTGGTTGAAAAGAAAAGACAGTAGGAAAATCCTTCAGTCATCAGTTTAACCAAGACTGCCATTGGAGATACTGGAAGGAACTGGGTTCTCTTTGTCAATTCCAACATAGGATTTTCTTATTGATATTTGTTACCTAAGCCTTATTTTGCAAATGAAAACATACAAAAAAATCATTTGGCAGGAAAAATGCCAGTAATTATTTTTGAAACATAATTGCTTCTCAGCTTAAGGTTAACCATTTTCTACCTTTATCTTCTGCCAAATCCAAACATAATGGGTTTGCTAAGCCCAGTAGTGGGAGATTGAGCGGCAAGAGACAGATTCAGGCTGCTAATTTTTCAGTATAACATCAGGCCAGTGAAACTGGAATGGGATGGAACCCCTGATGGGCACATTCCAAATTCCTAGATAAATCAGCAAAGGAAACATATGAACATCCAAGAGTGTGAGATTGAATTCTCAGCCCTGGATGCCATTCTCTCCTTGAGTACTCAGAAAATTCAAAATTAACTCTTGGTTATAAACAAAAAAATTACCTGCTCTGACTGGCTGGTTTTCATTTGTTAACTATGGTGTCTTAGTCTGTTTGGGCTGCTAAAACAAAACACCATAGACTAGGTGGCTTATAAACAACAGAAATTTATTTCTCACAGTTTTAGAGACTGGGACGTCCAAAGTCAAGTTATCAGCAGATTTGGTGTCTGGTGAGAACCTGCTTCTTGGCTCATAGATGGCTGTCTTTTCTCGGTCTTCACATGGGCAAGAGGTGTGAGGGATTTTTCTGGGGTTTCCTTCATAAGGGTACTAATCCCATTCATGAGAGCTCTGCCCTTATGACCTAAACATCTCCCAGAGGCCCCAGCTTCTAACACTACCACATTGAGGGAATAGGTTTCAGCATACAAATTTTGGGGGAACACAAATATTCAGTCTCTAGCACATGATGTTATCTTGTAGCTCTTCAGGGCAGCAAACTTGTACTGTCCGAAAAGCAGAAATAAAAACTTCACTTTTTTCAGGGACATTTCTGGCAAATGAAAGCAAGAACTTTACTGTCTGTTAGAAATGGCAATAAAAACTCCAAAACTCTTTGAAATAACACATTTTGTTACTCTTCTACATTCTACTGACTGTCCTTACCAGCGCTTTGAAAGGAATTTGAGCAGTAACTGGGCACACAGCCATGCCAAGAGCTTAAATTGAGCTGAGGGCCTTCAAGCAAATAAGACTCCTGATAGCAAACAGAATTCCCTGGTTTATAGGTGTTTTAATATAACTAGTTGTTATGCAGAATAACCTCCTGTGGGATATTGATTATTGAAGTATATGTAAGCACTTGCTACATTGTGAAGCATCACCAAATGTATCTCCTTTAGGATTGTCCTCTTCCCATTGATGGATATAGTGGACATTCATTCACTCAACAAATGTTTACCAAGTGCATACTATGTCCCAACTACTTTTTATAAGTACTAGAAAAATAGTAATGACTAAAACATAAAATTTTATGCATAAATATGTAAATAAAACAAAAATGCATAACAAAAAAATTAATAAAGAAGTTCAGAAAGTGTTAAGTGCTGTGAAGAGAAAAAAGCAGGCTATTGAAATAGCGTGTGAGGCAGATTGTGAGTTTTGGGCAGGGAACAGGAGAAACATTTTAAATAGGTTAGTCAGGAAAGGTCACTCTGAGGATCTGATAGCTGAACCAGAGCCATGGGTGTTGAGAAGTCTGCCATAAATTCCAGGTGGAGGGAACAAGCATTGTGAAGACTCTGTGACAGGAACAAACTTGGCTTATTCAAGGAATGACAAGAAGGCCAAGTCATATAGTAAGTAAAGATCCTTGGAACTTGTAATCTTATAGCCACAGCATGACAAATGAATGAGAGAAGATAGGAAACGTAAAGTAAAATCTCTTTACTTACAAATTTTTATTTTTGCATGTGTCCTTTCATAGCTAAAAAGACAAGATGAACCATTTTAAAGAACAGAATTATCTTGACTGTTTTACCACTTTCCCTTAGTGTCCTTAGAAATCTTTACCTTCGAATACCATGCCTCCATTCCTCCTTCTTTGACTATTCAGAAATATTCTCCCCAATGATTACACTTTGATAAAATTTACAGAGGAAATAGAGATTATTTCTTTTATGCCTTTTCATTATAACCTTATCAAAGAAAATGGTGGAGAGAAAAATGCTGAAGAAATACATACTATAGTAATTATATCTTTTGAAACAATTTCTGCCTTTGTTATAATAGATTCAGGCCATTATGTTCCATTAGGTCAATGTCACATGTGAATTTGGGCAGATTATGTAACCTCTCTTGAACTCCAGTTTCCTCATCTATAACATGTGGAGGTTGATCTCATAGGGTTGTAAGGATTACATGCGATCATGCACACAGCGTGTTTAGCATAGTACTAGGCACATAGAATAGATCATGTTTATGGAGCACTTACTGTTATCATGAACATCTTCATTCCTTCCAGTCACCTCCCAGTAAACCTTTTCTGCAAACTTTTCAAGGAGCCCCAGTAAACTTTTATGTTGGCTTTTCCCTCAGTTCATGCCACTGATCAAATATCTTTCTCTTCAGTGTCCAGCTGAAAGAAATTGTATATTTATGAGACCATCTTTCGGTACCAAAAATGCCAGAAGCCAGTGGTCTACTAAAAACCTAGTATTAATTCAGGCTCCTGTCAAGCTCCTGACAAAGCCTATACACACGGTGTAGCTATGCCAAGGATTCCAGAGCATAGGTGAAAATGTGTGAGTATGTAGCCCTTGATCTCCTGAGCTGCATTTGGCAAGTCTCTGGTCATTCATTTCTGTCTAATTAATGACATTCCTGGTATATGGGGATCATATAACACAGAATGTGTTCATACTCTGCCTGCAGAAATCCACTTTGTTCTCTACCTGAAAAAAAAAAAAATTGGCAACCTCTGCTTTTTGTTTCTTTATTGTGTAATTTTGAGTACAGTTCTCTCTCTCTTTTCTTTCCCTCCCTCTCTCCCTCTCCCATTTTTTTTTCTTTTTTCCCCCATCCCTCCTCTCCTACCCTCCCCTGACTCCCTCCTCTTTTCCCACCTCTTCCATCCTTCCCTGTCCTTTTCTCCCTTCCTCCCTCCCTCCCTTTTCTCTCTTTCTCTCTCTCTTGCTTTTCTAGTAAAGGGAGAATAGAAGAACCTTTGTGGGGTTGGAGGTGGTCATATAATAGGAGGAAACTAAAATCATCATCTGAATTGATTCTAGAAGTTTTCTTGAAACTCAAGAATAAGTTTGTTTCAGTAATGCTAATGTTATCATGGTTCTCTGAGAAGACCATGACCATTCCCACTGTCACATTTTAGCATCTGCTATTTTCCTTGCCTAGATGCTTTTTTCTCTTCTCTTCTTTCATCCTTCAAGACCAATCTTAAATTTCACCCCTTCCAGTAAATCTTACTAACTCTGGACTTGATTGATCTTTGTTCTTCCCCCCACCATGCTGTTAGATACTTTTTGCTATTTAATTCATATTATTGAGCCTTGCATATAAGTTTAAAGGCTTGTTTCCCCAGTTTAAGGTTTTTTTAGAGCAGTGATCATATCATAGACATTTTTAGTTTCTCATTGTTTCCATTTCTCCCCACCCAACAATGATCATGCTTTTTTTTTTTTTTTTTTTTTTTTAGTTTATTTTTGGCTGCGTTGGGTCTTCATTGCTGCATGAGGGCTTTCTCTGGTTGCGGTGAGCGGGGGCTACTCTTCATTGCGGTGCGGGGTCTTTTCATCGCAGTGGCTTCTCTTGTGGTGGAGCACGGGCTCTAGGCACTTAGGCTTCAGTAGCTGTGGCACGCAGGTTCAGTAGTTGTGGCGCACGGGCTTAGTTGCTCTGCAGCATGTAGGATCTTCCCTAACCAGGGCTCCAACCTGTGTCCCCTGCATTGGCAGGCGGATTCTTAACCACTGCGCCACCAGGGAAGTTAGAGTGCAGGCTCAGTAGTTGTGGCGCACGGGCTTAGTTGCTCTGCAGCATGTAGGATCTTCCCTAACCAGGGCTCCAACCTGTGTCCCCTGCATTGGCAGGCGGATTCTTAACCACTGCGCCACCAGGGAAGTTCCGACCATGCTTTTTAAAACACCTGAACATTCCTCCTTCCAAGGAAAAGGCCATGTTAGCAAAGTTTTAGACCTTTTGAACTGAATCAAAGACAACTGTATATTTTATAGCATCATAGATACTACACAAGGCAAAACTTAGCTGTTCTTGTAAGAAGCCTATCTGTAATACAGTAACAGACTGAGTTCAGTTAGAATGCCTCAGGGCATACCTCTATACCCTGTTTCACCCCAGATTTTCAAGTGAGTTTAGAACATCTGAGTCAGAGCATTTCCAGAGTCAGTCATCTCTGGAGAAGTCATGCCAACCCCCAAATAAGTTAAAAATCCTTGAAGAAAAACTAGTTTTTTTGGTTTCTCCTATTATATGTGTTTGATCCATTTAGCTTCTCATTTATACCACCACCAGAAGCTAAAGAATGAACACCAGTCATTCACGTTTTAAATTTTTTGTTGATAGGTTTAGTGATTTGGCTAGAGAAGATAGGGAAAAGTCTGGAGTAAGAAGAAATTTAGAGGCTTTGATTTTCATTTATCCACTCCTTCATTTCATCAGTTAATGACAAACCATAAAAACAGATTAACACTTAAAAGGAAGATCACTGTATATCTTCAGAAGGAAATAATACTTGTTGAAGTTAAAAAATATGGGAGATTTCAAAATAAAGAGGATGGTAGCTAGTAAGCTTTATTAGATAAACCAAAGAATATCATTGAAATCCTGAATAAACAGACCATCTAACAGAGGAAGATATCTCTACTTGGTAACTGCATCCTGCTGTGTAAGGTTAAAAAGGAAGAAGAGAAGACATTGCTGAGTGAGGTGCCATGTATACCTGGATGTGCGCTACTAAAAGAGGTGCTTGATTGCGCAGTAATTGCAGGGCTAGGATCTTGGGGAGGCCTTTGTCATCCCTCCTTGGCTGACACCAGACGATAGTGTGGCTCTGTGATAAGAAACAGAGGACTAGTGTCTCCATGGTAACTAACTGAGCTCTATATATTACACCTCATTACAAATGAGGATAGATAGTAAAAAAAATAATAATGTATTAACACAAAGAGGGAATATATATGTGTGTGTGTGTATGTGTATGCATGTATTCTGTCTTCTATCTAGAAAGTGAATAAAATAAAATAAAAATGTGATCGCATTGAAGGGACAAGGTTGATAGGCCTTTTTCCCCATTGCTGCAGGTAAATATTTCATTTTTCAGTTCCTCTGATGGTTTTGTTCTGAACCCACCAGCTGTAGCTTGAAAGATTAATGATGGGCAGCAAAAGAACCTGAGAAGAGGCAGAAAGTGAATAGAAACCAGCACCAGAGAAGAAAGAGTACTGCCTGGCCTTTGGGACAAATAAATAAGGATTTACTCAAGTCTGCTAGTTTCATCCCCATAGCAGGAAAACCTGGAACCCATTAGAATGGAAACCTGGAGGCTTTTATAATATAATGGTTCTTAGAGTTCCAACCTTGTACGGACTAGTGACAGGAAAAAAGAAGAAAAAGAGGAAAGGAAAACCAGCAGTTTCTTTCTAATTTTCTCTTCTGTAGGTATTGATTTTACTTTAACACAACTAACTTTACTGTGTCTCTCCTCACATAAGACCATTACACCTATGTGTAGATCTTTATAAGGTTAAACACATCTCCTGAAAGCTCAGCCTGTCTGTGTCATGAAAAAGACCAAATTAAAGAAATCATCAGTGAGTAAACCATTAACACGAGAAATTAAAAGTTTTGATTCAAGACACAGAATGCACATATTTGGTCAGAGAACAAAGACCCAGGAGCTTTTTGCAACTATTATATTAGCTTTGATGTATAAGTCCATCTGCCTTTAAATGAATGACTTTAAACTCTGAAAGAAGGATCTTTGGTAGCCCAGCAGGGATTTTTGCTGATCCTTAAGGTTAGTTCCTTCCCTGCCTGTGTCTCTTTCTCAACCGCTTTAATTTCTGAACAGGTATTTGGGTCATTGCTAGAAAGGGAATAAATGTATTTTTGAAACAGAATAGCTATTTCATTTAATCTAAGTAACACAGTTTTCTGCCTTTCAGTCCTTCCTACTGATTTCTTACTCTTGTACAAGGCTTGTGAAAACTCTTCATTAGAGTCTTCCAAGGTAGGGGTGACAAAAAAGGGGGGTGGTGTTGGTATATACCCGAGAGGAATCAAAATATGTGTCCACACAAAAACTTCTACACAGATGTTCATAGCCAAAAAGTGGAAACAGCCTAAACGTCTATCAACTGATGAATAGATGACTATAAGTGGTATATCCATACAGTGGAATATTATTCAGCACTGAAAAGGAATGAAGTACTGATACATGCTACAACATGGAACGTTGAAAACATTATACCAAGTGAAATAAGCAAGTCATAAAAGACCACCTATCATATTCCATTTCTAGAAAATTTCAAGAACAGGCAGATCTATAGAGACAAAGGAGAAGAGTAGTTGCTTAGGGTTTGGGAAGGGGCATGGAGAGGTGAGGGTGACTGCTAAAGGTTACAGGGTTCCTTTCAGGGATGATGAAAATGTTCTAAAATTGTGGTGATGGTCATAAAACTTTCTGAATATACTCTAAGAAAACACTGCCCTGGACATTTTAAATAGGTGAATTGCATGATATATGAAATATATCTCCATAAAACTGTTACAGAAATAAAGGATCTAGGTGGAGATGAAGATAGTGATATATAACTAGGATGACCATGTGTCCTGATTTTCCCAGAATTGTCCCGTCCCAGTTTTTGCCAGTTGGGCCAATGAATTATTAACAGCCCTGCTTTTCCTTTCAAAACTGTCCTGTTTAGATGGTAAATTTTATGGTCATCACATATATAAAACCAGAAGTTCTATGACTTTCTTCATTGTGTCCTAAAGTTACCTAATGAAAATATCACTTGGGGTTCCTATTAAAAGTAAAGATTCCTGGGTCCCTCTCATGGATTCTAATTCAGTAGGTCAGAGGTGGAAACTGATGTTTGTAATAATTATCTAGTGCTTCTTATAAATTTTCAGTATTCACTTTTCTACTTTTTATAAAAAAAAGAAAAAGAGCTGACCTAATTACCTTTGGGGGCAAATAGAATTCCAGGGAGGTATGAGAAGGCTCTGCAGGAAACTTGCCGGTCACAGAAGGGTAGAAATGAATTCTGACTGTGATGAGGATCAAGAGAGCAAAGGGAATAACATACAGCACAAGTGATACTTCTAAGAAATATCCTTCTCCTCTTCCTTTTATTTTTAAAAGAAAATATATGTAACATCTATTATTCTATAAGAATGAGTGAGGACAAAACTAGTAATGGTCCACCTGGAATTTTGATCTCCAAAGTGGCCAAAGGTAGAGGAAGGTGTGTTCCAGGAAGGATATCCCTGGGTACTGCTGTCCTACCTCAGAACCTGATATCCACTGCCTTCAGTCAGACCATTCTGGCTGGTTCCATTCTACAGCCCTTGACTCAGAATTTTATTGCTGTGAACCCTTTAGCACCAGGCTCAGAGACAAAAAGAAGAACCCTCAGGTGAGGCAGAGGTCTCAGAAACATAGGAAAATGCAAGAAACTTGAGCTTCAGGACAATTATTTTTAATTGCCATAGACTGAAGGTTTATGGCCCCCCAAAATTCATGTGCTGGAACTTAATCCCCAGTGTGATGGTATTTGGAGATGAGACCTTTGGGAGGTGATTAGTAATGAGGGTAGAGCCCTCATGAATGGGATTAGTGCTCTTATAATTGAGACCCCAGAGAGATTCCTTATCTCTTCTGCCATGTGAGGACACAGCAAAAAGACGGCTGTCTGTGAGTCAGGAATTGGGGTCCTCACCAGACACCAAATCATCTGATGCCTTCATCTTGGACTTCTCAGCCTTCAGAATTGTGAGAAATAAATTTCTGTTGTTTATAAGCCACCTAGTCTATGGTATTTTCTTATATCAGACTGTGCAATCTAAGACAATAAAGAGGAACAAAGGAATTTGGGCAATAGTTTTTTTAAATCAGTATGAGCACTGGGGTATATAGCACAATGTGAACCAAACTTTGATAAAAAGCAGTGTAATAATATGCATGTATATTATTGAATATTTGAAATTATTTGTGATTTATCATAATGCAGCATTAACTTCTGTTTAAAATATTTAGTCTTCATTGCCTGTTGTTCATATGGAAGAACTCTTCACAGATTCAAAGTCTGAAACGAAGATTGTGCTGAGGAAGCCTGTGTATTCCCACATGTGTGAAATAGTCATAAAATGTCTTAAGGAGGAGGAAAAAGTCATTATGAGCCTGTTCTCTCATTTGGCCAGATTGCTTTAATTCTTAGCCGTTTTTGCTTCTTTAATCAATCAAGAAAAAGCTCTCCTGCAGATTCAGAACTTAGAGGAACACTCCTCCTTGCTCCTGTCTGTGTCCAAGCCTCTTGATCTCCAGGGAAGAGGTTGACATCTGCGGAGATTTCTTTGTTTCACTTTGTTCCAGCAAACTGTTTGAAATATTCAGGCCTTTTACTGGAATTTGAGAGTCTTCTTTCTCTTTTAGGTGCTATCTAAAATTTTTCAGCGGTTTAAAAAGTATTCCTAAAATGTTTTAAAAAGGATTCCTAAGTAGTTGAGGGACCTCCAGGGTGAATATTACTATTATTAAATAACACAAAGTAAGCTTCTGTAGTTTCTAAGCTACTGCTTTTTTTTTTTTTTTTTTTTTTTTTTTTTTTTTTGCGGTATGCGGGCCTCTCACTGTTGTGGCCTCTCCAGTTGCGGAGCCTAGGCTCCGGACGGACAGGCTCAGCGGCCAGGGCTCACGGGCCCAGCCGCTCCGCGGCATGTGGGATCTTCCCGGACCGGGGCACGAACCCGTGTCCCCTGCATCGGCAGGCGGACTCTCAACCACTGCGCCACCAGTGAAGCCCTAAGCTACTGCTTTTTAATGGAACATTCCCTTTGTGCCTTTTAGGCTCCAATATGACATTGATAAGATATGTTAACTCATCAGATCAATGTGACGATATTAATTATCACAGGAATATTTAGATGCCCAGGTTTGGTGCTTCTGTATGATTGGACATACATCGACTGGAAAGGAAAGCAGAAGTTTAACATTGTCCAAATGACAAATATTTGGAAAGTTTTAAAAAGTTTTGACCACAAGGATTACAAATTTTAGGATTACAGTGATGCAGATTTCCTGGATCCTGATAAGCAACAGAAATGAATTTTTTAAAAATTTTATTTTATATCGGACTATAGTTGATTTACAATGTTATGTTACTTTCAGGTGTATAGCAAAGGGATTCAGTCATACGTATACATATATCTATTTTTCTCAAATTCTTTTCCCATTTAGGTTATTACAGAATGTTGAGCAGAGTTCCCTGTGCTGTATAGTAGGTCCTTATTATTTATCTATTTTATATATAGTAGCGTGTATATGTCAATCCCAATCTCCCAATTTATCCTCCCCTCCCCACTCTCCCCCCCGTAACTGTAAGTTCGTTCTCTAAGTCTGTGAGTCTGTTTCTGTTTTGTAAGTAAGTTCATTTGTATCATTTTTCTTTTAGATTCCACATATAAGCAGTATCATGTGATATTTCTCTTTCTCTGTCTGACTTCCTTCACTTAATATAGTAATCTCCGGGTCCATCCATGTTGCTGCAAATGGCATTATTTTATTCTTTTTAATGGCTGAGTAATATTCCATTGTATATATGTACCACATCTTCTTCATTCATTCCTCTGTAGATGGACATTTAGGTTTCTTCCATGTCTTGGCTATTGTAAACAGCGCAATGAACATTGGGGTGCATGTATCCTTTCAAAACATGTTTTCTTCGTATATATGCCCTAGAGGGAGATTGCTGGATCATATGGTAGCTCTATTTTTAGTTTTCTAAGGAACGTTCATACTTTTCTCCATAGTGGCTGTACCAATTTACATTGGTAAACCAACAGTGTAAGAGAGTTCCCTTTTCTCCACACCCTCTCCAGCAATTATTGTTCGTAGACTTTTTGAAGATGGCCATTCTGACTGGTGTGAAGTGATACCTCATTGTAGTTTTGATTTGCATTTCTCTAATAATTAGTGATGTTGAGCATACTTTCATATGCCTCTTGGCCATCTGTATGTCTTCTTTGGAGTAATGTCTATTTAGATCTCCTGCCCATTTTTTCAGTGGGTTGTTTGTTCTTTTGAGTTGCATGAGCTGTTTGTAAATTTTGGAGATTAATTTCTTCTTGGTCGCTTAGTTTGCAAATATTTTTCTCCCATTCTGTGGCTTCTCTTTTCATTTTGCTTGTGGTTTCCTTTCCTGTGCAGAAATTTGAGTTAAATTAGGTCCCATTTGTTTATTTTTGTTTTTATTTCCATTACTCTAGGAGATGGATCGAAAGAGATCTTTCTGCGATTTATGTCAAAGAGAGTTTTGCCTGTGTTTTCCTCACAGAGTTTTATAGTATCCAGTATTACATTTAGGTCTTTAATCCATCTTGATTTTATTTTAGTGTATGGTGTTAAAGAATGTTCTAATTATATTTTTCACATGTAGTTGTCCAGTTTTCCCAGCACCATATATTGAAGAGACTGTCTTTTCTCCGTTGTATTGTCTTGCCACCTTTGTCATTGATTAATTGACCATAGGTTTGTGGGTTTACTTCTGGCTTTCTATCCTGTTGCATTGATCTATATTTCTGTTTTTGAGTCAGTACCATACTGTTTTGATGACTGAAGCTTTGTAGTACAGTCTGAAGTCAGGGAGACTCATTCCTCCAGCTTTTTCTTTCTTAAGACTGCATTGGCTATTCGGTGTCTTTTGTGTTTCCATACGATTTGTAAATTTTTTTGTTCTAATTCTGTGAAAAATGCCACTGTTAATTTCATAGGTATGGATTGAATCTGTAGATTGCTTTGGGTATAGTCATTCTGACACTATTTATTCTTCCAATCCAAGAACATGGTGTATCTCTCCATCTTTTTGTGTCACCTTTGATTTCTTGCATTGGTGTCTTATAGTGTTCTGGGTACAGGTCTTTTGCCTCGTTAGGTAGGTTTATTGCTAGTATTTTATTCTTTTTGATGCAGTGGTAAATGGTATTGTTTCCTTGATTTCTCTTTCTGATCTTTCATTGTTAGTGTATAGGAATGCAAGAGATTTCTGTGTATTAATTTTGTATCCTGCAACTTTAACAAATTCAGTGATGAGCTCTAGTAGTATTCTGGTAGCGTCTTATGACTTCCTATGTGTAGTACCATGCCATGTGCAAACAGTGATAGTTTTACTTATAATTTTCCAATTTGGATTCCTTCCATTTCTTTTTCTTCTCTGATTGCCATGGCTAGAGCTTCCAAAATTATATTGAATAAAAGTGCCGAGAGTGGACATACTTGTCTTGTTCCTGATCTTACAGGAAACGCTTTCAGTTTTTCACCATTGAGACTGATGTTAGCTGTGGTTTGTCGTATATGGCCTTTATTATGTTGAGGTAGGTTCTCTCTATCTCACTTTCTGGGAAGTTTGTTTGTCATAAATGGGTGTTAAATTTTGTCAAAAGCTTTTTCTGCATCTATTGAAATAATTATATGGTTTTTCTTCTTCAGTTTGTTAATGTAGTGTGTCACACTGATTGACTTGCAGATATTGAAGAAGACTTGCATCCCTGGGATAAATCCCACTTGATCATGGTGTATGATCCTTTTAATGTGTTGTTCAATTTGGTTGCTAGTATTTTGTTGAGGGTTTTTGCGTCTGTGTTAATCAGTGATATTGGCCTGTAACGTTTTTTTTTTTTTTTTTGCGGTACATGGTCCTCTCACTCCTGTGGCCTCTCCCGTTGCGGAGCACAGGCTCCAGACGTGCAGGCTCAGCGGCCATGGCTCACGGGCCCAGCCGCTCCGCAGCACATAGGATCCTCCCGGACCAGGGCACGAACCCGTGTCCCCTGCATCGGCAGGCGGACTCTCAACCACTGTGCCACCAGGGAAACCCTGGCCTGTAATCTTTTTGTGATATTTTTGTCTGGTTTTTGATATCAGGGTGATGGTGGCTTCATAGAGTGAGTTTGGGAGTGTTCCTTCCTCTGCAATTTTTTGGAAGAGTTTGAGAAGGATTGGTGTTAGCTCTTCTCTAAATGTTTGATGGAATTCGCCTGTGAAGCCATCTGGTCCTGGACTTTTTGTTTGGTGGAAGTTTTTTAATCACTGTTTCAGTTTCAGTGCTTGTAATTGGGCTCTTCATATTTTCTATTTCCTCCTGGTTCAGTCTTGGGAGGTTGTATCTTTCTAAGAATTTGTCCATTTCTTCAGGGTTTTCCATCTTAGTGGCATGTAGTTGCTTATAGAAGTCTCTTGTGACCCTTTGTATTTCTTGGGTGTCAGTTATAACTTTTTTCTCATTTCTAATTTTATTGATTTGAGTCCTCTATATTTTTTCTTGATGAATCTGGCTAAAGGTTTATTAAGGTGTTTAGCTTCTCAAAGAACCAGCTTTTAGTTTTATTGATCCTTTCTATTGTATTCTTCATCTCTATTTCATTTATTTTTTTAAATTTTAATTGGGGTGTAGCTGTTTTACAATGTTATCTTTGTTTCTATTGTACAGCAAAGTGCAGTTCCCTGTGCTATGCAGCAGGTTCTCATTAGTTATCTGTTTTATGCATATTAATATATATATGTCAGTTGCAGTCTGCCAGTTCATCCCACCACCCCCTTTCCCACTTGGTGTCAATGCGTTTGTTCTCTACATCTGTGTCTCTATTTCTGCCTTGCAAACTGGTTCATCTGTACCATTTTTCTAGATTCCACAATATATGCATTAATATATGATATTTATTTTTCTCTTTCTGACTTATTTCCCTCTGTATGACAGTCTCTAGGTACATCCACATCTCTAAAAATGACCCAATTTCATTCCTTTTTTATGGCTGAGTAATATTCCATTGTATATATGTACCACATCTTCTTTATCAGTTCCTCTGTAGATGGACATTTAGGTTTCTTCCATGTCTTGGCTATTGTAAACAGTGCTGCAGAGAACATTGGGGTGCATGTGTCTTTTTGAATTATGGTTTTCTCGCGGTATATGCCCAGTAGTGGGATTACTGGGTCATTTGGTAGTTCTATTTTTAGTTTTTTAAGGAACTTCCATACTGTTCCCCACAGTGCCTGTATCAATTTACATTCCCAGAAACAGTGCAAAAGTGTTCCCTTTTGGGCTTCCCTGGTGGCTCAGTGGTTGAGAGTCCGCCTGCCAATGCAGGGGACACTTGTTCGTGCCCCCGTCCGGGAAGATCCCACATGCCGCGGAGCGGCTGGGCCCGTGAGCCATGGCCGCTGAGCCTGTGCGTCCGGAGCCTGTGCTCTGCAATGGGAGAGGCCACAACAGTGAGAGGCCCGCGTACCACAAAAAAAAAAAAAATTAAAAAAAATAAAAAAGTGTTCCCTTTTCTCCACACCCTCTCCAGCATTTATTGTTTGTAGATTTTTTGATGATGGCCATTTTGACTAGTATGAGGTAATACCTCATTGTAGTTTTGATTTGCATTTCTCTAATTATTAGTGATGTCGAGCATCTTTTCATGTGTCTCTTAGCCATCTGTGTGTCTTCTATGGAGAAATGTCTATTTAGGTCTTCTGCCCATTTTTTGATTGGTTTGTTTTTTTGATATTGAGCTCCATGAGCTATTTGTGTGTTTTGGAAATTAATCCTTTGTCCATTGATTTGTTTGCAAATATTTTCTCCCATTCTGAGGGTTGTCTTTTCGTCTTGTTTATGGTTTCTTTGCTGTGCAGAAGCTTTTAAATTTAATTAAGTCCCATTTGTTTAGTTTTGTTTTTATTTCCATTACTCTGAGAGGTGGGTCAAAAAAGATCTTGCTGTGATTTATGTCAAAGCCTGTTTTGCCTACAGTATCCTCTAAGAGTTTTATAGTGTACAATCTTACATTTAGATCTTTAATGCATTTTGAGTTTATTTTGTGTATGGTGTTAGGGAGTGTTCTAATTTCATTGTTTTACATTTAGCTGTCTATTTTTCCCAGCAGCACTTATGGAAGAGACTGTCTTTTCTCCATTGTATATCCTTGCTTCCTTTTTCATAGATTAGTTGACCATAGGTGCGTGGATTTATTTCTGGGGTTTTTATCCTGTTCCATTGATCTGTATTTCTGTTTTTGTGCAGTACCATACTGTCTTGATTACTGCAGCTTTGTAATATAGTCTGAAGTGAGGGAGTCTGATTCCTCCAGGTCCATTTTTTTCTCTCAAGATTGCTTTGGTTGTTAGGGGTCTTCTGTGTCTCCATACAAGTTTTAAGATTTTTTGTTCTAGTTCTGTGAAAAATACCATTGGTAGTGTGATAGGGATTGCAGTGAATCTGTAGATTGCTTTTGGTAGTATAGTCGTTTTCACAGTATTCTTCCAATCCAAGAACATGGTATATTTCTCCATCTATTTATGTCATCTTTGATTTCTTTCATCAGTGTTTTATAGTTTTCTGAGTACAGGTCTTTTACTTACTTAGGTAGGTTTATTCCTAGGTATTTTATTCTTTTTGTTGTAATGCTGAATGGGATTGTTTCTTTAGTTGCTCTTTCTGATCTTTTGTTGTTAGTGTATAGGAATGCAAGAGATTTTTGTGCATTAATTTTGTATCCCGTAACTTTACCGAAGTCATTGCTTAGCTCTAGTAGTTCTCTGGTGTCACCTTTAGGATTTTCTATGTATAGTATCATGTCATCTGCAAAGTGACAGTTTTACTTATTCTTTTCCAATTTGTATTCCTTTTATTTCTTTTTCTTCTCTCATTGCCATGGCTAAGACTTCCAAAACTATCTTGAATAATAGTGGCGCGAGTGGACATCCTGGTCTTATTCCTGATCTTAGAGGAAATGCTTTCACTTTTTCACCATTGAGTATGATGTGTGCTGTGGGTTTTATCATGTATGGCCTTTATTAAGTAGAGGTAGGTTCCCTCTATGCCCTCTTTGTGGAGAGTTTTTTTT
>NC_041230.1:40891857-40925131 GCF_002837175.3 Physeter macrocephalus | reverse complement strand
AGGATTTTTGCATCTATATTCATCAGTGATATTCGTCTGTAATTTTCTTTTTTTGTATATCTTTGCCTGGTTTTGGTATCAGGGTGATGCTGGCCTTGCAGAATGCGTTTGGGAGTGTTCCTTCCTCTGCAATTTTGGATGAGTTTGAGAAGGATTGGTGTTAGCTCTTCTCTAAATGTTTGATAGAATTCACCTGTGAAGCCATCTAGTGCTGGACTATTGTTGTTGCAAGATTTTTAATCACAGTGTCAATTTCTTTACTTGTGATAGGTCTGTTCATATTTTCTATTTATTCTTGGTTCAGTCTTGGAAGGTTATACATTTCTAAGAATTTGGCCATTTCTTTCAGGTTTTCCATTTTATTGGCATATTGTTGCATATAGTAGTCTCTTAATGACACTGTATTTCTCAGGTGTCAGTTGTAACTTATAGGTTTTCATTTCTAATTTTATTGCTTTGAGTCTTCTCCCTTTTTTTCTTGATAAGTCTGGCTAAAGGTTTATCAATTCTGTTTTATCTGTTCAGAGAATCAGCTTTTAGTTTTACTGATCTATGCTGTTGTTTTCTTTATTTCTATTTAATTTACTTCTGATCTTTATATGATTTCTTCTACTGACTTTGGGTTTTCTTTTTTCTTTCGCTAGTTGTTCTAAGTGTAGGGTTAGGTTGTTTATTTGAGATTTTTCTTGTTTCTTGAGGTAGGATTCTATTGGCATAAACTTGTCTTAGAACTGCTTTTGCTGCATCCCATAATTTTTGGGTCATTGTGTTTTCATTGTCATTTGTCTCTAGGTGTTTTTTATTTCTTCTTTGGTTTCTTCAGTGATCTCTTGGTTATTTAGTAGTGTATTGTTTACCCTCCATGTGTTTGTGTTTTTTACAGTTTTTTTCCTGTAATTGATTTCTAATCTCATAGTGTTGTGGTCAGAAAAGATGATTGATATGATTTCAATTTTCTTAAATTTTCCAAGGCTTGATTTGTGACCCAGGATGTAATCTATCCTGGAGAATGTTTTGTGTGCACTTGAGAAGAAAGTGTAATCTGCTGTTTTCGGGTAGAATTTCCTTTAAATGTAATTAAATCTATCTGGTCTGTTGTGTCATTTGAAGCTTGTATTTCATTATTAATTTTCTGTCTGGATGATCGGTTCTTTGGTGTAAGTGAGGTGTTAAAGTCCTCCACTATTATTGTGTTACTGTCTATTTCCCCTTTTATAGCTGTTAGCATTTGCCTTATGTATTGAGGTGCTCTTATGTTGGGTGCATATATATATTTATAATGATTGTATTTCCTTCTTGGATTGATCCCTTGTTCATTATTTAGTGTCCTTTCTTGTCTCTTGTAACATTCTTTATTTCAAAGTCTATTTTACCTTATATGCCTATTGCTTCTCCAGTTTTCTTTTGATTTCCATTTGCAGGGAATATCTTTTTCCATCCCCTCACCTTCAGTCTGTATGTGTCCCTAGGTCTGAAGTGGGTCTCTTGTAGACAGCATATGTATGATCTTGTTTTTCTATCTGTTCAGCCAGTCTCTGTCTTTTGGTTGGAGCATTTAATCCATTCACATTTAAGGTAATTCTGGATATGTATGCTCCTATTACCATTTTCTTAATTGTTTTTGGGTTTTTTTCTTGTAGGTCCTTTTCTTCTCCTGTGTTTCCTTCTTAGAGAAGTTCCTTTAGCATTTGTTGTAGAGCTGGTTTGGTGGTGCTAAATTCTCTTAGCTTTTGCTTGTCTGTAAAGTTTTTGATTTCTCTGTCGAATCTGAATGAGATTCTTGCTGGGTACAGTAATCTCGGTTGTAGGCTTTTTCCTTTCATCACTGTAAATATATCATGCCACTCGCTTCTGGCCTGCAGAGTTTCTGCTGAAAAATCATCTAATAACCTTATGGGGATTCCCTTGAATGTCATTTGTTGCTTTTCCCTTGCTGCTTTTAATATTTTTTCTTTGAATTTAATTTTTAATAGTTTGATTAGTATGTGTCTCGGAGTGTTTCTCCTTGTGTTTATCCCGTATGGGACTCTCTCCGCTTCCCAAACTTGATTGACTCTTTCCTTTCCTGTGTTAGGGAAGTTATCGACTGTAATGTCTTCAAATATTTTCTCAGACCCTTTCTGTTTCTCTTCTTCTTCTGGGACCCCTATAATTCGAATGTTGGTGTGTTTAATGTGTCACAGAGGTCTCTGAAGCTGTCCTCAATTTTTTTTCATTCTTTTTCCTTTATTCTGCTCCTCAGCAGTTATTTCCACCATTCTATTTTCCAGCACACTTATCCATTCTTCTGCCTCAGTTATTCTGCTATTGATTCCTTCTAGAGTGTTTTTAATTTCAGTTATTGTGCTGTTCATCACTGTTTGTTTGCTCTTTAGTTCTTCTAGGTCCATGCTAAATGTTTCTTTTCTCCATTCTATTTCCGAGGTATTGCATCATCCTTAGTATCATTACTCTGAATTCTTTTTCAGGTTGACTGCCTATTTCCTGTTCATTTGTTTGGTGTTGTGGGTTTTTACCTTGCTCCTTCAAATGCAGCATATCTCTCTGTCTTCTCACTTTGTTTAACTTATTGTGTTTGGGGTCTCCTTTCCACAGGCTATAGGTTCATAGTCCTTCTTACTTCTGGTGTCTGCCCCCAGTGGGTGAGGTTGGTCCACTGGCTTGTGTAGGCTTCCCGGTGGGGGGACTCTTGTCTGTGTTCTGGTGGGTGCAGCTTGGTTTCGTCCCTCTGGTGGGCAGGGCTGTCGCAAGGGATGTGATTTAGGGTCTCGTGTGAGCTTAGAACGACCTTAGGCAGCCTGTCTGCTAAAGGGTGGTGTTGTGTTCCTGTCTTGCTAGTTGTTTGGCATGAGGCGTCCAGCACTGGAGCTTGCTGGCCTTTGGGTGGAGCTGGGTGTTAGTGTTGAAATGGAACCCTCTGGGAGAGCTCTTGCTGATTATTATTCCCTGAAGCTGTGAGTTCTCTGGTGGTCCAATGTCCCGGACTCAGCTCTCCCACCTCAGAGGCTCAGGCCCGACCCCTGGCCAGAGCACCAAGACCCTGCAAGGTGCACAGCACAGAAGAAAAGTAAAGAAAAGAAAAGAAAATGAACATACAGGATCCCAAGACAAATGATAAAAGCAAAACTAAACAGACAAAAACACAAAGAAACAAACACACTCACAAAAAGAAAAGAAAAAAATTTGGAAAGCAAAAAAGAGAGCAACCAAACCAATAAACAAACCCCAAAATGAAAACAAACACTAAAAACTAGACTAACAAAAACAAAAAACCAAAAACAAATCAAACAGATAAAGCATACTAAAAAAGGGTAAAAGAAAGCATACAAGAAACACAAAAATGATATACAGTCAAAACGATAGTTTCAAACAAAAGGGAAAAATACAAAACAAAGAAGTAAAATTAGAAAAATGGAAAATATAGTTAAAAAGAAGATAAAACATAAGCAAAAGAAAGGAAAAGAACAAAAAGGAGAAAATGCAATATAACAAAAAGTACAGTACAAATAGAAAAAAATAAAATAAAAAATGTATTAAAAATAAAAGCATAAAAATAATAGTAAATAAAAAATAAAAATTAAAAGAATAATAGAAGAGCACACAGAAGATGGTGCTGCAGGAAGATGCTGAGTTCTCGTCTTCCCACAACTAGGGCGCTTGCAGGACTCTGGTGGGGACCCAGATGCCGAAGAAGACGGGAGGAACCCCCAGGTGAACCGCCGACCCACGCAGCTTGAGGGATCTTGGTTCACGAGCCAGGTGTCGGACCAAAGTTCCTACCTTTGGAGCTCTGAGTCCAAACCACTAGACTAACAGAGAACCTCAGACCCCAGGAAATATTCATTGGAGTGAGGTCTCATGGAGGTCCTCATCTCAGCACCAAGACCCCGCTTTACCCAACAGCCTACAATCTCCAGTGTTGTAAGCCTCAGGCCAACAACCAGTAAGACAGGAACACAATCCCACTCATAAAAAAACGAGAAAAAAAAATGACACCGCAAAAATATGTCACAGGTGAAGGAGCAAGGTAAAAACCTACAAGACTATATAAATGAAGAGGAAGTAGGCAATCTACCTGAAAAATAATTCAGAGTAATGATAGTAAAGATGATCCAGAATCTCGGAAATACAATGGAGGCATGGATTGAGAAAATATAAGATATGTTTAACAAAGATCTAGAAGGACTAAAGAACAAACAAACAGAGATGAACAACACAATAACTGAAATGAAAGGGATTGAGAAAATATAAGATATGTTTAACAAAGATCTAGAAGAACTAAAGAACAAACAGAGATGAACAACACAATAACTGAAATGCAAAATACACTAGAAGGAATCAATAACAGAATAACTGATGCAGAAGAATTAATAAGTGAGCTGGAAGACACAATGGTGGAAAAAACTGCCAAGGAGCAGAATAAAGAAAGAACAATGAAAAACATTGAGGACAGTCTCAGAGACCTCTGGGACAACACTAAACACACCAACATTCGAATTATAGGGGTCCCAGAAGAAGAAGAGAAACAGAAAGGGTCTGAGAAAATATTTGAAGAGATTACAGTTGGAAACTTCCCTAACATGGGAAAGGAAAGAGTCAATCAAGTCCAGGAAGCAGAGAGAGTCCCATACAGGATAAACCCAAGGAGAAACACTCTGAGACACATATTAATCAAACTATTAAAAATTAAATACAAAAAAAATTAAATACAAAGAAACAGTATTAAAAGCAGCAATGGAAAAGCAACAAATGACATACAAGGGAATCACCATAAGGTTGTTAGCTGATTTTTCAGCAGAAACTCTGCAGGCCAGAAGGGAGTGGCA
Organism: Physeter macrocephalus; assembly: GCF_002837175.3. Taxonomy (NCBI): domain Eukaryota; kingdom Metazoa; phylum Chordata; class Mammalia; order Artiodactyla; family Physeteridae; genus Physeter; species Physeter macrocephalus. Next base: position 40,920,305 of record NC_041230.1, on the reverse strand, counting down.
GGATATACTTAAAGTGATGAAAGAGAAAAACCTACAACTAAGATTACTCTACCCAGCAAGGATCTCATTCAGATTCGACAGAGAAATCAAAAGCTTTTCAGACAATAAAAAGTTAAGAGAATTCAGCACCACCAAACCAGCTTTACAACAAATGCAAAAGAATCTTCTCTAGGTGGGAAACACAAGAGAAGAAAAAGATACACAAAAACAAACCGAAAACAATTAAGAAAATGGTAATAGGAACATATATGTCAATTATAACCTTGAATGTAAATGGATTAACTGCCCCAACCAAAACACACAGACTGGCTGAATGGATACAAAAACAAGACCCATATATATGCTGTCTACAAGACTTAGGAACACATACAGACTGAAAGTGAAGGGATGGAAAAAGATATTCCTTGCAAATGGAAATCAAAAGAAAGCTGGAGTAGCAGTACTCATATCAGATAAAATAGACTTTAAAGTAAAGTCTGTTACAAGAGATAAGGAGGGACAGTACATAATGATCAAAGGATCAATCCAAGAAGAAGATAAAACAATTATAAATATTTATGCACCCAACACAGGAGCACCTCAATGCATAAGGCAGATGCTAACAACCAGGAAAGGAGAAATTGACAGTAACACAATAATAGTCGGGGACTTTAACACCCCGCTTACACCAGTGGACAGATTATCCAAATTGAAAATAAGTAAGGAAACACAAGATTTAAGTGAAGCAATAGAACATATAGATATAATTGATATTTATAAAACATTCCACCCAGAAGTGGCAGAATACAGTTTCTTCTGAAGTGCACATGGAACATTCTTCAGGATAGATCACATCTTGGGTCACAAATGAAGCCTTGGAAAATTTAAGAAAATTGAAATTGTATCAAGCATCTTTTCTGACCACAACGCTATGAGATTGGAAATCAATTACAGGAAGAAAAAGAAAACTGCAAAAAATAAAAATACATGGAGGCAAACAGTGCACTACTAATTAACCAAGAGATCACTAAGGAAATCATAGAAGAAATTAAAAATACGTAGAAACAAAGGACAGTGAAAGTACGATGACCCAAAACCTATGGGACACAGCGAAAGCGGTTCTAAGAGGGAAGTTTACAGCAATTCAAACTCACTTCAAGAAACAAGAAAAATCTCAAACAATCTAACCCTACACTTAGAACAACTAGTGAAAGAACAAAGAAAACCCAAAGTCAGTAGAAGGAAAGAAATCATAAATATCAGAGCAGAAATAAATGAAATAGAAACAAAGAAAACAATAGCAAAGATCAATAAAACTGAAAGCTGGTTCTTTGAGAAGATAAACAAAATTGATAAACCCTTAGCCAGACTCTCCAAGAAAGAAAGGGAGAGGGCACAAAGCAATAAAATTAGAAATGAAAAAGGAGAAATCACAACTGACACTGCAGAAATACAAAAGATTGTAAGAGACTACTACAAATAACTATATGCCAATAAAATGGACAACCATGAAGAAATGGACAAATTCTTGGAAAGGTACAATTTTCCAAGACTGAACCAGGAAGAATTAGCCAATATAAACAGACCCATCAGAAGTAATGAAATGGAAACTGTAATTTAAAGTCTTCCAACAAACAAATCCAGGACCAGATGGCTTCACAGGCAAATTCTATCAAACATTTAGAGAAGAGATAACACCGGTCCTTCTCAAACTCTTCCAAAAAATTGCAGAGAGAGAAACACTCCCAAATTTATTTTACGAAGCCACAATCACCCTGATACCAAAATCCGAAAAAGACATCACAAAAAAAAGAAAATTACAGACCAATATCAGTGATGAACATAGATGCAAAAGTCCTGAACAAAATACTAGCAAACAGAATCTGACAACACATTAAAAGCATCATACACCATGATTAAGTGGGATTTATCCTAGGGGATGCAAGGATTCTTCAGTATACGCAAATCAATCAATGTGATACACCACATTAAGAAATTAAGGAATAAAAACCATATGATCATCTGCATAGATGCAGAAAAAGCTTTTGACAAAATTCAACACCCATTTATGAAAAAAACTCTCCAGAAAGTTGGCACAGAGGGAACTTACCTCAACATAATAAAGGCCATATATGACAAACCCACAGCAAGCATCATACACAATGGTGAAAAATTGAAAGCATTTCCACTAAGATCAGAAAAAAGACAAGAATGTCCACTCTCTCCACTATTATTTGACATAGTGTTGGAAGTCTTAGCCACAGCAGTCAGAGAAGAAAAAGAAAGAAAAAGAATACAAATTGGAAAAGAATAAGTAAAACTGTCACTTTGTAGATGACATGATACTATGCATAGAAAATCCTAAAGATGCCACCAGAATACTACTAGAGCTAAACAATGACTTTGGTAAAGTTACGGGATACAAAATTAATGCACAGAAATCTCTTGCATTCCTATACACTAACAACAAAAGATCAGAAAGAGCAGCTGAAGAAACAATCCCATTCAGCATTACAACCAAAAGAATAAAATACCTAGGAATAAACCTACCTAAGGAAGTAAAAGACCTGTACTCAGGAAACTGTAAAACACTGATGAAAGAAATCAAAGATGACATAAATAGATGGAGAAATATACCACGTTCTTGGATTGGAAGAATCAATGCTGTGAAAATGACTATACTACCAAAAGTAATCTACAGATTCACTGCAATCCCTATCAAATTACCAATGACATTTTCCACAGAACTAGAACAAAAAATCTTAAAACTTGTATGGAGACACAAAAGACCATGAATAGCCAAAGCAATCTTGAGAAAGAAGAGCAGAGTTGGAGGAATCAGTCTCCTCAACTTCAAACTATACCAGAAAGCTGCAGTAATCAAGACAGTATGGTACTGGCACAAAAGCAGAAATGTAGATCAGTGGTACAGGATAGAATGCCCAGAGATAAACTCACACACATATGGTCACCGAATTTACAACAGAGGAGGCAAGAACATACAATGGAGAATAGACAGCCTCTTCAGTAAGTGGTGCTGGGAAAACTGGACAGGTACATGTAAAAGAATGAAATTAGAACACCATACACAAAAGTAAACTCCAAATGGATTAAAGACCTAAATGTAAGACTGGACACTATAAAACTCTTACAGGATAACATAGAAAAGCAGTCATTGACATAAACCACAGCAGGATCTTTTTTGACCCACCTCCTAGAGAAATGGAAATAAAAAGAAAAATAAACAAATGGGACTTAATTAAACTTAATAGCTTTTGCACAGCAAAGGAAACCATAAAGAAGACAAAAAAGTCAACACTCAAAATGGGAGAAAATATTTGCAAATGAAACAACAGACAAAGGATTAATCTCTAAAATATACAAACAGCTCATGGAGCTCAATATCAAAACAAACAGCAATCTAATTAAAAAATGAGCGGAAGACCTTAATAGACATTTCACCAAGAAGACATACAGGTGGCCAAGAGGCACATGAAAAGATGCTCAACATCACTGATTATTAGAGAAATGCAAATCAAAACTACAATGAGGTATAACCTCATGCCTGTCAGAATGGCCATATCAAAAAATCTAGAAAGAAAAAATGCTGGAAAGGGTGTGGTGAAAAGGGAACCCTCCTGCACTGTTGGTGGGAATGTACATTGATACAACCACTATGGAAAACAGTATGGAGGTTCCTTAAAAAACTAAAAATAGAACTACCATATGACCCAACAATCCCACTACTGGGCATATACCCTGAGAAAACCATAATTCAAAAAGAGACATGTACCACAATATTCACTGCAGCACTATTCACAATAGCCAGGACATGGAACCAACCTAAATGTCCATCGACAGATGAATGGACAAAGAAGATGTTGCGCACATATACAATGGAATAATTGAGTAATAACCCAGCCATAAAAAGGAATGAAATTGAGTTATTTGTAGTGAGATGGATGGACCTAGAGTGTGTCATACAAAGTGAAGTAAGTCAGAAAGAGAAAAACGCATACCATATGCTAACACATATATATGGAATCTTAAAAAAAAAATGGTACTGATGAACCTAGTTGTAGGGCAGGGATAAAGATGTAGACATAGAGAATGGACTTGAGGACACGGGGTGGGAAGGGGAAGCTGGCATGAAGTGAGAGTTTCATGAACACATATACACTACTGAATGTAAAATAGGTAGTGGGAAGCAGCATCATAGCCCAGGGAGATCAGCTTGGTGCTTTTCGATGACGTAGAGGGGTGGGATAGGGAGGATGGGAGGAGGCTCAAGAGGGAGGGGATATGAGGACATATGTATACATATGGCTGATTCACTTTGGTGTACAAGAGAAACTAATACAGTATTCTGAAGCAATTATACTTCAATAAAGATGTATTAAAAAGAAAGAATAATTGAAAAAAGACAACAACAGAACAAAATGAAAAAAGAATACTAGTAGTCATGTTTTCCTGTGACCTCAGCTGTCAGTGTCCTTGCCCCCACAGAGAGCCATAGCCAATCCCTGCCTCCCCAGGAAGTCCTCCAGTACTTCTAGGCAGGTCCCTGGACCTGCTGTGGGCACTCTGGGGCCAGCTCAGACTCTGAGCTGGCCTTACTGCAGCATGTACTTGCCTCCAAAGTCCACAGCCTCAGTTGTGGGAACACTCGTTTTCCATTCAGATATTTCACAGATGCAGGGTTTACCAAGCCGATTGTAGATTTAATAGGCTGCTCCTGAGGCTCCACAGAGAGATTTCCCTTTCTCCTCTTTGTTCTCACTGCCCCTGGAGCTCAGCTTCGGTTTTGGCCCCACCTCTGTGCTTTAGGTGGAAGGTTACGTTGTTTATTTGAGATTTTTCTTGTTTCCCGAGGTAAGATTGTATTGCTGTCCACGTCCCTCTTAGAACTGCTTTTGCTGTCTCCCATAGGTTTTGGACCATTGTGTTTTTGTTGTCACTTGTATCTAGGTATTTTTTGATTTCCTCTTTGATTTCTTCAGTGATCCATTGACTGTTTAGTAACATATTGTTTAGCCTGTACGTGTTTGTGTTTTTTACAGTTTTTTTTCCTGTAGTTGATTTCTAATCTAGTAGCATTGATGTTGGAAAAGATGCTTGATATGATTTCAATTTTCTTACATTTACCGAGGCTTGTTTTGAGGCCCAAGATGTAATCTGTCCTAGAGAATGTTCCATGTGCACTTGAGAAGAAGTGTATTCTGCTGCTTTAGGATGGAATGCCCTATAAATATCAAGTCCATCTCTTCTAATATGTCATTTAAGGCCTGTGTTTCCTTATTGATTTTCTGTCTGGATGATCTGTCCATTGGTGTAAGTGGGGTGTTAGAATCCCCCACCGTTATTGTCCCCCACTGTCGATTTCCCCTTTTATGGCTGTTAGCATTTGCCTTATATATTGAAGTGCTCTTATGTTGGGTGCATATATATTTACAATTGTTATATCTTCTTCTTGGATTGATCCAAGTGTCCTTCCTCATCTCTTGTAACAGTCTTTATTTTAAAGTCTATTTTGTCTAAGTATTGCTACTCTAGCTTTCTTTTTATTTCCATTTGCATGGAATATCTTTTTCTCTCCCCTCACTTTCAGTCTGTATGTGTCCCTGAGTCTGAAGTGGATCTCTTGTAGATAACATATATGCAGGTCTTGTTTTTGTATTTATGCACTCAGTCTATGTCTTTTGTTTGGAGCATTTAATTCATTTACATTCTAGGTAATTATTGATGTGTGTGTTCCTATTGCCATTTTCTTAATTGTTTCGGATGAGTTTTTTCCAGTCTTCTTTTTTTCTTCCCTTCTTCTTTTGTTCTGTTATGGTTTGACTCTCTTTAGGGTTGTGTTTGAGTTGCTTTTTCTTTTTTGTGTATCTATTTAAGTTTTTGGTTTGCAGTTCCCTTGAGTTTAGATATAGCAGTCTGTATATGTACAATGTTGTTTTAAGTTGCTGTTCTCTTAAGTTCAAATGCAGTTGCCATTTCCTGCGTTTGTACTTTCCTATTCTGATGGTTGCCTCTTTTGATAGCCTATTTGTGTGTGGATGATTTCCTCCTTTTACTGTATGTTTGCCTCTACCAGTGAGCTTTCCCCAGCTAGAGAAGTTCCTTTAGCGTTTGTTGTAAGGCTGGTTTGGTGGTGCTGAAGTCTCTTAGCTTTTGCTTGTCTGTAAAGCTTCTGATTTCTTCTGCAAATCTGAATGATGGCCTTGCTGGGTAGAGTAGCCTTGTTTGTAGGTTTCCCTTTCATCACTTTAAATATATTGTGTCACTCTCTTTTGGCCTGCAGAGTTTCTGCTAAAAAATCAGCTGATAACCTTATGGGGATTCCCTTATATATTATTTGTTGCTTTTCCCTTGTTGCTTTTAATATTTTTTTTTGTATTAATTTTTTTAGTTATGTGTCTCAGCATGTTCCTCCTTGGGTTTATCGTGTATGGGACTCTCTGTGCTTCCTGGACTTGGATGACTCTTTCCTTTTCCATGTTAGGGAAGTTTTTGGCTTAATCTCTTCAAATATTTTCTCAGGCCCTTTCCCTTTCTCTTCTTCTTCTGCGACCCCTATGATGCAAATGCTGGTGTGTTTAATGTCCCAAAGATCTCTTAAACTGTCCTCATTTCCTTTCATTCTTTTTTCTTTATTCTGCTCTGTGGGGATGATTTCCACAAATCTGTCTTCCAGCTCACTTATTCGTTCTTCTAGCTCAGTTATTCTGTTATTGATTCCTTCTAGTGTGTTTTTCATTTCGGTTATTTTGTTGGTCATCTGTTTGTCTGTTATTTAAATCTTCTAGCTCTTTCTTACACATCTCTTGTATCTTCTCGGTCTATTCCTCCATTCCTTTTATGAGATCTTGGATCATCTTTACTATCATTACTCTGAATTCTTTTTCAGGTAGATTGCTTATCTCCTCTTCCTTTAGTTGTTCTTGTGTGTTTTTATCTTGTTTCTTCATCTGTAACATATTTCTCTGTCCTCTCATTTAATCTAACTTTCTGTGTCTGTGGTCTCCTTTCCACAGGCTGCAGGATCATAGTTCCTCTTGCTTCTGGTGTCTACCTCTTGGTGGGTGAGGTTGGTCCAGGGGATTGTGCAGTCTTCCTGGTGGGAGGCACTGGTGCTTGCCCTCTGGTGGGTGGAGCTGGGTCTTGTGCCTCTGGTGGGCAGGGCTGTGCCAAGGGGTGTGTTTTGAGGTGACTGTGAGCTCAGTATGACTTTTGGCAGCCTGTCTGCTGATGGATGGGACTGTGCTCCTATCATGTTGGTTGTTTGGCCTGAGGCATTCCAGCACTAGAACCTGCAGGCTGTTGGGTGGGTCTGGGTCTTGGTGCCAAAATTGCGACCTGTGGGAGAGCTGATGCCAATCAGTATTCCCTGGAGCTTCTCCTACCAATGTCCTTGCCCCCACAGTGAGCTGTAACTGACCCTCGCTTCCCCAGGAAACCCTCCAAGACCCCTAGGTAGGTCTAGCCCAGTTTCCTATGGAGATACTGCTATACTGCTTTGTGCTGGGTCTTTGTGCACACGAGACCTTGTGTGTGTCCTTCAAGAGTGGAGTCTCTGTTTCCCCAAGCCCTGTGGAGCTCCTGCACTCCAGCCCTGCTGGCCTTCAAGGCTAAATGCTATGGAGGTTCTTCCTCTCAATGCCAGACCCTCAGACTCTCTTGGAGGGCTATTTTTATTTGAGAAAGTCCCTGTGTAGCTTGCATGGGTTTAATATTTTTTGGTGCAAGGGCTGTTTTTAGTATGGATATCTGCCACTTCTTTTCTCAGTGTATGCTGGCCATTATCCCCTTGATAAGGGGGTGTGACATGTTGTGGTGTCCAGAGCCTGCACTGGATATTGAGCAGGGCCTCCCATTTGCTCTGTGGTTGTCAGTGACCTGTCAGGGACAGGGTGTGCTCCCTAGTTGTTGGAGTAGAAGCCCCCAGATCTGTTTCTTAGCTGTGTTTCTGATCTGCAGTACAAGGTAGGTGGGATTGGAGCCCTCCCACTGGGAGAGAAGCCACTGAGTATTCTTCCTCTGGAGGTGTTTACCTGTAAGTATGCTCTGTTGTGTCACCTTTCACCCGTTGTTTGAGCTCTCAGGTTACACTGTTGTTGGCACTGCTCTCAGCCCCATCTTAACTGTGAGTATGCCTGCATTTGGCCCTGGCGTCTCTCTGGCATCGTTTTCAACAGTCCACCAGCATAGATCCACTGAAGTCAGGTCCCAGGATTGCAATAATCATGGATCTGGACCTGCTATGGGCACTTTGGAGGCAGCTCAGACTCTGGCCTGGCCCAACCCCCATGTGTACATGACCACAAAGTCCACAGCTGCTAAAGCTAGATCCGTCTCGGCCATGGGAGCACTCATTGTCCATTCAGATGTTCTGCAGGCGCTGAGTTTACAAAGCCAGTCTTGGGGATGTAAATGCGCAGTTCACTCAGCCACAAGAGAGATTTCAGTCCTTCTTTCTTAGTTGCACTGCCCCTGGGGCTCAGCTGTGGTTTCAGTCCCACATGTGCTTGTGGGCCAGCCACAGGTGTCTGCTCCCGAGGGTGCTCCAGAGTGCATGAGCCTGCCTGAACAGGAGTGGGCAGAGTAGGTGGCGCCTGGGGGCACGCGAGCCTGCCCTGGGGGGGGCGGGGGTGGAGAAGGCGGTAGCTGGGGGCTTCTGAGCACCCCCGTCCCGGCGGAAGCCCTTCCTAATGCCCACAGAGGCAGGGACTGGTGCGTGGGGAGAGGCTGCAGTGGTGGCCTCGCCCTTTGCGCGTCTCTCAACAATGGCGCTTCACTTCTGTGGCAGTCCAGGCTTCCTCCACGAGCATTCCCAGTTGTGGGGCTCTTCACTCCTGTCCTGTCAGGCTGTCTCCTTGCAGCCAACAGCAGTCCTCTCCCTGAGACTGCTCTCCAAATCCCACGTTCCAGCACCTAGCTCCCATCGTGATGGTGGACACACGTCTCAGGCTGGGGCATGCAGAGCTGTGGCACAGACCCTCTGTGTGGGTCTCACTCTGTCCTGCTTGCCACAGACTGGTTGCTGCACTCTCGTCTGAGCCCGTGAAGCTCCCATTCTCCCCCAGCTGATCTCCCTGCTGGTGATGGGACTCCCCTGGGTGTGGGAACCTTTCCTTCAGCTCCCCACCAGGGGCACAGATCCTGTCCTGCTTCCTCTCTCTCTTTTCCCTTCTTTCTTTCATACTACCCAGTTACACGGGGATCTTTCTTGTCCTTTTAGGTGTCTAAGGTCCTCTGTTAGTGTTCAGCAGGTGCTCTGTGAGAACTGTTCCATTTGTAGATGTATTCCTGATGCATTTGTGGGGAGAAGTGAATTCCATGTCCTCCTACACCTCCACCATCTTGACTCTAGAAATGAATTTTCTAGAAGAAAAAACTATGATGAATTCCAGGTAACAGATGAGATCCAGATTTCAGATGAGATCCTTAAGTAATAAAATACCATTAGGTTTAGTAGACTCACAAACATGAGACTACAAAGGACTCTGAGATAATAGGCAGATGACATCAGAAACAGAAATACTAGGCAAGACCATGGCCTTGAATTTTGGTTAGGGGAAGAAGGTGGGGACAGTCTGGACACTGAGGGCTACAACCAAGACAAATAGTAGCAAGACAAAACAGTTATAAAAAATAATTCTGATGTGTATTGGGAGGGACGATAGTGAACTTAACATCAGGAAATAACAACTTCTAAGATTTTATTTGTTGCTTCTGATCTTGATCCAGTACTTGAGTTCTACGCTTCTGTTAAGGGGCTTAGTAAACCCCCACAATCAACCAAGGGCCAGGCTATGATAAGGGTTTCCATTTTAAACAGATTCAAGTAACATTGAACCAGAAAAAGAAATAAAGTTCATTTAAGGCACTGCTGTGTTTTTAGAAGGACCTGGGTTATGGTGGAAGAGCAGCGTAGCAGTAAAGAACAAAGGCTCAGATATCAAAGAGACATCATTTCCTCCGCTTCCTTACTATGTGACTTTAGCTGGGGCTATGACTTCACCGATTTGACCTTTGATAGACCTACAGTTAGCTTTAGTAGATATCACCAGTTTTCGAAAGCCGTATTACTATCCTATACCCCCACCAGCAATGTCTTAGAGTTCTAGTTCCTCCACACCCTCACCAGCATTCTGGTGAGTCTGTTTTTTCCTTTATATTTAGTACTTTCTGTGTCCTCTTTAAGAAATCTTTTATAACTCAGTGGCTTTATTTTAAAGTTTTTATCTTTAATTCACCAAAAATTTATTTTAATAAGAGATATAAAGTAAGGATCCGAGTCAGTTTTTTCCCAAATGCTCTTTCATTTGTCCAAAAACATTTCTTAAAGACTTCCTATTTTAAATGCCACCTTTAGGGAATTTCCAGTCACAATGACTTCTTAAGTGTATGATATGAAACGCTCCAACACTTGGCGATGTTCAATAAAATATTAAAGCATCAAAAGACAGAGGTAAACTTCGAAACAAATCAATATCTCTGTGGACCAAACATAGAATAGAAAAGCAAAATGGTAAGTGGAGCTGAAGTCAATGTCCTTCTGTGTTGTGGGTTTAAAAAACAAACGAGCAGGGCTTCCCTGGTGGCGCAGTGGTTGAGGGTCCGCCTGCCGATTCAGGGGACGTGGGTTCGTGCCCCGGTCCGGGAGGGTCCTGCATGCTGTGGAGCGGCTGGGCCCGTGAGCCGTGGCTACTGGGCCTGCGCGTCCGGAGCCTGTGCTCTGCGGTGGGAGGGGCCACGGCAGTGAGAGGCCCGCGTACCGCAAAAAAAAAAAAAAAAAAAAACAGTATTTGTCATGGGTGTAGCTCCTGTGAGATAAGGAGTACTTCAGGTGCTCCATCTGAACCAGGGGTGTGAATCCTGGATCACAACATGAATTGAGGGGCTGGAGTAAGCGATCTTTTCATGAAAGAAGTCTGGGGGAAAAAGTTTCTGGTCACTGTGTTGGGCTGTGCCTTTCAGGAAAACTCAGGATACATTTGGAGGAAGATAAAGTCTCATAACCAGAGCAGAACCAAGCTTCCTGTGAGCTTTGTGACAGCATCAGGGATATTCCCCATATCAACTTCCTGGGGCAGGAATCCTAACATGCGGTTATCAGACATCATTCTCTCAACTGGGGGATCAGGATTTGGCTGGAGGTAAACATAAGCCTACCTGATTAGGGATTGGATTGAACACTGAAAGAAGAGAGTTAGGGTGGAAATAAACCTCAGAATAGCTAAAAATTCCAAACAGAGGAACAAGTTTACTCATTTGAAAGAAACCAACCAAATTAACAATCACAATATGAATTCACTATAAACAGAATTGATTTCTTAAGGTAAATATATTTAAGGTGCTCAAGGAGGTAAATAAGGAATAATTTAAATAAAAAACAAAAGATGAAGAATGAAGAAATCACTTCTAGAATGAAGACCACAAAGCATAAATGCAAGAATGCAGTGAAGTGATTGTGAAACAACAGAAGGAAATAAAATATTGGTTATAATTAAAGAAGTAGAAGAAAAGAACTGGATGAAGATAACATTGAAAGGAACACAGAGTGAGTTAACATTCATAAAAGCAAATAGAAGATAGAAATGAGAAGATTGAACATTAAATAAAAATGAAGAATTAGTTTAAAAGAGTTTGAAGGAGAAAGAGATACAAGACAAAGGAGTTCTACCACATGCATGACTGTAGTCCCAGATAAGAAAGCAAAAAGAAAATAGAACAAATATTTAAAGATATAATTTAAGAAACTCTCCCCAAATGAAAGTTCTTAATCTATTTCGTATTGAAAGGGCCACCCTCTTTATGTTGGACAAAATTGACCCAAAATGAATTTTATCCTAGTAAAGTCATCAGACTCCAAAAAATAATGAATGCATCCTTCAGATAGTCAGGCAAAAAGTTTATGTCACTTATAAAGAGAAAAAATATCAGGCTTACATCAATGACTTAGGTTGTGTTCCCTAAGAAGCAGTTGCTAAGATGGAGTTAGGAGTGCAAATAACACCTTTGAAAGGAAGAGGAAGAAGCTTAACTGGGCAGGGAGAGAGAGGGGATTAGTCTATGATATTGACCTGACTGAGTCTTTGTCAGCCCTATGAGGGGCTCCAGAGCAAAGATCCCCTATTAGAGGAGTCCTGCATTTGTCAGGCGTTGGCTAGGCACTGGTACCACCACCTAGTCTAGTCATTGCTGGGAGTGCCCTGAGAAGAATATGCCTTCAGCTACTGCTGCTTTGCTCAGTCATTCCCCAGGCACTGCACTGGGAAAAGCATGACCTTGATTCAAAAGCTGAAGCAGACCCTGCTGAAATTAACAGCTGGCAGTTGTCAGCTGACCTCACTGGCAGCAGATTCTTTCATAAACAAGAATCTGAGCAGTGCATCTCCATGCCCGTCATGGTTCACCTTTTGTATTATGCCCACGAATAATACAAAGCAGCTCCTCCAGGGCTCCGGTGGGCCTCTGTTCCTAAGGGGAAACTTAGAATAGGGAAATTAGCAGGATGAACTACAACCTCACTGTTGCAAGTTGGTCTCAGTGTTACAACGGGTACACATTGTCTCCAAATTCCACTTTCATTCTAAGTTCCTTTCACCTTCAGCTACCAGCTCTGCTTGTTTCACTGACTTGCCTGGTAGGGTGACCTCAAACAAATCCTCATTGCTGAGGGGCCTGGGTCGTTGCTAACCATACTCATCTCAGGCTAAGGATTGCCCTTGACAATTAAGTCACATTTGGGCAAGAAAATACCAAGAGATGCCCAATTGTGTCACCTGAATTTCACACATGTTCCTTTTTGCCCCACTGTGTAGCAGACACCCTATTTTCTTCTGTTGTTCAAGGGGTCATTATCCCCTGACAAGGTGGTGACTCCTCTTTCAAGGAGCCTAAAGTACTCATGTTGCAGCTGTAGCTTGTAGCTCCAGAATACCAATTTGAAGGAATTCTTGCTGTATCTCCTGGTGGTGAGTGTTCCCTCTTTGAGGACCAGGACCTCTAACTCTGTGGAGCCCAGATTTGTGGAGCTGGGAAACCAAGATCCCCTGGATTCGTGAAAGGTGATGGTAAGTGGGAGCCCCTCCTGCTTCCACTCTTTGTCTCCTGGATGCTGTGTCCTACTGAGGACACAGGCACCACATAAAGGTCTCTAATTCAGTGTGTATACCATGATCTAGAGGATGGCTCCCCATCCTTGAAGGGTATTGCCTTTGAGGTGTTGCTTTAGCTTTACCATTCAGCAGTCTTTTCCAATGATCTATTAGGTTGGCAGCTTCTAGATGGTACAATAAATGATACAACAGGTGGATCCCATGGACCTACTTCTACACTCCCTTTATTGTAAAGTGGCTTCCCTGGTTGGATGCTATGTTGTGTGGGATTCCATGCCTATGGAATAGGTATTCCTTAAGCCCTTAGATAGTAGAGCTGGCTGAGGCCCTGAGAGAAGGAAAGGCAAACCCATATCTGGAATAGGTATCATCAATTCCTATGAGAAAAAACAAAAACAAAAACCAGCTGGCCCTTCCAGGATGAAATGTACTCAACATTACATCTAGTGGCTGGTCACCATGTTGAAGGCTCAGTATTGGTGTCTGTGGCTTGCAGCTTGCACATTTAGAGACAACAGTAGCTATATCAGCCTTGGTTAGAGTCTGGGATGCTGGCCCCATGAATAGCCTCCATCCCTGCCACTCTGGTAACTTTATTCATAGGCCCATTGAACTGCCTGGCCTATGACAAAAATGTAGTAATATTAACTCACCGAGTCATTTTGTTTACTTGGTGGTTTAATGCTCTTTCCATGATTGATGCTTCCTGGTGAATGCTACTTTGTGATAGAAAGATCTTTACACTTCATGTCTACTCTCATAGGCCTATCCATATGCCTTGTCCTAGGGCTCCTTGTCTTTCAGTCTTACCTTTCAGATCCCTGACCAATAGGCCAGGCCATTTGTCACTGCCCATTAGTCAATACATATTCTTACCACAAGCCACTTCTTCCATACAGAGTGGATGACCACTGCCTGAAGCTCTGACCATTGGGAACATTGTCTCTCTCCACTGTCTTTAAAGGTTGCCCTTGAATGAGGCTGTAATGCAACTACCATCCATTTGGGGCTTGAGTCTAACCATTAATTACCTCAAAGTTCAGGCTCTATCCACCTCCTTCACATGCTTTACATAGGTGTGTTGTATATGGATGTATTGTACATGGGTTGTACATAGGCCATAGATGTGAGCAAGGGAGGGCTCTGGTGAACTGTAGTGGATGATATGGGGGTCTGGTCTACCTGTTCATGCAACTTAAGTGTATCCTTTGGTACTGCTCATGATTATCCTTTATGTCCTATTTATATCTTATAATGGATTACTAGTAGGCCAACTTAACTTTATGACTTGGGTTCAGCAGTTCTGGATCTACAGTCACTAGGTATCCTGTGGTCAAATATTCGATCTGTCAGGTTCCACTATCATGCCAGAAGGTGTTTTTTAAAAATCATGTAATTTTATGCTACAGCAGTCATGGTTGCTCTAGGACCTCAGGGTCTATGTTACGATTCTTCCCCTAGAGCTTACTACAAACACACTGCACCCTTTATCACAACTGATACCTACAACACCCTATGGTCTACTGGATTGTATGACTCAAGTGGCTGAGCCACTTGCAACACAGCCTGTACCTTCTACAGAGCTCTTTCCTGTTCCTGGACTCATTCAAAACTGGCAGCCTTCTTTATTACCTAATATGTGGGCCAGAGCACTATTTCTAGTTATGGGATATGTTACCTATAGAACCTGAAAAGGTCTAATGGGCATTGTACTTCCTACAAATAATGACAGCTTTTCGTTTTCCTTTCCAGCTTTTAAGACCTATTTCTTTCTCTCACCTAATTGCATCAGCTACTCTATAATACTGCAAAATAATAGTGGTGAAAAGTGAACTACTGAAAACTTCTTGGCTTGGTGCATTTTGAGGGGGAAGAGTGGCTCTTTGATAATTAAAAAGATTTTTTCTTTTCCTATGGTACTTAATCCATTTAGATTTGCTCTCTCCTCTGGAGGTACATTTTCATGATTTTTTCCTAAAAATTCATCCATTTCAATAATATTTTCAAATATATAGAGTTAAAGTTGTTTTATATTTCCTCTGAATCTCTTATTTCCCCATTGTTCTTTCAGTTTTATTGAGACACAATTGACATACAGTACTGCATATTTTAAGGTGTATAGCATAATGACTAATATTTATTATAAAATGTCATTTCCCCATCCTAATTTTTATATTTATGATTTCTACCTTTTTTCTTGTTTAGACAACTTATTAGCTAAATGGTTTGTTGGTGCCCCCTAATTTCTTGAATTGGGAACTTAAACTTTTATTCTTCTTTGAATAACTTATAAATTAACATAAATATTTAAGTTTACATACTTTTTTCTGAGCTCTGTGGTTATCCTATATGAACTTATACGTGCTCTTTTGTTATTTTTAAGAAAGAAATTGTGTAATTTTGGTTTTGATTTCCTTTTTGTTCCAAGAGTTGTTAAGGAAGTTGTAAAAATATTTCTAGGGTGTTCTTCCCCTTTTGATCAGAGAATTTTATCTGTACTATTTCTACATCTTGGGATTTGTTGATTTTCTTCTTTTGAGGACTAATAGATGGTTAACTTTTGTGAATGTTCCAAGGTTCTTAAAAAGACAATATAGTCACCTAAAACTTATATAATATCATAAATAAACTATCCCTCAAAAAAAAAAAAAAAAAAAGGAAACCTAGGGGTAGAATCAGGCTGCGGTAGAAACATAACTATGCAGGCTCTGTACCATCCTCTCCTTGACTTGGGAGGGACCAGCCCAGGAGGTAAGAGAGAGACCTTTCTCCCTACATGATCCTTCGGTGACCTCCCACGTTTCTGCACTTTCTCACTCCATCCTCGGCCTTTTGCCATGAATGAGAGTTGGTTCACTCCAACCCTCACCATGTTGGACCTTCAAGCCCAGGTTAGCCTCCCTTTCCATCTCTGACTAAAGCACAGGAAAAATCCCTTTTAATTCCTGGGTCAATCAACAACATTAGGATTTTTCAAATGTTGCATTTATAGGAAAGCCAAGGAAAATAACAGTGACCAATAGCAAAACAAGGAAATCTAGGCATGAACAAAGGTAGAGAAGGCAGCTCTGGGCCTGGCATGGGTTAGACCCACAGAGCATTGAGGGCTGAGCAAGACCCAGCCCCACTCTGAGCTGCCGGGGAGCTGGGCCAGAGATCCAGAACCAGACTGTGTTGGCTCCAGTGGCCTCATTCATGTGACCCCAGGCAAGTCAGTACAACTCTTTTTGTTTGTTTCCTCATCTATTAATCTAGCACCCACTTAGAGGGCAGGTTAAATGAGTTAAGAGTTTAAAGTGTTAAGGATTACATAAGCTAATTCACGTGAGAGTTCTTTCCCCAGATCCGGGCCACAGTAAGTGCTAAATAAATTTAGTTATGATTATTATTATTACTAAAAATGAGACAGAAGCATGGCCTTGGGTCCACCTTGACCTATGCTATTAAAACTTTCTCTGAAGGCTGAGGAACTAGTTGATTTTTTTACACCCCAAGCATCACTGTCTTTGTTCCAAGAGTTGTTAAGAAAGTTGTAAAAATATTCTAGGGTGTTTTTCCCCTTTTGATCAGAGAATTTTATCTGTATTATTTCTATATCTTGGGATTTGTTGATTTTTTTTTTTGAGGGCTTAATAACTTTTGTGAATGTTCCAAGATTCTTAAAAAGACAGTATAGTCACCTGAAACTTATATAATATTGTAAATAAACTATCCCTTAAGGAAAAAAGAAAAAAGACTATATTATGTATGTATATATGTAGTATAAATATGTATATTGAATACACATTGAACATAAATATTACCGATTGTTAGATCTTCAATATGGGTGTATTAGTTATCTATTGCTATATAACAAATTACCACCAAATTTAACAGTATTAAACAACAAACATTTATTATTTCACAGTTTCTCTGGATCAGGAATCTAGGCACAGTTTGAGTCCTCTGGATCAGGGTCTCTCACCAGACTGCAGTTAAGGTGTCAACCAAGACTGCAGTGATCTTAAGTCTCAACTGTGAGAGATCAGCTTCCAGCCTTACTTACCTGGCTGTTATGAGGACTCAAGTCCTCACTGCACTGGCTATTGGCTAGAAATATCAGCGCCTTGCCACGTATGCCTCTCTACAGGACAAATTACAACATGGTAGTAGGTGTCCTCAGGGTGAGTGAGGGAAAAAGCAAGAGAGAGAATGACCAAGGTGGAAGCAAGAGTTCTTTTGTAGCTTAATCTCAGATGACATCATCACTTTGCCACATTCTTTTGGTTAGAAGAGGGTCACTAGGTACAGCCTACAATCAAAGGGAGGGGATTACACAAGGGCATAAATATTACAAAGCAGGGATCATTGGGGACCATTTTAGAGGCTGTTTATTTTAGTCTTCCTTATGTCCAGTGACTCCTGTCCTTCGCACATTCAAAATATATTCATCCCCACTCCCAGATCCCCCAAAGTCTCATCAAGTTAAAGCATCAGCTCATAGTTCAGAACCTTATCATCAAATCACACCCTGTTGTAGATGAGGCTCTTCAGGCATATTTCTTTTTTTTTTTTAACATCTTTATTGGAATATAATTGCTTTACAATGGTGTGTTAGTTTCTCCTTTATAACAAAGTGAATCAGCTGTACATATACATATATCCCCATGTCTCTTCCCTCTTGCATCTCCCTCCCTCCCACCCTCCGTATCTCAGCCCTCTAGGTGGTCACAAAGCACTGAGCTGATCTCCCTGTGCTATGCGGCTGCTTCCCACTAGCTATCTATTTTACATGCTGCTCTCTCACTTCGTCCCAGCTTACCGTTCCCCCTCCCCGTGTCCTCAAGTCCATTCTCTACGTCTGCATCTTTATTCCTATCCTGCCCCTAGGTTCTTCAGAACCATTTTTTTTTTAATCTTCCATATATATGTGTTAGCATACGGTGTTTGTTTTTCTCTTTGTGACTTCCTTCACTCTGTATGACACACTCTAGGTCCATCCACCTCACTACAAATAACTCAATTTCGTTTCTTTTTATGGCTGAGTGATATTCCATTGTATATATGTGTCACATCTTCTTTATCCATTCATCTGTCGATGGACACTTAGGTTGCTTTCATGTCCTGGCTATTGTAAATAGAACTGCAATGAACATTGTGGTACATGACTCGTTTTGAATTATGGTTTTCTCAAGGTATATGCCCAGTAGTGGGATTGCTGGGTCGTATGGTAGTTCTATTTTTAGTTTTTTAAGGAACCTCCATACTGTTCTCCATAGTGGCTGTATCAATTTACATTTCCACCAACAGTCAGGCATATTTCTTAAGTACAACTCTTATAGTTCCTCTCAATCTGTAAAGTTCCTTCCCATCCACATGACACAATAGTGAGGCAGGCATAGGAAAACCAGTATGGACATTTTTTGTTCAAAAAACGGGGATGTGGGAGACACAAAAGAGTCTCTGGTCCATTGCAATTTTGAGATCCAGTTAGACCAATGTTAGAAGTTCCTTGATTAGGTCTCAAGACCTAATGATTCTCCATAGGTTTTGACTTTGCTCTCTGGGCTTCTTGGTTTCACCCTGAGAGTCATCCTTCCTTTTTCAAGAAAAGTACCACTGGTTACATTCAAGAAGTTGTTTCAGTCTGCTTTTCCTGCCAGTAGAGTTTGGTGGGGTGGGGGGAGGGTGGATCTAATGGTCTCTTATTTTTTACTGTACTTTTCATTTGGTCCCTTTCAGATCAAGCTGGCTGAGTTCTTGCTGGTAATAATTCTTGAAAAAAAGTGTGGGACCCCTGTGAATGTCATTAGGGTTCATTTCATTAAACAAAAGTCACAACCAGAAAACTCTTCTAGGTAAGCCCTTCTTTATCTCCTAGGAATCTGTAGGACAAAGGGCTTCAGCTTCCTAGAGATCCTATTGTTTGAGAGGATCCGTGAAGCACACCCTTAATCTTTTTAAAAAGGCCCTTTGTGTGACTCTTCATAGTCTTCTGAAGGTACCACCTTTTATCTTTCTAGACTAACAAAGGTTTTTACATTCACACCTTGGTGTCACCTTTAGGCCAGGGCTCTCCTTGCAGTGCTACAGTATGAACTTTTCTTGGAGGCTATTTCTTAATGTTAGTTTCTTTTCAGTCTGGGGAGGCTACAGTTTTCAAAACCATCAAGTTCTGATTCCTTAAAAAAAGTTTTTTTAATTGTGGTAAAACACATTTAACAAAATACTATAGACTTCGTGGCTTAAAAAATAGAGATTTATTTTCTCACAGTTTTGGAGGATGGAAATCCAAGATCAGGGTACCCACATAGTCAGGTTCTGGTGAGAGCTCTCTTCCTGGCTTTCAGATCCCAGCCTTCTTGCTGTGCCCTCACGTGGAAGAGAGAGTGCTCTGGTATCTCTTCCTCTTCTTTTAAGGGTATCAGTTCTATCTGATTAGGGCTCCACATTTATGACCTCATTTAACCTTAGTCACCCCTTTAGAGGCCCTATTTCCAATTCACTTATATGAAAGGGTAGGGCTTCAACATATGAATTTGGGAAGGGAACACAATCCAGTCTATGACAGCCATATATGTGAGGGTTTATTTCTGGGCTCTCTATTCTGTTTCTTTGGTCTATATGTATGTCTTTATGTCTGTACCACAGTATTTTGATTACTACAGCTTTATAGTAAATTTTGAAATCATAAGTGTGAGTCCTCCAACTTTATTGTACTGTTTCAAGATTTTTTTTTAGCTAGTCTGAGTCCCATGAGATTCCATATGAATTTTAGGTTTCTTTTTTTTTTTTTTTTTTTTTTGTGGTATGCGGACCTCCCCCTGCCGTGGCCTCTCCCGTTGCGGAGCACAGGCTCCGGACGCGCAGGCCCAGCGGCCATGGCTCACGTGCCCAGCCGCTCCGCGGCATGCGGGATCCTCCCAAACCGGGGCGCGAACCCGGCTTCCCTGCATCGGCAGGCGGACGCGCAACCACCGCGCCACCAGGGAAGCCCTAGGTTTCTTTTTCTCCAAAAAATCTTTGGGATTTTGATGAAGTCTGTAGATCACATTGACATCTTAACAACATTGTCTTCCAATCCATGAGCTTGGGATGTGTTTCCATTTATTTATGTCTTCTTTAATTTCTATTTTTTTCTAGATATAAATGACATATAACATTGTGTAAATTCAAGGTATACATGCAATGACTTGATATATGTATATATTGCAAAGAGATTACCACAGTAAGGTAGTTAACACACCCATCACCCCACCTAGTTACCACTGTGTGTATGCATGTGTAGTGAGAACTTTTAAGATTTACTCTCTTAGCAGTTTCAAGTATCTGGTATTGTGAACTATAGTCACCATGCTCTACTAGATCCCCAGAACTTATAAATGGAATTTTGTACCTTTTACAACCTTCAGTCATTTTCCCTGCCCCTGGAAACCACCAGTCTGTTCTGTTTCTACGAGTTTGGTTCCTGTAGATTCTATACATGAGTGAGATCATGCAGTGTTTTTCTTTGTCTGACTTATTTCACCTAGCATAATGCCCTCACACGGTAGGATTTCCTTCTTTTTTTTTTTAAATAAATTTATTTATTTTTGGCTGCGTTGGGTCATCGTTGCTGTGTGCGGGCTTTCTCTAGTTGCGGCAAGAGGGGGCTACTCTTCATTGTGGTGCATGTGCTTCTCATTGCGGTGGCTTCTCTTGTTGCGGAGCATGGGTTCTAGGCGAGCAGGCTTCAGTAGTTGTGGCTCACGGGCTCTAGAGCACAGGCTCATTAGTTGTGGTGCACAGGCTTAGTTGCTTCGCAGTGTGTGGGATCTTCCCACAGCAGGGATTGAACCCTTGTACCCTGCATTGGCAGGCGGATTTTTAACGCTGTGCCACCAGGGATGGCCCTCCTTATTTTTTATGACTGCATAATATTCCATTGTGTGTGTGTATCACATTTTCTTTATCCATTCATCTGTTGATGGACACAGGTTATTTCCATATCTTGCCTATTGTAAATAATACTGCAGTGAACATGGGGGTGCAAAATATCTCTTTGACATAGTGATTTTGTTTCCTTCAGATAAATACCCAGAAGCAGAATTGCTGGATCATATGGTAGTCCTATTTTCAATTTTTTGATCCAGCTTCATACTTTTTTCCCATAGTTTCTGCACCAATTTACATTACCACCAACAGTGTACAAGGGTTCCCTTTTCTCCACATCCTCGCCAACATTTGTTATTTCCTGTCTTTTTGATAGTAGCCATTTTAAAGCTGTGAGGTGATATTCTCCATGTGGTTTTGAGTTCCATTTCCCTCATGATTAGTGATGCTGAGAATCTTTTGATGTACCTGTTGTCCATCTGTATATCTTCTTTTGAAAAATGTCTATTCAGGTCCTTTGCCCATTTTTAATCAGATTATTTGTTTCTTTGCTATTGAATTGTATGAGTTCTTTGTATATTTTGGATATTATCTTCTTATCAGATATATGGTTTGTAAATCTTTCCTCCCATTCTGTAGGTTTCCTTTTCATTTTGTTATTTCTTTTGCTGCACAAAGCCTTTTATTTTGCTGTAGTCTCACTTGTTTACTTTTGCTTTTGTTGCTTGTGCTTTTGATGTTATGTCCAAAATATGATTGCCAAGACCAATGCTGAGGAACTTTTCCTCTGTGTTTTCTTCCGGGTGTTTTATGGTTTCAGGTCTTACATTTATGTCTTTAATCCATTGTGAGTTAATTTTTGTGAGCTCTATAAAATATGAGTCAAAGTTCTTTTATGTGTGAATATTCAGTTTTCCCAATATATTTACTGAAGCAATTATCCTTTCGCCATTGAATATTCTTGGTTCCCTTGTCAAACATTAGTTGACCATATATACATGGGTTTATTTCTGGGCTCTCAATTCTGTCTCATTGGTCTATGTGTCTGTCTATTTGCCAGTACCATGCTGTTTTGATTGCTGTAGTTTTGTAATATAGTTGGAAATCAGGAAGTATGATGCCTCCAGCTTTGTTCTTCTTAAGATTGCTTCAGCTATTTAGGATCTTTTGTAGTTCTGTATGAGTTTTAGGATTGTTTTTTCTATTTCTGTGAAAAATGTCATTAGAATTTTCATAGGGATTGCATTGAATCTATAAATGGCTTTGGGTAGTTTGGACATTTAAAAAAATATTAATTCTTCCTCTCCATGAACATGGAGTATCTTTTCATTTACTTATGTCTACTTCAGTTGCTTTCCACAGTGTCTCATAGTTTTCAGGAAATTCTTTACTTTCAGCAATGTTTTGTAGTTTTCATTGTACAAGTGTTTAACCTCCTTGGTTAAGTTAATTGTACGATATTTTATTCTTTTTGATGCTATTGTAAATGGAATTGTTTTCTTAATTTCCTTTTCAAATTCTTCACTGTTAGACTGTGGAAACACAACTGGTTTTTTTTTTTGTTTTTAATTTTCTTGGCCACACTGGCAGCACATGGGATCTTAGCTCCCCAGCCAGGGATCAAACCCGAGCCCCTTGCTTAGGGGCTAAGGTGTGTTAACCACTGGCCCGCCAGAGACGTCCTCACAACTGGTTTTTGAGTATTGATTTTGTATCCTTCTATTTTGCTGAATTTGTTTATTACTTCTAACAGATTTTTTTGGTGGAATATTTTGGGCTTTCTACATATATGATTATGTCTCCTGTGAACAGAGATACTATTGTTTTCTTAATTTCCTTTTCAAATTCTTCACTGTTAGACTGTGGAAACACAACTGGTTTTTTTTTTGTTTTTAATTTTCTTGGCCACACTGGCAGCACATGGGATCTTAGCTCCCCAGCCAGGGATCAAACCCGAGCCCCTTGCTTAGGGGCTAAGGTGTGTTAACCACTGGCCCGCCAGAGACGTCCTCACAACTGGTTTTTGAGTATTGATTTTGTATCCTTCTATTTTGCTGAATTTGTTTATTACTTCTAACAGATTTTTTTGGTGGAATATTTTGGGCTTTCTACATATATGATTATGTCTCCTGTGAACAGAGATACTTTTACTTCTGCCTTTTAAATCTAGATAGCTCTTATTTCTTTTTCTTGTTTAATTGCTCTGGGTAGAACTTTCAGTACTATATTTAATAGAAGTGCCCAAAGCAGGCATTTTTGCTTTGTTCCTGATTTTAGAGGAAAATCTTTGTCTTCCATGATTGAGTATAATGTGTGCTTTGGGTTTTTCATGTATGACTTTTATTATGTTGAGGTAGTTTCTTTCTATTCCTAGTTTGCTGAATATTTTTTAACATTAAAAGGTGTTGAATTTTGTCAAATGTTTTTTCTGTATCAGTTGAGATTATCATGTGGGTTTTTTCCCTTTATTCTGTTAATGTGGTATATTAATTACATTAATCAGTTTTCGTATTAAATTAGATTCCAGGAATGATTTCCACTTGGTCATGGGGTATATGCTGAATTAATATGCTGAATTAGGTTTGCTGGTATTTTGTTGAGGATTTTGCATCAGTGTTCATAGGGAACATTAGTTTTTAATTTTCTTGAAGTGCCCTTGTTTGGCTTTGGTATCAGGGCAATGTTGGCCTCTTAGAATGTGTTAGGACATGTTCCTTCCTCTTCCATTTTTTGTGAAAGTTTGAGAAGGATTGTATTAGATCTTTTTTAAATGTGTGGATGAATTCACTGGTGAAGTAATCAGATAAAGGGCTTTTCTTCCTCTGGCAGTTTTGATTACTGATTGAATCTCCTTAATAGTTATAGGTCTATTCAGATATTCTATTTATTCTTGACTTATTCTTGATAGGTTGTGTGTTTTTAAGAATTTGTCCTTTTCATTTAGATTATCCAATATGTTGACATCCAATTGTTCATAGTATTCTCTTATAATCTTTTTATTTCTGTAGAATTGGTAGTAATGTCCCCACGTACATATCTGATTTTAGTCATTTGAGTCTTCTCTCTTTCTCTCTTTTTATTACTCTCTCTAGCTAAAGGTTGGTCTATTTTGTTAGTCTCTTCAAAGGACCAACTTTTCAATGATTTTCTCTATTGTTTTTCTATTCTGTTTTGTTTATCTCTGTACTAATCTTTATTATTTCCCTCCTTCTGCTAGCTTTGGGTTTACTTTGTTCTTCTTTTTGTTCTCATTTAAGCTATAAAGTTAGGTTGTCGATCTGAGATCTTCTTTTTTAATTTAAGTATTTATAGCTATCAATTACTTCCTTTAGCATTGCTTTCACTGTGTGACATAAATTTTGGTATGTTGTATTTGGGGTTTCATTCATTTCTAAGTATTTTATAATTTCCCTTGTAATTTCTTTTTTGACCCATTGGTTGTTTAAGAGTGTGTTGTTTAGTTTCCACAAATTTGTGAATTTTCCAGTTTTCCTTTTCCTACTGATTTCTAAATCTTCCTGTTGTGGTTAGAGAAGATACTTTCTATGACATCCATCTTCTGTCATTTTGTTATCAGTATGCCTTACAGGTATGTCATTCCTCATTTCCTCCACTACTGTCTTCTTTCGTGTATTTTTTTAAGTAAAATTTCCTTCTCATTTCTTTCTGTATTCTATAGCTGTTTTCTTTGTGGTTACCGTGGGAGTTACATTTAACATCCTTAAGTTATAACACTCTAATTTGAATTTATACCAGCCTAACTTCAATAACATACAAAAACTGTAGTCCTGTATAGCTTTGTCCCCACCCCCTTTCACTTCCTGGCATTACAGTATTACATGTTTATACATTCTCTGAAAACATAGGCTAATAATTTATCATGCATTAGTTTCTTAAACTGTGTAGAAGACAAAAAGTGGAGTTACAAACCAAAATTACAGTAATGCTAACTTTTAGACTAGTAACTGTTTTCTTAAAATAGGTGAACTGTTTTTGTCCTCTGTTTTAAATTAATTGAATAAAAAATTAATATTAAAAAGTATCAGTCTCTTAAATTACATAGAAAATAAAAAGTGGAATTTCAAACCAAAGTTAAAATAATGCTAGATTTTGTAATTGCCTGTGTATTCACCATTATAGAGATATTTATTTCTTCATACTGCTTCATGTTTCTGTCTAGTGTCATTTCATTTAAAACTGAAAGAGTCCCTTTAGCATTTCTTGTAGGGCAGATTTAGGTAATAAACTGCCTATTGTTTATTTAGGAATGTCTTAATTTCTCACTTTTGAAGGACAGTTTTGCTGGATGTAGGGTTCTTGGTTGACAGGTTTTTTTTCTTACAGACCTTTGAATATATCAGTCCTCTGGACTCCAAAGTTTCTGATGATAAGTGTGGTTATAATCTTACTGAAGGTCCTTTATGTGTGATGAGTTGCTTCTTTCTTGCTGCTTTCAAGATTTTCTCTTAGTCCTTGGATTTTAACAATTTGATTACATTGTCTTGCTCTGATCCTCTTTGAGTTTTTCTTACTTGGAGTTAGTTGAGCCTTTTGGGTGTTTATATTCATTTCTTTCATCAAATTTGGGACATTTTCAACCATTAATTCTTCAAATACCCTCTCTGCCCCTTTCTTTGTCATTTTCCTTCTGGGACTCCTATCATGTGTATGTTTTTCCACTTGATGGTGTCCCACAGGTACCTTAAGCCATGTTCACTTTTCTTCAGCCATTTTTCTTTCTCTTCCTCATAGTCAATAATTTCAGCTGTCCTATCTTCAAGCTTACTGATTTCTGTGTTCTGCCTGTTCAGATCTGCTTTTGAATCCTTCTAGCGTATTCTTCATTTCAGCTATTGTACTTTGAAGCCCAGAGTTTCTTTTTCATTTCTTTTACATTTTCTTTCTCTTCATTGATAGTTCCGCTTTGTTCATATATCATTTTTTGACTTTAAAATCTTTGTCTGGATTGAAGATGGCGGAAGAGTAAGACGTGGAGATCACCTTCCTCCCCACAAATACATCAGAAATACATCTACACGCGCAGCTGCTCCTATAGAACACCTACTGAACAATGGCAGACCTCAGACCTCCCAAAAGGCAAGAAACTCCCCACGTACCTAGGTAGGGCAAAAGAAAAAAGAAAAAACAGAGACAAAGAATAGGGACGGGACCTGCACCAGTGGGAGGGAGCTGTGAAGGAGGAAAGGTTTCCACACACTAGGAAGGCCCTTCCCTGGCGGAGACTGTGGGTGGTGGAGGGGGGAAGCTTCGGAGCCACAGAGGAGAGCTCAGCAACAGGGGTGCAGAGGGCAAAGCGGAGAGATTCCCGCACAGAGGATCGGTGCCAACCAGCACTCACCAGCCCCAGAGGAATGTCTGCTCACCTGCTGGGGTGGGCGGGGGCTGGGAGCTGATGCTCTGGCTTCGGAGGTTGGATCCCAGGAAGAGGACTGGGGTTGGCGGCGTGAACACAGCCTGAAGGGGCTAGTGTGCCATGGCTAGCCGGGAGGGAGTCCGGGAAAAGGTCTGGAACTGCCAAAGAGGCAAGAGACTTTTTCTTGCCTCTTTGTTTCGTGGTGCGCAAGGAGAAGGGATTAAGAGCGCTGCTTAAAGGAGCTCCAGAGACGGGCACGAGCCGCGGCTATCAGTGCGGCCCCCAGAGATGGGCATGAGACACTAAGGCCGCTGCTGCTGCCACCAAGAAGCCTGTGTGCAAGCACAGGTCACTCTCCACAGCTCCCCTCCGGGAGGCTGTGCAGCCCGCCACTGCCAGGTCCCGCGATCCAGGGACAACTTCCCCGGGAGAACACATGGCGGCCTCAGGCTGCTGCAATGTCACGCCGGTCTCTGCCGCTGCAGGCTCGCCCCGCATCCATACCCCTCCCTCCCCCTGGCCTGAGTGAGCCAGAGCCCCCGAAGCAGCTGCTCCTTTAACCCTGTCCTGTCTGAGCGAAGAACAGATGACCTCAGGCGACCTACACGCTGAGGCGGGTCCAAATCCAAAGCTGAACCCCGGGAGCTGTGCGAACAAAGAAGAGAAAGGGAAATTTCTCCCAGCAGCCTCAGGAGCAGCGGATTAAATCTCCACAATCAATTTGATGTACCCTGCATCTGTAGAATGCCTGAATAGACAATGAATCATCCCAAATTGAGGAGGTGGACTTTGGGAGCAAAGATATATTATTTTTTCCCCTTTTTCTCTTTTTGTGAGTGCCAAATTGAGGAGTTGGACTTTGAGAGCAAGATATATTCTTTTTCTCCCTTTTCCTCTTTTTGTGAGTGTGTACGTGTACACTTCTGAGTGAGATTTTGTCTGTATAGCTTTGCTTTCACCATTTGTCCTAGGGTTCTGTCTGTCCGTTTTTTTGTTGTTTTTTTTTTTACTTAAAAAAAATTTTTTTTTCTTCACAATTATTTTTTATTTTAATAACTTTATTTTAGCTTACTTTATTTTATTTTATCCTCCTTCTTTCTTTCTACTTTTTCTCCCTTTTATTCTCAGCCGTGTGGATGAAAGTCTCTTGGGGCTCCCTAGGAGTCAGTGCTGTGCCTGACACAGCAAGCACTCTTGTGGACACTGGTCCAAAAGAGACATCCCAGCTCCACGAAATATCAAACAGCAAAAATCTCCCAGAGATCCCATCTCAATGCCAACACCCAGCTCCACTCAACGACCAGCAAGCTACAGTGCTGAATACCCTATGAGAAACAACTAGCAAGACAGGAACACAGGCCCATCCATTAGCAGAGAGCCTGCCTAAAATCATAATAAGGCTACAAACACCCCAAAACACACGACCAGACGTGGACCTGCCTACCAGAAAGACAAGATCCAGCCTCATCCAGCAGAACACAGGCACTAGTCCCCTCCACCGGGAAGCCTACACAAGCCACTGAACCAACCTTAGCCACTGGGGACAGACATCAAAAACAACAGGAACTACGAACCTGCAGCCTGTGAAAAGGAGACCCCAAACACAGTAAATTAAGCAAAATGAGAAGACAGAGAAACACAGCACAGTCTACCTGAAAAAGTATTCAGAATAATGATAGTAAAGATGATCCAAAATCTTGGAAATAGAATAGGGAAAATACAAGAAATGTTTAACAAGGACCTAGGAGAATTAAAGAGCAAACAATGATGAACAACACAATAAATTAAAAATTCTCTAGAAGGGATCAATAGCACAATAGCTGAGGCAGAAGAACAGATAAATGACCTGGAAGATAAAATAGTGGAAATAACTACTGCAGAGCATAATAAAGAAAAAAGAATGAAAAGAACTGAGGACAGTCTCAGAGACCTCTGGGACAACATTAAACGCACGAACATTCGAATTATAGGGGTCTCAGAAGAAGAAGAGAAAAAGAAAGGGACTGAGAAAATATTTGAAGAGATTATAGTTGAAAACTTCCCTAATATGGGAAAGGAAATAGTTAATCAAGTCCAGGAAGCACAGAGAGTCCCATACAGGATAAATCCAAGGAGAAACA
>NC_041230.1:40888446-40891477 GCF_002837175.3 Physeter macrocephalus | reverse complement strand
TATGCTGTCTACAAGAGACCCACTTCAGACCTAGGGACACATACAGACTGAAAGTGAGGGGATGGAAAGATATTCCATGCAAATGGAAATCAAAAGAAAGCTGGAGTAGCAGTTCTCATATCAGACAAAATAGACTTTAAAATAAAGACTATTACAAGAGACAAAATCTTTGTCTGGTTAACCTGTCATCTTATCTTTGTCAGAGACAGTTTCTATTGATTCAGTGGACAGTCTGTTGATTTAATTAAAAAGAGTCTTTCTGTTTCCCAGGGTTTGCTTTTTTTGTTTGTTTTTTAAATTATAGCCTACCTCTGTATCAGCAATCAGCCTGAATTATAAACTTCATAAAGTCCTCTCAAGGCCTTTCTGAGTCTGTACCTTTCCCTTGATATGTACAGTGACTTTCTAAATTCCCCTTTATATGTGGTTGCTTCTGAATATTCTAGTCTTTAAATGTCTGGCTCCACAAGTGGGGAGAGACAAAAATGAAAGGGGGGAAATTGACCCACCCTTTAAATCTCCTAGAAGCCACTTCAGCTGAAAGGGATGGGCTTGCAGCAGTGGTGGTGAGGGTTGCAACAATGGCTACCCATCTCTTTGTCTGTACCTTTGCAATCAGAAGCAGAAATCAGCAATCAGAGCATAGACCCTTGATATTGGAGGACAGGGTTTTTATTGCCTACATTGGCTCTGGCAAGTTACCTGCAAGCTGTTCCTCGAACATGTACATGGCTGCCTGCCACTGGTTTATGGGGTGGGCAACGGGTAGCTGCTACTGAGCTAAGAGCTGAAATTGGCCTAAATTATTGTAATTTACTGTCCAAGTCTTCCCATGGAAGCTGCAAGCCTTTTAATTGACTCCAGAGTTCCAAAAGTTATATCAAGCAGATTCTTCCAGGACAAATGTTGTCTAGGTATGGAGATGAATTCCTGGTGCTTCTTACTCCACCATCTTACCATAACTCTCCAGTTCTGATTCATTTTTGTTTAACCATTCTTCTTTCCATATATCTCTCTGTTCTCTCATTTTTATTATAAACAGCAAGAAAAAATTAAGTAGTAATCTCAGCAGATTGTTTGGGAATCTCAGGTAGGTCACCCAGTTGATTCAACACATATCCTGCTTTCCATGTGAATGAAGGCAACAGTGTTGCTAAGCTTTCTGCCACTCATTAACAAGGATCCCTCTTTTTCTATATAACCACTAACATTTTCTTCACTTCTTTTGTGCCCTTAATGGCAGCATCCTCAAAGTCCATATTTCTACTAAGAGTCTATTCAAGGCAATTTAAGCTTTCGCTAACATGCTCCTCAAAATCTTTCCAGCCTTTGCCCAGTGTCTGCTTCCAAAGCCAAGGCAGCACCCCAGTTCCACAGTTATGAAAATCTGTATTAGTTATCTGTTGCTATGTAACAAATTGTCCCAAAGCTGTGTCTTTTTAACAATCATTTATCATGCAGTTTTTGTGGGTGAGGAATCTGGTGTGGCTGAGCTAACTCCTCAGGCTCAGAAACTCTCATAAGGCTGCAATCAAATTGTTGGCTGCTGCTGCAGTCATCTTCAGGCTCAAATGTGGGAAGATCCACTTCCAAACTCGCTCACATGCTGTTGGCAGGCCTCAGGTTCTCTCATTCGCTATTGGCTAGAAATAATCAGCTCCTTGCCATGTGGGCCTCTGCAAAAAGCAGCTTAAAATGCAGCAGTTGGTGTCCCTCAGAGTGAGTGAGGGAGAAAGCAAGAGAGTGAATAAGATGGAAACTAGAATTATTTGTAATTGAATCTTGGAAATAATAATCTCATCACTTTTGCCATATTCTTTTGGTTAGAAGAGAGTCACTAGGTCCAGCACACGCCTAAGTGGAGAGGATTACACAGGGGCATCAATACCAGGAATCAGGGATTATTGGGAGCTATTTTAGAGTCTATTTACCTTTTTTTATTATAAAGTAGTCCTTTTACTTTAATCCTTTTTTTCTCTGAGTGCTTGTTTCCCACGATCTTCACCAATAAGGTGTATAAGCAACTTTGGATGTAATATGTCAAGTTTTTATTTTAATTTCTTTTAGGAGAGGTTGTGCATATTTCCTGTAGCATTACTACTAATGAATAAATTCCATTAGTAATTTATTTTGTCTGTTCATATCTTTGGGTAATTTTCTCTTGTGTTATTGTTTTTTAGATTGTTTTATTATTATTACTATTACTATTATTATATGAGGAAATTAGCCCCTTGTCTGTCTTACGTGTGGTTAATATCTTTCTCACTTTGTCATTCATCTTTTGATTTTGTTCACGATGTTGGTGCCAAGTAGTTTTTTTTAAAGTATAGTTGATTTACAATGTTGTGACAGTCTCTGTTGTACAGCACAGTGACTCAGTTATACACATATATACCTTTTTTTTTTGACATATTCTTTTCCATTATGGTTTATTTCAGGGATTGGATATAGTACCCTGTGCTGTACAGTAGGACCTTGTTGTTTATCCATTCTAAATGTAATAGTTTGCATCTACTAACCCCGAACTCCCAGTACATTCCTCTCCCTCTCCCACTCCCCCTCGGCAACCACAACTGTGTTCTCTATGTCTGTGATTCTGTTTCTGTTTTGTAGATAGGTTCATTTGTGCCATATTTTAGATTCTGCATATAAGTGATATCATATGGTATTTGTCTTTCTCTTTCTGATTTACTTAATATGATAATCTCTAGTTGCGTGCATGTTGCTGCACATGGCATTATTTTGTTTTTTTATGGCTGAGTAGTATTCCATCCTATATATGTACCATATCTTCTTTATCCATTCATCTGTCGATGGACATTTAGGTTGTTTCCATGTCTTGGCTATTGTGAATAGTGCTGCTATGAACATAGGGGTGCACATACCTTTTTGAATTATAGTTTGTCCAGGTATATGCCCAGGAATGGGATTCTTGGATCATATGGTAGTTCTATTTTTAGTTTTCTGAGGAACCTCCATACTGTTTTTCATAGTGGCTGCACCAACTTACATTCCCACCAACAGTATAAGA
>NC_041230.1:40879937-40888387 GCF_002837175.3 Physeter macrocephalus | reverse complement strand
AACTTACTTTCCCACCAACAGTATAAGAGGGTTCCCTTTTCTCCACACCCTCTCCAGCATTTGTCATTTGTAGACTTTTTAATGATGGCTATTCTGACCGGTGTGAGGTGGTACCTCACTGTAGTTTTGATTTGCATTTCTCTAATAATTAGTGTTGTTGAGCATCTTTTCATGTGGCTCCTGGCCATCTGTATGTCTTCTTTGGAGCAATGTCTATTTAGGTCTTCTGCCCATTTTTTGATTGGGTTGTTTGTGGTTTTTTGGTTGAGTTATATGAGCTATTTGTATATTTTGGAGATTAAGCACTTGTCTGTGACATCATTTGCAAATATTTTCTCCCATTCTGTAGGTTATATTTTCAGGTTTTTTTGTTTGTACATTTGTTTTGTTTTTTATGGTTTACTTTGCTGTGCAAAAGCTTGTAAGTTTGATTAAGTCCCATTTGTTTATTTTTGTTTTTATTTCTATTGCCTTGGGAGACTGACCTAAGAAAACATTACTTCAATTTATGTCAGAGAATGTTTTGCCTGTCTTCTCTTCTAGGAATTTTATGGTGTCATGTCTTATGTTTAAGTCTTTGAGCCATTTTGAGTTTATTTTTGTGCATGGTGTTAGGGTGTGTTCTAACTTCATTGATTTACGTGCAGCTGTCCAATTTGCCCAGCACCACTTGCTGAAGAGACTGTTTTTTTCCCATTCTATATTCTTACCTCCTTTGTTGAAGATTAATTGACTGTAGGTGTGTGGGGTTATTTCTGGGCTCTCTCTTGTTTTCTTTTGATCTGTATGTCTGTTTTTGTGCCAGTACCATAATGTTTTGATTACTGTAGCTGTGTAGTATTGTCTGAAGTCTGGGAGAGTTATGCCTCCTGCTTTGCTTTTTACCCCTCAGTATTGCTTTGGCAATTCTGGGTCTTTTATGGTTCCATATAAATTTTTGGATTATTTATTCTAGTTTTGTGAAAAATGTCATGGGTAATTTGATAGGGATTGCATTAAACCTGTAGACCGCTTTGGGTAGTATTTCTGTTTTAACAATGTTAATTCTTCTAATCCAAGAGCATGGGATATCTTTCCATTTATTTGAATCCTCTTTAATTTCCTTTATTAATGTTTTATAGTTCTCAATGTATAAGTCTTTCACCTCCTTGGTCAGGTTTATTCCTAAGTATTTTGTTCTTGTTGTTGCAATTTTAAAAGGTATGGTTTTTTTACATTCGCTTTCTGATATTTCTTTGTTAGTGTAAAGAAATGCATCTGATTTCTGAATGTTAATCTTGTATCCTGATACTTTGATAAATTCATTTATTTAGTAGTTTTTGTGTGGAGTCCTTAGGGTTTTCTGTATATAGTATTATGTCATCTGCGTATAGTGACAGTTTTACCTCTTCTCTTCCAATTTGGATACCTTTTCCTGTCTGATTTCCTTTTCTTGTCTGATTGCTGTGGCTAGGACTTCCAATACCATGTTGAATAGACGTGGTGAGAGTGGGCATTCTTGTCTTGTTCCAGATTTTAGCGGGAAGGCTTTCAGCTTTTCATCATTGAGTATTATATTGGCTGTGGGTTTGTCATAAATGGCTTTTATTATGTTGAGATATGTTCCCTCTATACCCACTTTGCTAAGAGTTTTTATCATGAATGGATGTTGAATTTTGTCAAATGCTTTTTCTACATCTATTGAGATGATCATGTGATTTTTGACTTTCCTTTTGTTAATGTGGTGTATTACATTGATTGATTTGTGTACATTGAACCATCCTTATGAACTTGGGATGAATCCCACTTGGTCATGGTGTATGATCTTTTTTATGTGTTGTTGGATTTGGTTTGCTTATATTTTCTTGCGACTTTTTGCATCTATATTCATCAGAGATGTTGGCCTGTAGTTTTCTTTTTTGGTGGTATCTTTGTCTGGTTTTGGTATCAGGGTGATAGTGGTTTTATAGAATGTCTTTGGGAGTGTTCCCTCCTCTTTGATCTTCTGGAAGAGGTTGAAAGGATCGGTATAAGTTCTTTTTTGTATATTTGGTAGAATTTGCCTGTGAAGCCATCTGGTCCTGGATTTTTGTTTGTAGGGAGTTCTTTTTTTATTTTTATTTTATTTTTTTTTTTTTGTGGTATGCGGGCCTCCCTCTGCTGTGGCCTCTCCCGTTGCGGAGCACAGGCTCTGGACGCGCAGGCCCAGCGGCCAGGGCTCACGGGCCCAGCCGCTCCACGGCATGTGGGATCTTCCCGGACCGGGGAAGATCCCCCCTGCATCGGCAGGGGGACGCGCAACCACTGCGCCACCAGGGAAGCCCTTTTATTATTTTTTATCACAGATTCTATTTCATTTCTAGTGATCTGTTCAAATTATCTATTTCTTATTGATTCAATTTTGGTGGGCTTATGTTTATAGAAAGTTGTCCATTTCTTCAAGTTTATCAAATTTGTTGGCATATAATTGTTCATAGTATCCTCTTATGATTTTTTAAAATTTCTATGGTATCAGTTGAGATTTCTCCTTTTTCATTTCTTATTTTGTTTATTTGGGTTGTCTCTCTATTCTTCTTGGTGACCTTGGCCAGAGGTTTGTCAAATTCATTTACCCTTTCAAAGAACCAGCTCTTGGTTTTATTGATTTTTTTTTATTTTTTATTTTTTTTTATTTTTTAAAATCTCTTTGTAATTTTTTTCCTCCCTGATTTTTATTATTTCCTTCTTTCTGCTGACTTTAGGTTTTGTTTGTTCTTCTTTTTCTAATTCTTTTTAAAATATAATTCAGTGGTTTTTACTTTATTTATAGAGTTGGCCAAAAGCTAAATTTTTTTTAAAGTTTTTATTTAATATTGGAGTACAGTTGATTAACAGTGTTGTATTAGTTTCAGACACACAGCAAAGTGATTCAGCCACACATATACATGTATCCACTCCTTTTCAAACTGCCCTCCCATTTAGGTTATCACATAATATTGAGCAGAGTTCCCTGTGTTATACAGTAGGTCCCTGTTGGTTATCCACCTTAAACACAGCAGTATGTACATGTCAATCCCAAACTCCCTAACTATGTAATTCTTTTAGGTGGTATGTTAGGTTGTTTATTTGAGATTTTTCTTGTTTTTTGAGGAAGGCCTGTATTGCTCTGAACTTCCCTCTTAAGAACTGCTTTTGCTGCATCCCATAGATTGTGTATGGTTGTGTTATCATTGTCTGTTGTCCCAAGGTTTTTTTAAATTTCCTTTTTGATTTCCTTGTTGACTTACTGGTTTTTTAGTAGCATGTTGTTTAGTCTCCATGTAATCGTTTTTTTTTTTTCTCATTTCTTTTCATACGGTTGATTTCTACTTTCATGCCACTGTGGTCAGAGAAGATGCTTGAAATAATTTCTACACTCTTAAATTTGTTGAGGTTAGTTTTGTGCCCTAGGATGTGACCAATCCTAGAGAATGTTCCATGAAAAGAATGTGTATTCTGGTTTTTTTTTTGGATGTAATGTCCTGAAAATATACAATTCTATTGTATCACTTAGGATCTCTGTTGCCTTATTGATTTTCGGTGTAGAAAATCTGTCCACTGATGTGAGTGGGGTGTTAACATCTCCTACTTTTATTGTATTCCCATCAATTTCTCCCATTATGTCTGTTAGTATTTGTTTTATGTATTTGGGTGCTCCTATATTAGGTGCATATATGTTTACAAGTGTAAAATAGTCTTCTTGTATTGATTCTTTTACCATTATATAGTGTCCTTCTTTATCTTTCTTTAAGGCCTTTGTCTTATTTTATTTTTTTGATTCAGTATTTGTCATTTTTATTTTTTTAATTTAAAAATTTTTTTAAGCTTTTTATTTTATATTGGAGTATAGCTGATTAACAATGTTGTGATAGTTTCAGGTGCACAGCAAAGTGACTCAGCCATACATATACATGTATCCATTCCCTCCCAGACTCCCCTCCCATCCAGGCTGCCACATAACATTGAGCAGAGTTCCCTGCTCTGCTATCCCGTCCATTCACCCTTCCCCACCCCCGCCGGTAACCATAAGTTCATTCTCTAATTCTGTGTGTCCATTTCTGTTTTGTAAATATGTTCATTTGTATAATTTCTTTTTGGATTCTACATATAAGTGATATCATACGATATTTTTCTTTCTCTGTCTGACTTACTTTACTCAGTATGACAATCTTTAGATCCATCCATGTTGCTGCAAATGGCATTATTTCATTCTTTTTTGTGGCTGAGTAATATTCCCTTGTATATATTTACCACATCTTTTTGCATTCC
This sequence comes from Physeter macrocephalus, assembly GCF_002837175.3. Taxonomy (NCBI): domain Eukaryota; kingdom Metazoa; phylum Chordata; class Mammalia; order Artiodactyla; family Physeteridae; genus Physeter; species Physeter macrocephalus. The sequence continues at coordinate 40,884,121 of NC_041230.1, read as the reverse complement.
TCTGTAGGTGGGCATTTAGGTTGCTTTTATGTCTTGGTTATTGTAAACAGCACTGCAATGAACTTTGGGGTGCATGTATCCTTTCAGACCATGTTTTTCTCTGGATATATGCTGAGGAGTGGGATTGCAGGGCCATATGATAGCTCTATTTTTAGTTTTTAAAGGAACCTCCATACTGTTCTCCGTAGTGGCTGTACCAGTTTACATTCCCACCAACAGTGTAGGAGGATTCCCTTCTCTCCACACCCTCTCCAGCATTTATTGTTTGTGGATTTTTTGATGATAGCTATTTTGACTGGTGTGACATGATATCTCACTGTAGTTATGATTTGCATTTCTCTAATCATTAGTGATGTTGAGCATCTTTTCATGAGCTTCTTGGCCATCTGTATGTCTTTGGAGAAATGTCTATTTAGGTCTTCTGCCAATTTTTTGACTGGGCTTTTTGTTTTGATGATATTAAGCCGCATGAGCTGTTTGTAAATTTTGGAGACTAATCCCTTATTGGTCACATCATTTGCAAATATTTTCTCCCAATCTGTGGGTTGTCTTTTCCTTTTATTTATGGTTTCCTTTGCTGTGCAAAAGCTTTTGAGTTTTATTAGGTCCCATTTGTTTATTTTTGTTTTTATTTCCATTACTCTGGGAGATGGATCAGAAAAGATATGGCTGCAATTTATGTCAGTGTTCTGCCTTTGTTTTCCTCTAGGAGTTTTATAGTGTCCAGTCTCACATTTAGGTCTTTAACCCATCTTGAGCTTATTTTTGTGTATGGTGTTAAAGATGGTCGAATTTCATTTATTTTTTACATGTAGCTGTCCAGTTTTCTGAGCACCATTTGTTGAAGAGACTGTCTTTCCACCATTGTATAGTCTTGCCTCCTTTGTCATAGATTAATTGACCATAGGTGCGTGGGTTTATTTCTGGGCTTTCTATCCTTCTCCATTGATCTATAGTTCTATTTTTGTGTGAGCACCATACTATTTTGATGACTGTAGCTTTGTAGTATAGTCTGAGGTTAGAGAGCCTGATTACTCCAGCTCCATTTTTCTTTCTCAAGATTGCTTTGGCTATTCGGGGTCTTTTGTGTCTCCATAAAATTTTAAGATTTTTTGTTCTAGTTCTGTGAAAAATGCCATTGGTAATTTTATACGGATTGCATTGAATTTGTAGAGTGCCTTGGGTAGTATACTCAGTTTGACAGTATTGATTCTTCCAATCCAGGAACATGGTATATCTTTCCATCTGTTTGTGTCACCTTCAGTTTCTTCCATTAGCGTCTTATACTTTTCGGAGTACGGTTCTTTTGTCTCCATAGGTAGGTTTATTCCTAGGCATTTTATTCTTTTTGATGCAATGGTAAATGGGATTGTTTCTTTAATTTCTCTTTCTGATCTTTCATTGTTAGTGTATAGAAATGCAACAGATTTCTGTGTATTAATTTCGTAGCCTGCAACTTTACCAGATTCATTGATGAGCTCTAGTAGTTTTCTGGTAGCATCGTTAGGATTTTCTGTGTACAGTATCATGTCATCTGCAAACAGTGACAGTTTAACTTCTTCTTTTCCCATTCCTTTTCATTCTTTTTCTTCTCTCATTGCCATAGCTAGGACTTCCAAAACTATGTTGAATAAAAGTGGTGATAGTGGGCATCCTTGTCTTATTCCTGATTTTAGAGGAAATGCTTTCAGCTTTCCACCATTGAATATGAAGCTAACTGTAGGTTTGTCATATATGGCCTTTATTATGTTGTGGTAGATTCCCTCTATGCCCACTTTCTGGAGAGTTTTTATTATAAATGGGTGTTGAATTTTGTCAAAAGCTTTTTCTGCATCTATGGAGATGATTATATGGTTTTTCTTCTTCAGTTTGTTCATGTGGTTTATCACACTGATTGATTTGAGGATACTGAAAAACCCTTGCATCCTTGGGATAAGCCCCCACGTGATCATGGTGTATGATCCTTTTAATGTATTGTTGGATTCAAATTGCTAGTGTCTTGTTGAGGATTTTTGCATCTATGTTCATCGGTGATATTGGTCTTGTAATTTTCTTTTTTTGTAATGTCTTTGTCTGTGGTGTCGATGGTATGGTATGATATCTATGGTATCAGGGTGATCATGGCCTCATAGAGTGAGTTTGGGAGTTTTCCTTCCTCTGCAATTTTTTGGAACAGTTTCAAAAGAATAGTTGTTAGCTCTTCTCTGTTTTGATAGAATTCACCTGTGAAGCCATCAGGTCCTGGAGTTTTGTTTGTTGGGAGTTTTTAAATTACAGTTTCAATTTCAGTGCTTGTGATTGGTCTGTTTATATTTTCTATTTCTTCCTGGTTCAGTCTTGGAAGGTTATGCTTTTCTAAGAATTTGTCCATTTCTCCCAGCTTGTCCATTTTATTGGCATAGAGCTGCTTGTAATAATCTCTCATGATCCTTTGTATTTCTGCAGTGTCAGTTGTTACTTCTCCTTTTTCATTTCTAATTCTATTGATTTGAGTCTTCTCTCTTTCTTTCTTGATGAGTCTGGCTAATGGTTTATCAATTTTATTTATTGATCTTTGCTATCGTTTCCTTCATTTCTGTTTCATTTATTTCTGATCTTATCTGTATGATTTCTTTCCTTCTGCTAACTTTGTGGGGTTTTTGTTCTTCTTTTTCTAATTGCTTTAGGTGTAAGGTTAGGTTGTTTATTTGAGATCTTTTTGGTTTCTTGACATAGGATTTTATTGCTATAAACTTCCCTCTTAGAACTGCTTTTGCTGCATCCCACAGGTTTTGGGTCATCATGTTTCGTTGTTATTTATTTCCAGGTATATTTTGATTTCCTGTTTGATTTTTTTCAGTGATCTCTTGGTTATTTAGTAGTGTATTGTTTACCCTCCATGTTTTTGTTTATAGTTTTTTTTCCTGTAATTGATATGTAGTCTCATAGCGTTGTGGTCAGAAAAGATGCTTGATACAATTTCAATTTTCTTAAATTTACCAAGGTTTTATTTGTGACCCAAGATACGATCTATTCTGGAGACTGTTCCATGAGTACCTGAGAAGAAAGTCTATTCTGTTTTTTTGGATGGAATGTCCTATAAATATCAATTAAGTCTACTTTGTTTAATGTATCATTTAACGTTTGTGTTTCCTTATTTTCATTTCGGATGATCTGTCCATTGGTGAAAGAGGTGTGTTAAAGTCCCCTACTATGATTGTGTTACTGTGGATTTCCCCTTTTATGGCTGTTAGCATTTGCCTTATGTATTCAGGTGTTCCTATGTTGGGTGCATAAATATTTACATTATATCTTCTTCTTGGATTGATCCCTTGATCATTATGTGGTGTCCTTCTTTGTGTCTTGTAATAGTCTTTATTTTAAAGTCTATGAGAAATGCTACTTCAGCTTTCTTTTGATTTCCATTTGCATGGAATATCTTTTTCCATAACCTCACTTTCAGTCTGTATACGTCCATAGGTTTGAAGTGGGTCTGTTGTAGACAGCATAGATACGGGTCTTGTTTTTGTATCCATTCAGCCAGTCTGTGTCTTTTGGTTGGAGCATTTAATCCTTTTACATTTAAGGTAATTATTGATATATATGTTCCTATTACCACTTTCTTAATTGTTTTCGGTTTTTTATTGTAGGTCTTTTCCTTCTCTTGTGTTTCATGTCTAGTGAAGTTCCTTTTGCATTTGTTGAAAAGCTGGTTTGGTGGTGCTGAATTCTGTTAGCTTTTGTTTGTCTGTGAAGGTTTTAATTTCTCCATTAAATCTGAATGAGATCCTTGCTGGGTATCGTAATCTTTGTTGTAGATTTTTCCCTTTCATCACTTTAAAAATGTCCTGCCACACCCTTCTGGCTTGCAGAGTTTCTGCTGACAAATCAGCTGTTAATCTTACGGGGATTCCCTTTTATGTTATTTGTTGCTTTTCCCTTGCTGCTTTTAATATTTTTCTTTGTATTTAATTTTTGATAGTTTGATTAATATGTGTCTTGGCGTGTTTCTCCTTGTATTTATCTGGTATGGGATTCTCTGTGCTTCCTGTCCTTGGTTGACTGTTTCCTTTCCCATAATAGGGAAGTTTTCAACTATAATCTCTTCAAATATTTTCTCAGTCCCTTTCTTTTTCTCTTCTTCTTCTGGGACCCCTATAATTCAAATGTTGTTGCATTTAATGTTGTCCGAGAGGTCTCTGGTA
>NC_041230.1:40847775-40879419 GCF_002837175.3 Physeter macrocephalus | reverse complement strand
CAATTGGTTTTTTTTTTTTTAACATCTTTATTGGAGTATAATTGCTTTGCAATGGTGCATTAGTTTCTACTGTGTAACAAAGTGATTCATCTATACATATACATATATCCCTATATCTCCCCCTCTAACGTCTCCCTCCCACCCTCCCTATACCACCCCTGTAGGTGGTCACAAAGCACCGAGCTGATCTCCGTGTGCTATGTGGCTGCTTCCCCCTAACTATTTATTTTACATTTGGTAGTGTATATATGTCCATGCCGCTCTCTCACTTCGACCCAGCTTTCCCTTACCCCTCTCCATGTCCTCAAGTCCATTCTCTACATCTACATCTTTATCCTGTCCTGCCCCTAGGTTCTTCAGAACCATTTTTTTTTATTCCATATATATGTGTTAGCATATGGTATTAGTTTTTCTCTTTCTGAAACAGTGCCATTTACCATTGCAACAAAAAGAATAAAATACCTAGAAATAAACCTACCTAAGGAGACAATAGACCTGTATGCAGAAAACTGTAAGACACTGATTAAAGAAACTAAAGATGATACAAACAAATAGAGAGATATAGCATGTTCTTGGATTGGAAGAATCAACATTGTGAAAATGACTATACTACCCAAAGCACTCTACAGATTCACTGCAATCCCTGTCAAGGTACCAATGGCATTTTTTATGGAACTAGGACAAAAAATTTCCAGATTTGCATGGAAACTCTATTCTTTTCATTCTTTTTTCTTTATTCTGCTCTGCAGTAGTTATTTCCACTTAGTTTTTCTCTTTCTGAAACAGTGCCATTTACCATTGCAACAAAAAGAATAAAATACCTAGAAATAAACCTACCTAAGGAGACAATAGACCTGTATGCAGAAAACTGTAAGACACTGATTAAAGAAACTAAAGATGATACAAACAAATAGAGAGATATAGCATGTTCTTGGATTGGAAGAATCAACATTGTGAAAATGTTTCCCTGTTTTCTCATTTTGCTTAACTTACTGCATTTGGGGTCTCCTTTTCGCAGGCTGCAGTTTCGTAGTTCCCGTTGTTTTTGGTGTCTGCCCCCAGTGGGTAAGGTTGGTTCAGTAGCTTGTGTAGGCTTCTTGGTGTAGGGGACTGATGTCTGTGTTCTGGTGGCTGAGGCTGGAACTTGTCTTTCTGGTGGGCTGGACCGCTTCTGGTGGTGGGTTTTGGGGTGTCTGTGAACTTATTAGGATTTTAGGCAGCCTCTCCGCTAATGGGTGGGGTTGTGTTCCTGTATTGCTTGTTGTTCGTTATGGGGTGTCCAGCACTGTAGCTTGCTGGTCATTGAGTGGAGCTAGGTCTTAGCATTGAGATGGAGATCTCTGGGAGAGCTTTTGCCATTTGCTATTATGTGGGGCCGGGAGGTCTCTGGTGGTCCAGTGTCCTGAACTCGGCTTTCCCACCCAAGAGGCTCAGGCCTTACACCCGGTCGGAGCACCAGGACCCTGTCAGCCACACGGCTGTGTTTCATGCCTGGATGGACATTGAGACTTTTACTGCTGTGGGTGTTGGGTTCCCTTTTTATTCCTGAACCTTTATGTCTTCTGGTCCCTTGCAGGCTGAAGCATAAGGAGGGGGTGAATTTCCTAAAGCAGAGGCTGGTGGAGGCTGTTTGGGCTGAGCAGGAGCTGGAGCTGGAGGAGGAGCAGGAGTGGGAGGTGGAGTTGGAGCCCGGACGGGAGCTTCAGCTGGGGTGAGAATATCTGCTTCTGGTGTTGCGGCTGCCCCACAAGGTCACCGAATTTCCCAAGAGGTTTTGATATAGCAGTCTATATATGTACAAGGTTGTTTTAAGTTGCGAATCTCTTTCCTGCTTAGAGGAGTTCCTTTAGCATTTGTTGCAAAGCTGGTCTGGTGGTGGTGAATTCTCTTAGCTTTTGCTCGTCTGGAAAGCTTTTGATTCCTCTTTCAAATCCGAATGGGATTCTTGCTGGGTAGAGTATTGTTGGTTGTAAGTTCTTCCCTTTCGTCACTTTAAATGTATTGTGCCGCTCCCTTCTGGTTTACAGAGTTTCTGCTGAGAAATCAGCTCTTAACCTTATGGGAGTTCCCTTGTATGTTATTTGTCGTTTTTCCCTTGTTGCTTTTAATCATTTTTCTTTGTCTTTAATTTTTGTCAATTTGATTACTATGTGTCTTGGCGTGTTTCTCCTTGGGTTTATCCTGGCTGGGACTCTCTGCACTTCCTGGACTTGGGTGGCTGTTTCCTTTTCCATGTTAGGGATGTTTTCGACTCTAACGTCTTCAAATTTTCTTTCGGGTCGGTCCTTTCTCTCTGCTCCCTCTGGGACCCCTATAATGCGAATGTTGGTGCATTTAATGTTGTCCTAGAGGTCTCTTAGGCTGTCTTCATTTCTTTTCATTCTTTTTTCTTTATTCTGTTCCATGGCAGTGAGTTCCACTATTTTGTGTTCCAGGTCACTTATCCGTTCTTCTGCCTCAGTTGTTCTGGTATTGATTCCTTCTAGTGTATTTTTCATTGCAGTTATTGTATTGTTCATCTCTGTTTGTTTGTTCTTTAATTCTTCTAGGTCTTTGTTAAACATTTCTTGGATCTTTTCGATCCTTGCCTGCATTCTTTTTCCAAGGTCCTGGATCATCTTCACTGTCATTATTCTAAATTCTTTTTCTGCAAGGTTTCCTATTTCCACTTCATTTAGTTGGTTTTCTGCAGTTTTATCTTGTTACTTCATCTGGGACATAATCCTCTGCCTTTTCATTTTGTCTGTCTTTCTGTGATTGTGGTTTTCATTCTGCAGGCTGCAGGATTGTAGTTCTTCTTGCTTCTGCTGTCTGCCCTGTGGTGGATGAGGCTAAATAAGAGGCTTGTGCAAGTTTCCTGATGGGAGGGAGTGGTGGTGGGTAGAGCTGCGTGTTGCTTTGGTGGGCAGAGCTCAGTAAAACTTTAATCTGCTTGTCTGCTGATGGGTTGGGCCATGTTCCCTCCCTGTTGGTTGGTCTGAACCAACCCAGCAATGGAGCCTACAGGCTCTTTGGTGGGGCTAATTCCAGACTCCAGAAGGGCTTATGCCAGTGAGTACTTCCCAGAACTTCTGCTGCCGGTGTGCTTGTCCTCCTGGTGAGGCACAGCCACCCCCTGCCTCTGCAGGAGATCCTCCAACACTAGCAGGTTAGTCTGGTTCAGTCTCCTATGGGGTCAGTGCTCCTTCCCACTGGATCCTGGTGCACACAAGACTTTTTGTGTGTCCTCTAAGAGTGAAGTCTCTGTTTCTCCCAGTCCTGTTGAAGTCCTGCAATCAAATTCCACTGGCCTTCAAAGTCCGATTCTCTGGGGATTCCTCCTCCCATTGCTGGACCCCAGATTGGGAAGCCTGACGTGGGGCTCAGAACCTTTACTCCATTGGGTGGACTTCTGTGGTATAATTGTTCTCCAGTTTGTGAGTCGCCCACCCATTGGTTATGGGATTTGATTTTATCATGATTGCGCCCCTCCTACCATCTCATTGTGGCTTCTCCTTTGTCTTTGGATGTGAGATATCTTATTTGGTGAGTTCCAGGGTCTTCCTGTTGATAATTGTTCAGCAGTTCATTGTGATTCCGGTGCCCTTGCAAGGAGGAGAACTCCTTCATTTTAAAGTCTATTTTGTCTGATATGAGTATTGCAACTCCCACTTTGTCATTTCCATTTGCATGAGGTATCTTTTTCCATCCTCTCACTTTGAATCTGTGTGTGTCCCAGGATTTTGTTTTTTTATCCAATCTGCCACTCTATGTCATTTGATTGGAACATTCTGTCCATTGACATTTAAGGTAATTATTGATGCATCTGTATTTATTGCCATTTAAACGTTTTGTAGTTGATTCTGTTTCTTCTTTGTTCCTTTTTCTTTTCTTTTTGTGGTTTGATGATTTTCTTTTATTTGATGCTTGTGTTGTCTTCTTTTTGGTTTTTGTGGATCTATTGTATGTTTTTGATTTGTGGTTTCTCTGTTTTTCAGGTATATTAACCCCTTCCTATATCTGCTTGCTTTGGACTGATAGGGTCAAACACATTCTAAAAAAAACAAAGGAATCTACAGTTTCTTACTCTCCTTCCCCATATTTTAGGATTTTCATATCCTTTCACATCTTCATGTTTATCCTTTTGCAGTTCTTTGTGTTCTTCATCGCTTTCACAAATAGGTTTTTTTTTTCTTTTTGATCTGTATACTGGCTAATTTAAGTGATTTACTTTCCAGTTGTGATTTCCTCCTTCCTATATCTTCTTGCTTCTTTTCTATTTAGAGGAGACCTTTCATTATTTCTTTTAGGGTAATTTTAGTATTACTGTATTTTACTTTTTGCTTGTCTGAGAAATTCTTTATTTCTCTTCCTATTCTAAATGATAATCTTGCTTGGTGTAGCGTATTCTGTGTTGCAGATTTTTCCCTTTCAAGACTTAGAGTATGTTTTGCCACTCCCTTCTAGCCTGCAGCACTTCTGTAGAGAAATCAGGTGACAGCCTTATGGGGGTTTCCCTTGTAATTAAGTCTTTGTTTTTCTCTTGCTGCTTTTAGAATCCTCTCTTTAACTTTTGCCATTTTTATTATAATATGTCTTGTTATAGTTCTGTTTGGGTTCACCTTGTTTGGGACACTCTGTGCTTCTTGTATCTGGATATCTGTTTCCTTCTTTAGGTTTGGGAAGTTTTCAGCCATAATTTCTTCAAATATATTTTCAATCCCCTTTTCTCTTTCTTCTCCTTCTGGAACCCCTATTATGTGTATATTGGCATGCTTTATATTACCCCATAGGTCTCTTACATTGGTTTCATTTTTTTTCATTTGATTTTCTGTCTACTTTTTTTTTTTTTTTTTTTTTTTTTTTTGTGGTATGTGGGCCTCCCCCTGCCGCGGCCTCTCCCGCCGCGGAGCACAGGCTCCGGACGCGCAGGCTCAGCAGCCACGGCCCACGGGCCCAGCCGCTCCGCGGCACGCGGGACCCTCCCAGACCGGGGCGCGAACCCGGCACCCCTGCATCGGCAGGCGGACGCGCAACCACCGCGCCACCAGGGAAGCCCCTGTCTACTTTTTTGATTGGGTAATTTCCATTATTGTATCTTCCAGATCACTTATAGTTTCTTCTGTATTATTCATTCTCCTATTTCTTGCTTTTAGCTCAGCTTTCATCTTGGCGGATGAATTTTCTGAGTTTTCTTGGCTCCTCCTTATAGTTTCTAGTTCCTTTTTACACTAATCTACATTTCTTTCAATAGCCTTTCTTAATTCCTGCAGTATCTTCATTACCTCCGTTTTGAACTTTGGTGTTTATTACACCGAAGAGGTCTGTTTCACTGTTTGTTCCTTCAGTGGAATTCTCTTGGTCTTTTTATTTTTTTGGCCGGGTTGGGTCTTTGTTGCTGCGCGCAGGCTCTCTAGTTGTGGTGAGCGGGGGCTACCCTTCGTTGTGGTGCGCAGGCTTCTCCTTGCAGTGGCTTCTCTTGTTGTGGAGCACGGGCTCTAGGCGCGCGGGCTTCAGTAGTTGTGGCATGTGGGCTCAGTAGTTGTGGCGCACCGGCTTAGTTGCTCCACAGCATGTGGGATCTCCTGGACCAGGCTTGAACCCATGTCCCCTGCATGGCTGGTGCTTCTCTTGTTGTGGAGCACGGGCTCTAGGCGCGCGGGCTTCAGTAGTTGTGGCGCACCGGCTTAGTTGCTCCACAGCATGTGGGATCTCCTGGACCAGGCTTGAACCCATGTCCCCTGCATGGCTGGTGGATTCTTAACCACTGCGCTACTAGGGAAGTCCCTTTCTTGTTCTTTTAACTGGGAGTGGTTCCTTTGCTTCTTCATTTTCGTTTTATTTCTCTTACTCTGTGAGTTTAGGAGAAACAATTATCTACTGTAGTTTTGGAGGGCTATTTATACGTGGGAATGTCTCTGTGTAGCTTGTGTGGGTTTAGTATTTTTTTGGTTTGTGAGCTGTTTTTGGTTTGGATGCTTGCCATCTCTTTCCTCAGCTTATGCTGGCTGTTATCCCCTTGATAGGGGGTGAGCAGGTGCATGGCCCATGCATGCTCCTGGGGAGGCAGGGGCAGGGGTTGCCACCCTGTCACAGGATCCTCGGTGGTGGCAGCATTCTGCACCCACCTGTGGAGTCTGAGATGGCATCAGTGCCTCATGCCTGCCCCTGGAGCTCATGTAGGCGGTGCCCTGCTGCCTGAGAGAGGGCACAGAGAAAGAAGCTCCTATGGTGGTCCCACTCCTCTCCTCCCACGACTCCCCACAATGGCGCCTTGCCTCTCTGGTGGGCCCAGGCTCTTCCCTTACTCCCTCAGTTGTGCCGCACCTCACCCTCACCCCCTCAGGCTGTCTCCAGGCAACCAGCCCCAGTCCTCTCGCTGGGTCTGACCTCCAAATCCCGAGCCTCACCACCCAGCCCCCGCCCGCCTCAGCTGAGGAGTGTCTCAGGCTGGGGAGTGCCAGGCAGCAGCACCAACCATCTGTGCAGGTCTTTCTCTGCTTTGCCCTCTGCAGACTGGTTGCTGTGCTCTCCTCTGAGGCTCCGAAGCTCCCCCTCTGTCCTGGTTGATTTCCCTGCCAGTGAGGGGACTTCCCAGGGTGTGGAAAGCTTTCCTCTTTCATAGCTCCCTCCCAGGGGCGTAGGTCCCATCCCGATTCCTCTCTTTTTTGTCCTTTTTTCTTTTGTCCTACCCAGTTACGTGGAGATTTTCTTACCCTTTTGGAAATCTGAGGTCTTCTGCCAGCGTTCAGTAGATGCTCCTTGAGAATCGATCCACATGTTGATGTAATTTTGATGTATTTGTGGGAGAAGGTTAGCTCCACGTCTTGCTCCTCTGCCATCTTGATCTGATCTATTCGCCAAGTAGATTTTTTTTTTTAATTTTCATGTGATCAAATTCATAAAGTAACTCTTTTTTAGTAGAATCATACCCTTGAAAGTGAAATCTATTCATGTTATTTCTTGGTAATTTATCTTTGGTATTTCACTATCGCCTTTTACTGGATAAATCTGAATCTTCTTATTCTGACATACAAGATTTTTTAATTATCCCGTTCCTACTTAACTTTTTTCCTTTTATCTGCTGAACACACTCCTTTTGAAAGTCCCCCTGAAGTTCCATGTTCATGCACATCGGCATTTTTGTCTGACTGCTTGACCTGGGAAGATACATAAAGGCAAGTCCTCTGTTAAAGGCAATTTTGTAAGCCCAGAGTCTTGTACAGTATCTGGCATGCTTACTTTGTTGATTGAATAAATGACTGAGGTGATCAGAGAACAGTAGTTCAAAAACAAGCAAAACATAACCATCATACTATTACCTGTTCTTTTCTTCTAATTTTCACGTTTTCCAAGAAGACAGCATAGTTGTGCTAGTACAGTTTATAACTTTCACAATTTCACAATGCCCGTAGTTATCTGAAACAAAATGCTAAGCAGGTTTCTGTGGCAAAGAAAACCAGCAGCTGAAGAATTCATGTCCCAATCTCCCTGGCAACTAAGTGTGGCCAGGTGGTTAGGTTCTGGACAGTAGACTAAAAGTAGTAAGTACAACTTAATTCTTTTAAAATGGAAGGAGCATGCCCTCCCCCACTTTTCTCCTTTCCTGCTGTGAGGACAGGAACTGGAGAAGCAGTCCTACACTATATGATGGAAGCTGTGTGTTGAGAATAAGAAAGCAACAGGAGAGAAGGAGTCAGGGTACCTGAGACGATGGCACCACCTTTTCAGCCCCACTGCTGCTCGTGCTTGGACTGTTACGTGACACAAAAAGTAACTGCTACTTTGTGTAAACCATTGTTTTTTTGGCCTTTTTTTTACAGACGTCATATTTGTATCCTAGGTAATACAGTGCCCTTGGGTATCACATCCCATCCCTGGGATCATTCCCTGCTAATCTTCTGTGACAAGTTGGTATCAGACGGTTAGGGAATTAGAAACGTGGAAAATTTGGATCAAGGAAATGGTAAGGATATAATAAAATTGAAGGAGGAAGAGGAGGAGAGAGAGGGAACAAGAATGTCAGCTGAGTTCATTTTTGAAAAGCCACTTGTGATGAGCTAAGCCTGCTCTCCGTAACTATGGTATAGAGTCACTCAGGAACCTTTTGAGGACCAGACATGGTCTGGTCCCCAAAAGGACATGGCAAATGAACATCCCAGAAGAAGAAAATGAAAGGAAGATGGTATGAAATAATACAAGGAAACACAAACTGAAAGAGCAGGCTGGGCTCTAGTCTGTGGCAGTAATTTAATGAGGCCTAAAGCCTATGATTGTTAAAATAAAACAGTCAAAAGTACCAATGCAGGGGGGAAAGGGCAAAAGATACAGTCCTGGCAAAATGCACCCTGGACTCCCATTTCAGGCACCTGGTTCCCATTAATTTCGTATCCCGACAGACTCTTACAGAGCCTCCTGCCTCTCCCTAACCTTGCCTGAGCCAGTATGTAAATTAAACCAACAGCTTTAATCTTTATAACATTATAGCAGAAGGAATGAAGATAGTAAAAGTTTAGGATGGAGCCAGAGTCCATAGGATCCAAATATGTAGTAGCAGAATGCCCCAAGTAGGGAACCGGGACAAAAGAAAGAACTACCATAAAACCAGATTTTATTTCTTCTTTGAATCCCTATCTTCCCTTTACCCCCTTCCAAAATATGCATACATAGGTCACGTTAAGAAAACCCTTTCCAGTTGGCCTTTTTCCAAGACAAGGGTACAGCTGGGCCGAAGGGCCACATGTTGAAGTTATTAATATGCCTATGCCCTTCTCCCCCACCGAGTTTACTGATCAAAGGCCCTGCCAGAGCAGCAATGGATAGCCTCGAATAATGGGAACTGAAATTCTGCTGAAGAAACCAGCTTTGCCAAAACACACTACCTTTTAAAGTGAAACATTCCATTCACATATTAACCTGATTACAGAAAGGAAGGGGGATCTTTTTTCCTTCTGTACCCTGCTAATAATTTTCTGTCAAGTCTGATTTGGCTTTAGCTGCACTCCAAGTTCTTGTGATGTGCCCCGATCACCAGTAAACTAAAAACAGAAGGTGCTGCACTAACTCTGAGACAGGATACTCTGTCCATGAATTCAGATGCTGCAGAATTCAGTTCCTTGCCAACAAGGAAGGCCAGTGACTTTTGCAGTCTCTGACAACCAGCAGCCTGCCTCTGATTCACACAGTCAGTGAAGGAAACACATGGAGAAAATGGTGGAAATAATTAAGGGTTCTTAGAGTTAACAGAAGCATCAACTCATTACATGGGGCCCCTGCCTCCAAAGGGAGTAAACCATTGTGCTTATTAGAAAAAACAACCAGTAACAAAGCGTTTTAAAGTCTCAATCACTTCCAGCTCCAGGTTGAATAACTGGTTAGGTAACAGAAAAGGGAAACAAACCAGATTTTAACAAAGCAATATCATTTTTCTGCCCGATAGACAAAAAGAAATGTTTTATGTTTTGTTTCACTGTATTCCAGGATAACCTGGTACCTGCATAGATGAGAAAATTTTGTCCCCAGACAGGGTATCAGAGATCTCGGATATTATGCAACTGTCCAAATAGAGAGCCAGTCCATGAAGAGTCTGCACATGATGGTCACCTTTCTTTCAGACACATCAGAGGACAGTTCTTGTTGGAGGATAGTCAGATGCACTACATGGCTTCTTTGGGAGCCTTAAGTACTAGAATGTGGCAAATTGCAAACACTTTTTCATGTTTTACAATCTCTCAAATTCCAAGCTCCTTTGCATACAGTTATAAACATAAAGAAACACAGACTTCTCTGGGAAGAAATATGTCTTATAAGGAGGATCTCCTCTGTTGCTCTAGTCCTCACCTTTGCACAAACTAGAAGGTGTGGAGCAGTTGCTATATCCTGGAGAGGGTCCAGAAATGCCCCAGGCAAATAAGAAGTAAATAAAGGGCAGCAGTGTTCTAAGCTAGTCATTTTCCATTCGTATTTGGCAACTATGAAAATTATTTGCTAATAAAGACCAAGGAAGATCCTTTTCAGTGATGTCCTGCAAGACTTCAGGCAGGTGTCCTGTCAAAACACATTAAAAACTCAAGGAGAGGGCTTCCTTGGTGGCGCAGTGGTTGAGAGTCCGCCTGCCGATGCAGGGGACACGGGTTCATGCCCCGGTCCGGGAAGATCCCACATGCCGCGGAGGGGCTGGGCCCGTGAGCCATGGCCGCTGAGCCTGCGCGTCCGGAGCCTGTGCTCCGCAATGGGAGAGGCCACAACAGTGAGAGGCCCGCGTACCGCAAAAAAAAAAAAAAAAAAAAAAAACTCAAGTAGGTTTTATCTGAAGGGGCCACTGGATAAGCAAAGCTCTCCTGTAATTAGACATGATATTCCATTGTCCCTAGTATATCTGCTGGCTTCCTTTTCTTTTTCTTTTTTTGATATGTTCTCCTATTGTGAAAGCTAAGAGATTAACCCAGAGTGGATGTCCTAGATGTCTTGCCTGGGTTTGGTGCTCCTATTGACAGCCCTCCAGCTATTTCCTAGAGTCCTGAAAGATCTGTTGCTTTATAGATTAGACTATCGTATTAGCACTGGGGTTTACATTCTCTTCCTCTTGGGCAATCAGAGGCCATATTCTAGATTGGCACTGTTCATAATTTCTTACAGTTATGGTAGAAAAGACAAGAACATGGTGGTTACTTAAAAAAATTTACACTTGACCTTTGAATCTCACTTGTATCTAAACAAGGAATGACCTCTGATGGAATTCACAACCACATGAGTCAAGAATCTGCAGTGATTCACTTCTCGGCATTCAGTAAATAAGAACATGGCTTTAAAGTGCTGAGTCCAAACCTAAAACTGAATAAATTGGGATGCTTTGATCTTGAGTGCTTATCTTTATAAATTTTAGCTGTAATGGTTATAATTAGGTACCAAAATGTAGGAAATCATTTGTAAATTCTTGCTAGAGAATCACAGTTTCTTGTATGTTAATATAGGCAGTCTTTATATCTAATGGACCTTTAAGTTAAAAAAAAAAAAAACTACGACATAAATTACTCTTTAAAAAGAAAGTTAAGAAGTGAAGTTTCAGAAAATATTTCATTTCCTTCAGTAGATTTCTTTCATTTATCTTTATCACACTATGCTATGGTATGTTTTACCAAAAGAACGTCTACCAAAAGGCTTGAGCAGCATGACTACCTTACTTGAACTTTTAACTGTAAAAATATATAGAAGAAGAAAAGTGTATTCCTCAGTGTATTGTAAGGAAGGGTATTTATAACCAGTCACTGGAAATGGGATCCCAAACCACATACATGGAAGGAAAGAAGGAAGAAAGGGAGGGAGGGAGAGAAAGAGAAGATGGAGGGGGGAAGGGGAGAGAAGGAGGGGAGAGGAGAAGAAAGAAAAGAAAAAAACAAGCAAGCAAGCTGAGGAATGTGTACGGGTAGTCCTCATCATAAAAGGATTTGATACAGCAAGCTGAGGAGTAGGCAAGAGGTTGGAACTGGATGAAAACAAAGGATATCATAATGGGCCTTTAGGAAAGAGGATTAAGTGAAGTGTTCTCAGCTATATCGGTTTTAACTATTGCATAAAATTTTCTTTCCTTCATATTCCTAGCATTAAAACATTACTGAAATTATTAAGTTTTTACTAAATTACTAAACATATTACTAAATAGGAGCTTCCTTCTGATTGTCTCAATTTTTCCTCCTATGAATATTGCCATCCAGAAAAGTTTTCCTGAGTGTTTTTCAAAAAGCACATTGTAAGTCACTTACAGCAATCTGAAAGAACAGAACACTTTAAGAAAAACCTTGGAACTGTTTTTAAGTTCTATAAGTGTGCCTGTTTTTAAGTTCTATAAGTGCCTCATGATTCTGGGCACTTACTAGTGGATTTACTTTGCCTTTATATCCAAGTGATATGGGTGGGAGTAAATTGTCAGGTTTACGGGAGAGAGATGCCTTCATCACCAATAAACATCAAGATCAAACCCAAAGTAGGTCAGTGACACACTTTTAAGCCTCATCAAGTCACATGTTTAGGTTCTGTTTTTCCCAGAACCATAGTGACTTTTTCGTCACTAGTTTGTGATGAAACTCATTATGGTGTCACTGTACCAAAATACTTAAAACCAGGGATGTGAGCTGGTACCACGCATCCCAAAGAGGTAAACAGTGGCTACAAAAGAAGGAGCACTTGCATCTAAATCTCTTCTTCACTGGAGTAAACCTGAGATGAACCCACTTTCTTGGCCCACTGTAATATTAAGCTCATTTAGTATAAGATGTAATTTTTCTTTTGTTGTTTGTTATGTTGTAAATAACATTTTAAAACACATTTTGTAAAAGTAATATACTTGGTATAAAATTCAAACAGTAAAAAGGAAATAAAATGAAAATTAAGTCTCTCCCATCTTTGACCCCCCAGTTCCTCAGACGCAACCACTGTTACTAGTATCTTTTGAATCCATCAGAGATACTCATTGCACACACACACACACACACACACACACACACACACTCTTATACATTTATATGTATAAAATAAATATATTTGTTATTTATTTCTATATATAAGCTCTAGTTTATTATGCCACCTGTATTGCATTTTGTATATGTCTGCATTTTGTGTATGTAAAAATCCGTTTTACTGTGGAAAACATACACATATACAGAGAAGGGCTTAAAATACTTAAAAGTACAGTTTAACCGAATCATATAAAGCAAAAACTTATCACCCAGGTTAAGAAATAGAACCCCAGAACTCCAGAAACACCTTCCTGTTTCCACATGCCCCTTTCTCATCACCACCTTTAGAGTAGAGGTAACCACTGTCCTGGCTTTCATGGAAATTACATTCTTGCTTTTCTTTAAAGTTTTACTTTGTAAGTCTTGATCTATGAATAAAAGTTTCCGGTATGGGGTCTTCACAAAAAGGGCTGCTAGAATAATGTTTTTGTACTGCAAGCGAGTACCTGTTGGTGAGTTTCTTTAGGGTATACAAATAGGAGTGGAATTGCTGTGTCATATGTCATGCATATCTCTGTCTTTACTGTATAATGCCAGAGTGTTGTCCAATTTACATGCCCACATTAGTTTTTAAGAGTTTTCAAAATCAGTAGCAACACTTGGTATTGTCAGATTTTTAGCTAATCTTGTGGATATGTAATAATATCATGTTGTGCTTTTAATCTGTATTCCCCTGATTACTGATGAGATTATCTTTTCAGATGTTAATCGGCCTTTTGAATTTCTTCTTTTGTGAAGTGCCTGTTGAGGTTTTTTGCCTATTTATCCACTTGACTGTTGTTTCCTTAATGACTTTAGTAGGAGTTCTTTGTATATGGGAATACTAGTACTTTGTTTAGTTATACATGTTGCAAATGCTTTCTCCTCCTCTGTGGCTTACATTTCATATTCTATCTAGTGTCTTTTGATAAGCTGAAGAAGTTCTCAATACAGTCAAATTTATCAGCATCTCCCTTTCTCATAAATGATTTTTTAAAAAGAAATCTCTACCCTACCCCAAGTTCATGAAAATATTCTTCTATATTATCCTCTAAAAATTTTATATTGTTTTGCTGAAAGAGATTTTAGGTCTATAATCCATCTGTAGAAAATGATGCTACAGAGGGGTCCAGTTTCATATTTTTTCACCCATGGATACCCAGTTTTTCTAGTACCTTTTATTGAAAGGACCATTGTTACTCTACTGCTCTGAATGTTGTCATAAGTTAAGTATCCATATATGTGTGGGTCTATTTCTGGGCTCTCTATTCTGTGTTCTGTTTGTCCATCTATGCCTCTATTCACACTGTTTTAATTACTATAGCTCTATTACAAGCCTTTATATCTGATAGAACAAGGTAGTCTACGTGTTTATTCTTCGAGAGTGTTATGGTTCTTTTTGGTCTTTTGTATTTCCATGTCTTAGTCTGTTCAGGCTGCTATAACAAAATACCACAGACTGGGTAGGTTACAAACAGAAATTTATTTCTCCCAGTTCTGGATGCTAGAAGTCCAAGATCAGGAGGCCACCACAGTCAGGTGAGGGCCCTCTTCCAGGTTGCAGACTTCTTGTTGTATCCACATGTGGCAAATGAGTGAACTAGCCCTCTGGGGCCTCTTTTATAAGGGTACCAATCCGATTCATGAGGGCTCTGCTCTTATGACCTAATCACTTCCCAAAGACCCCCACTGGCTAATACCACCACCTTGGACATTAGGTTTTCCACTTATGAATTTTGGAGGGAGACAAAGATTTAGACCATAACACAATATAAATTTTAGAATTAGCTTATTGAATTGGCTACAATGTAGCCTATTGAGTTTTTGATGGGTATGATATTGAATCATATACATCAAATTAGAGGGAATTGACAATTTTGAAAAAGAAGAACAAACCTAGAGGACTTACAGTACCTGATCTCAAGACTTACTAAGAAGCTATAGTAATCAAGACAATGCAGTGTCGATTTGGATAGATATAGAGATGAATTATACAGAATAGAGTCCAGACATAGTACCACACATATGTGGTCAATTGATTTTCAACAAAGATGCAAAGGTAATTCAATGGAGGAATGATATTTCCAACAAATGGTACTGGAACAATTCGACATCTATATGCAAAATAATAAGAATAATAATAATAGAACCGCAAAACCCATGCTTCTTCACATTCTATACAAAAATAATAACTCAGAATGAATCATAGATTTAAATGTAAAATCTAAAATTCTAAGACTTCTAGAAGAAGATGTAGGAGAAAGTCTTTAAAAGTCTAAAGTGACCTTAGATTAGCACAGATTTCTTGGATTACAGAAAGTACATACCACAGAGGAAAAATTGACAAATTGTCTTGAAATTTAAAACTCTGGTCTTCAAAATACAATGGTAGTAAAATAAAAAGATGCATGGCAAATAAGCACATGAATAGATAGTCCAAGTTATTAGTCATAAGAGAAACACAAAATTGCAGTGAGATACCAGTTCACACATTTTAGAATGTTGTAATTTAGAAAAACTGACACTACCAAGTACTAGTGGGTGTGCAAAGCAAGTGGAACTCCCATTGCTGATGGGAATGTAAATTGGTATTATCATTTTAGAAAACCGGCAGTGTATTAATTATCAGTTGCCACATAAATTATATACACTTAGCTGTTTAAAACAACACATGTGTGATATCAGAGTTTCTATGACTCAAGATTCTGGGCTGAGCTTTACTGAGTCCTCTGTTTAGGGTCTCTAACAAGACTGCAGTCGAGGTGGCAGTCATGCTTGGAGTCTCATGTGAGGCTCAAATGGGGAAAGATCTGATTTCAAGCTCATGTGGTTGTTGGCAGGATTCAGTTCCTTGTGGGCCATCAGATTGAGAGTCTCAGTTCATTGTTGGCTGTTGGTTGCCCTCAGTTTCTTGCTAATGGGCTAATTCATATGACATCTTAACTTCATCAGAACCAAGAAGAAAGAGAATAAATAGAGGAAGTCTGCTAGCAAGACAAAAGTTAAAATTTTATGTAATATAATCATGGAAGTGACATCCTATCACTTTTGCCGTGTTCTGTTGGTTAGAAGCAGGTTCCACCTACACTCAAGGGAATCGTATTACACAGGGCATAAATACTAGGAGGTTGGGATAATTGCGGGTATCTTAGAGTCTGTCTACCAGAGGTATCTTCTTATAAAGTTATATTTTACATTTACCATATAACCTAGCAATCCCATGCCTAGGTATTTACTCAAGAGGAAATAAAACATATGTCCACACAAAGATCTGCACATGAATGTTTATGGCAGCTTTATTAAAAATTGTCCCAAACTGGAAAAGACCCAAATATCCATCAGCTGGTGAATGGGTAACTAAATCATGGTATAGCCACACAGTGGAACACTATTCCATGAAAAAAAAGGAACTGTTGACACATTTAACAACATAGATGAATCTCCAAAGCCTTATCCTTTAGTGAAAGAAACCAGACACAAAAGGCTACCTACTGTATACTTCTGTTTATAGTCTATTCTTCTCTAAAAGGTAAAGCTATAGGGAAAGAAAACAGATCAGTGGTGCTTGAGATGGGGATTGGGAGAGGACTGACAACAAAGGAGGGAACTTTTCAGGGGTAATGGAAATATCCTATATGTTGATTTTGGTGGTGGTGATCCAACATATACATTTGTCAAAACTCATAAAACTGTACACCTAAAAAGGATGATTTTTACTGTGCTTAGATTATACCTCAGTAGATCTGACTTAAAAATAAGTCTGTAGTACTCAAGGATTTTTTTTGTGAAGGCACTAGAGTTTGAGGTTTGGCTAGTGGGTGTATTCTATTTTGCTAACGAAGTTATGAAAATTAAAAACTTAAATGTTTGTTTCTCTTTCTGAATGCTGATTTCTCCTCTATGGCAAGAATGCCTTCTCAATTTATAGACCATTTATTGAACTGATTGAACATTCAGCTCTTTCTGTGTCATATTTTGAATATTGACTACAAATGCATAAATACATGAAACTTAAAAAAAAATTAAAACCATCATTCTTAACACACAAAAGCCTAATGGGGATCAGTACTTTCACTTGCTTCACGGACAATACAAGAAGTATAAAGGATTTTAACTCCATTTACCCTCTTCTGACCTAAATGCTAATGTTGTGTATTTAAATTCTATGTATTTTAAAAAGCTACACAGCTATTTTTTATACCATCAGTATTCATTTATTTATTGTTATTGTTAAAAAGTAATTGACATATAACATTGTTAGTTTTAGGTGTGCAACATAATGATTTCATATATGGGTATATTACAGAATGACTGCCAAGGTAAGTTTAGTTAAAATCCATTACCACGCATTGTTACACTTTTTTGTCTGTGTAAGAACTTTTAAGATCTACAATCTTAGCAACTTTCAAATTTACAATACAGTATTGTTAACAGAACTATAGTCACCATGCTATACATTACACCCCTGGGACTTAATTATCTTCTAACTGGAAGATTGTATCTTTTGACCACCCTCACTCATTTCACCCACTCCCCCAGCCTCTAGCAACCACCAATCTGTTTGCTATATCTTTAAGTTTGGTTTTTTGATTCCACATATAAGTAGGATCTTATGATATTTGTCCTTCTTTGACTTATTTTACTTAGTATAATGCCCTAAATGTTACCATCCATGTTGTTGCAAATAGAAGGATTTCCTTCTTTCTTATAGCTGAATAATATTCCATCGTATATATACATAACATTTTCGCTATCCATTCATCCCTTGATGGACATTTAGATTGTTTTCATGTCTTGGCTATTGTAAATAATGTTGCAATGAATATGGGGTGCAGATATCTTTTTGAGATAGTGATTTCACTTCCTTTGGATAAATACCTAGAACTGGAATTGCTGAATCATATGGTAGTTATATTTTTAATTTTTTGAGGAATTTCTATACTGTTTTCCATAGTGGCTGCACCAATTTAAAAAAAAATTTTATTGGAGTATAGTTGATTTACAATATTGTGTTAGTTTCAGGTGTAAGGCAGAGTGATTCAGTTATACAAATACACATTCTTTTTCAGATTCTTTTCTCATATAGGTTATCACAGAATATTGAGTTGGGTTCCCTGTGATATACAGTAAGTCCTTGTTGATTATCTGTCTTATATATAGTAGTGTGTGTGTGTTAATCCCAAACTCCTGATTTTACCCTCCCCCCACATTTTCCCTTTGGTAACTTTGTTTTCGATATCTAAAAGTCTGTTTCTGTTTTGTAAATAAGTTCATTTGTATCATGTTTAAAAATTAGATTCCGCATATGAGTGATGTCATATGATATTTGTCTTTCTCTGTCTGACTTACTTAGCATGATAATCTCTAGGTCCAATCATGTTGCTACAAATGGCATTATTTCATTCTTTTTTATGGCTGAGTAATATTCCATTGTATATATGTACCACATCTTCTTTATCCATTCCTCTGTCGATGGACATTTAGGTTGCTTCCATGTCTTGGCTATTGTAAATAATGCTGCAATAAGCATTGAGGTGCATATATCCTTTCTACTTATAGTTTTCTCCAGATATATGCCCAGGAGTGGGATTGCTGGATCATACGGTAGTTCTGTTTTTAGGTTTTTAAGGAACCTCCATACTGTTCTGCATAACGGTTGTACCAATTTACATGCTCACTAACAATATAGGAAGGTTCCCTTTTCTCCACACCCTCTCCAGCATTTATTGTTTGTAGAGTTCTTTTTTTTTTTTTTTTTTTTTTTTTTTTTGCGGTACGCGGGCCTCTCACCGCTGTGGCCTCTCCCGTTGAGGAGCACAGGCTCCGGACGCGCAGGCTCAGCGGCCATGGCTCATGGGCCCAGCCGCTCCACGGCATGTGGGATCTTCCCAGACCGGTGCACGAACCCGCGTCCCCTGCATCGGCAGGCGGACTCCCAACCACTGCGCCACCAGGGAAGTCCTGTAGACTTCTTGATGATGGCCACTCTGACCGGTATGAGGTGATACCTCTTTGTACTTTTGATTTGCATTTCTCTGATACTGATGTTGAGCATCTTTTCATGTGCTTTTTGCCCATCTGAATGTCTTCTTTGGAGAAATGTCTATTTAGAGCTTCTGCCCATTTTCTGTTTAGGTTGTTTGGTTTTTTGACATAGAGCTGTGTGAGCTATTTGTATATTTTGGAAATAAATCCCTTGTCAGTCACTTCATCTGCAAATATTTTCTAGCATTCTGTGTCTTGTCTTCTCATTTGCTTATGGCTTCTTTCACTGTGCAGAACCTTTTAATTGGGTCCCTTTTGTTTATTTTTGGTTTTATTTTCATCACTCTAGGAGGTGGGTCAGAAAAGATCTTGCTGCGATTTATGTCAAAGAGTGTTCTACCTATGTTTTCCTCTAAGAGTTTTATAGTGTCCAATCTACATTTAGGTCTTTAATCCACTTTGAGTTTATTATTGTGTATGGTGTTAGAGAATGTTCTAGTTTCATTCTTTTACATGTAGCTGTCCAGTTTTCCCAGCACCACTTATTGAAGAGACTGTCTTTTCTCCAGTGTATATTCTGGCCTCCTTTGTAATAGATTAATTGACCATAGGTGTGTGGTTTTATTTCTGGGCTTCTTATCCTGTTCCATTGATGTATATTTCTGTTTTTGTGCCAGTACCATACTGTTTTGATGACTGTAGCTTTGTAGTATAGTCTGAAGTCAGGGAGCCTGATTCCTCCAGCTGTATTTTTCTTAAGATTGCTTTGGCTATTCGAGATCTTTTGTGTGTCCATACAAATTTTAAAATTCTTTTGTTCTAGTTCTGTGAAAAATGCCATTGGTAATTTTAAAAAGATTCCATTGAATCTGTAGATTGCCTTGAGTAGTAGAGTAATTTTGACAGTATTGATTCTTGCAATTCAAGAACATGGTATATCTCTTCATCTTTTGGTGTCATCAATTTCTTATCTTAGTTTTCAGAGTACAGGTCTTTTGCCTCCTTAGGTAGGTGTTATTCTTTTTGATGTGATGGTAAATGGGATTGTTTCCTTAATTTGTCTTTATGATCTTTTGTTGTTAGTGTATAGCAATGCAAGAGATATCTGTGTATTAATTTTGTATCCTGCAACCTTACCGAATTCATTGATGTGCTCTAGTAGTTTCTGGTAGCATCTTTAGGATTTTCTGTATAGTATAGTATCATGTCATCTGCCAACAATGACAGTTTTACTTCTTCTTTTCCAGTTTAGATTCCTTCTATTTCATTTTCTTCTCTGATTGCCATGGCAAGGACTTCCAAAACTATGTTGAATGAAAGTGGCAAGCGTGTGCATCCCTGTCTTGTTCCTCATCTTTGAGGAAATGCTTTCAGCTTTTTGCTGTTGAGTATGATATTAGCTGTGGGTTTGTTGTATATGGCCTTTATTATGTTGAGGTAGATTCCCTCTATACCCACTTTCTGGAGCGCTTTTATCATAAATTGGTGTTGAATTTTGTCAAAAGCTTTTTCTGCATCTACTAAGATGATCATGTGGTTTTTCTTCTTCAATTTGTTAACATGGTGTATCACACTGATTTGCAGATATTGAGGAATCCTTGCGCCCCTTGGGTAAATCCCACTTGATCATGGTGTATGATCCTTTTGATGTATTGTTGGATTTGGTTTGCTAGTATTTTGTTGAGGATTTTTGTGTGTATGTTCATCAGTGATATTGGCCTATAATTTTCTTTCTTTCTTTTTGTGGTATCTTTGGTTTTGGTTATCAGGGTGATGGTGGCCTCACAGAGTGAGTTTGGGAGTGTTCCTTCCTCTGCAATTTTTGGAAGAGTTTCAGAAGGATAGGTGTTAACTCTTCTCTAAATGTTTGATAGAATTCACCTGTGAAGCCATCTGGTCCTGGACTTTTTGTTTGTTGCGAGTTTTTTAATCTCAGTTTCAATTTCAGTGCTTGTGAATGGTTTGTTCATATTTTCTGTTTCTTCCTGGTTCAGTCTTGGAATATTGTACCTTTCTAAGAATTTGTCCATTTCTTCTAGGTTGTCCATTTTATTGGCATATAGTTGCTTGTAGCAGTCTCTTATGATCCTGTGTATTTCTGTGGTGTCCATTGTAATTTCTCCTTTTCCATTCTAATCTTATTGATCTGAGTCCTCTCCCTTCTTTTCTTGATGCGTCTGGCTAAAGGTTTATGAATTTTGTTTATCTTCTTAAAGAACCAGCTTTTAGTTTCATTGATCTTTTCAGAAAAGGGACTGGACAGATGTGATGAGATAGATGTCATCTAGTGAATGACATTAGTTAAGGCTTTAAGTATAGAGGAAAAAGTACAGGGTGTGTTTGGAAGGTAGACTGGTGTTAGTGGAGCAGATTATCTGCAGATAAGCATAGTGGGAAGGGTACCCTGGAACAAATCTTGAGAGTTTTAAAAGCAGGTAATGAGTTAACACTTAAGTTTTTCACTTATCATGGATGTATTATTATATTACCAATTTAAGTAGGATCAAATATCTGCCAAGATAATAAACATAACAAACCAATATAAGTTGACTTTCACAAGAATGACTAGTGTCTGCTGAGGCCAGATTTTTAGCATTCTTTTGTGTTACTTATAAGGTAAGCCCTTTGAGTGCAATGAATTCATCTCAGAGTAAGAACCACACTTCCAAGTTAATGGATTTCCTTGAGCCACATTTAGTTAGCCTGAAAAATGATCTGTGTGAAGGACGTCATTGAAATAAAAGTGTTTCTTTTTTTACTTGAATTACCTTTATGAATAGTGATAACCCTTATATCAAGGGGGAAGAGCTGAAATAGTGTTTTACTGTCAGTCATACCTCTGCTTCATGGGCTGACTTACAACTTCAAAACCTAACTGGTTTTTCCACTCTTTGTGGCATTATGGCAAGGCAAAACGTGGCCAGAATTATGCATTTACCTACATTTCTTTCACTGCTCATTCACTGATTAAGCAAAAGGATGCAGCAGTTTCAAACTTTGATCCTACAAGTGAGTCAGCATCCATCATGTTCAGGGAAGTCTGTTGGGGAAATCAGACTCCTAAGTTAATCACACGTTTTAGGAAATTTCATAAGCATAGGTAGCGACTTAGAAAGGTATGCAGGACTCTTACCGTATATATCTAAAAACTATATTTGACTTCTACTTTCAGCTGAGATGAAGCAGTAGAGACCAGATGTACCTTTCCCAGATGAAACAACTAAAAAGACAAGACAAAATATATTAAAGAATGGTTCTTGAGACACTGGACACCACACAGTTAAGAACAGTGATCCCTGAGAGATGAGAAACAAATAAGGTAAGCCCTTTGATTATCCCACCCTACTGCCTTAAAGAGAGTTTCCAGGTTACAACTTAGGGTGAGGAACCTAGGTGGAATCCAGCACTCCCTGAGCTGAGGAGATAAAGGTGAGTCTGGGAAAAGCAAGGCAGCTAGAATTTGCAGGACAGAGTACCAGAGAAGAGAGACCTCTGGAGATCTTCACAGGGTCCTCCATGATTATTCAGAAAAGTGATGACCAGTGCATGCATGTTAGGAGACTACTTGAGGCTGAGAAAGAACCAGCCCAAAAGGTAAGAGGGAACAGCACCTGATGCACATACAGGGTCAGAAAAAGTTCATGGAACATTTGAGTAGAGTTCTCAGAAGTTTCCTTCTTCAGTAATGGGGAATAATTAGCCCTTGGTTAGTGTGCTGGTCCTGCCCAACAAAACCTAAAAATAAGGTATGAAGGGACCAAACTGTTTTTAAGTAGCTTAAGCACATCCCAGAATAAACTGGAAATTTATAGGAATACAAAAATATCCAGCACTCAACAAGGTAAAATTCACAATAACTGGTATCCAATCAAAGATTACTAGACTTCTAGAAAGGCAAGAAAACACAATTCATAATGAGGAAAATAATCAAACCAACTTAGAACTTACATAGATTAGCAGAGGATGACAGTAAAGCAGTTATTTTAACTGTATGTGATATGTTCAAAAATTAAGTACAGACACGGAAGGTCAAAAATGAAGCACATTCATTCCCCGTATGGGCTACCAAAAAAAAAAAAAAAAAAAAAAAAAAAGGAAGAAGAAGAAGCACACAGAGTAGAGTGCCCTGCCTCCGAAAAAGAAACCTCACCAAACCAAAGCATCAGTAAACTATGGGTTAACTTAAAATGGTCTAATACATATATAATTGGAATCCCTGAAGGTGAAGGGGAGAAGGAATGAAGCAGACAGAAAAAAAAAAAAAGAAAAAAAAAAGATTTGAAGAAATAATGGTTGAAGAATTTCCGATTTTGACAAAAAGTAGTACCTCACAGATCCATGAAGCTCCACAAATCCCAAACACAAGAAACATAAATGAAAATACACCAAGGCACATCATAACATGATGCAATAAAACTACTGGTAAAGAGAAAAAATCTTAAAAGAGGAAGAGTACATTAAAAAATAAGGATGGCAGCAGACTTCTTATTAGAAACAATACGAATGAGACAACAGTGGAACATCATCTTTATACTACTGAAAGAAACAAGTTCAGCTGAATACAAATCAGACTTTGAAAAATATTCAAACAACATCAAACTTAGAACCATATAACAGAGAAATCAAAGGCAGATACTGTATGATAATATCCTATCTACAGGCAATATGCCAAAGCTTTATTTATATGTTATTATCCTCAGAGAAAAGGAAAAATGACTCACCAGTCATACTGCATAGCCTTTACCAGCCCTCTCATATGAGTATCAGCAATCTTATTTCCAGTACCATCACTGTTTCTGATTAAAAATGGAGAAAGTTCACAGAGCCATAGCTTCCTAAAGCCTGTGTCACTGATGAGTTCATATATCCAGAGGCTATACTCAAGCCTTTTCTCTGGGCTAATGTAGTTTTTACTCAGTTGTTCCCATGCCTCTTCCTGATGTTTATTTTGCAGGTTACTAGAATAATAGTATTTTTTAAAGCTCTTCCTGTGTTTTGGGGTAAAAAGATCCTCTTGCTGCATTCCTTTGGTGATTTCCTCTTTCAATTTTGTTTCATGTACAATTCATTCACTCTCACAGTCTCATTTTAGATACTGCTGCTCCCAACCTGTGTATTCAAACCACCTCAAAACAGGCAATGGCAGTGAGCAGATTGTCACAATGTATTCCATTTACTGTATTCTGTAAACCCAGACATTTAAGTGCTCACCCGCCAAGGCATGGTGAGGCAGGAATGTCTATTCTCGCAAACAAAAGCAAACTATAAGCCATCCTTTCCTCTGACCAAATTAATCACTAGAAGTTGGACATGGGAAGACTGAAGCACAGACTCAGTACAGTCCTCCGGTACAACTCATGAGCATAAACACCCTGAAAAATCTCTACACCCTCTGAGATATGTACAGACAGGGAAACATCGGCTATAAACATATGGCAAAGGCTTGATGGGACTGACTTATATAACTTATATAAGTCCCCAAACCCTGTGAAGTAAAGCAAGGGTTAGAAAGCTGTGATTGCAGGACTTCCCTGGTGGCGCAGTGGTTAAGAATCCACCTGCCAATGCAGGGGACACGGGTTCGAGCCCTGGTCCGGGAAGATCCCACGTGCCACGGAGCAACTAAGCCCGTGTGCCACAACTACTGAGCCTGCACTCTAGAGCTCCTGAGCCACAACTACTGAGCCCATGTGCCACAACTCCTGAAGCCCGTGTGCCTAGAGCCCATGCTCCGTAACAAGAGAAGCCACTGCAATGAGAAGCCTGCGCACAATGAAGAGTAGCCCCCGCTCACCGCAACTAGAGAAAGCCTACGCGCAGCAACGAAGACCCAATGCAGCCAAAAAATAATTAATTAATTAATTAATTAATTAATTTAAAAAGAAAAAAGCTGCGATTCCAAGGGACCTACAGCAAAGAAGTGGAGAGTTAATACTGACAATAATAGGAGCAGCTGGTATTCAGCACTCAGTAGGTACCAGGCAGTGTTTGAAACATTTTACAGATATTAACTTATTTAGTCTTTACAAGAAACCTATGAAGCAGGTACCCTTATCCTCATGTTACAGTGGGAGTAATAATACAATCCAAGTTACAGTGGTGGAGCCCCGTCAGTCTGACTTGAGCCCACTCTCTCGACCACTCTCCTAATGCTGTGTGGGGAGAAGGAACACTGGAGAGAGGCTGAGCGCACGGTCAGTGCCTTCTCCCCTCACTCATTACCTCGCTCTCCTGACCATCTGGGATCAATGTCACCCACTCTGCCTACTTTATAGATCATTTTGAGCAGCAAGAAGTAATTTTACAAAACTTCACAAAATATTTTAAGTGTCAAGCCAATAGAAAGCATTACAGAGGGGGTCTAAAAGACAGCAGCAATGCGTAAGGGGGCTTTTGGAAAGAGCAGTGTATTGAGCGTAGGAAGGCAAGGCAGAGTGAGTGTCCAAAGCAGCTTTTGGTGTTACGGAGGCAGAGAATGTCTACTGATGCCTTTGTCACTTGCTACTCTTTGTTGTTTCTTAGCACTCATTTCTCAGGCCAAGGGATCTTGCCCCAAGAGTAAAACAGTTCATCTGAAAGCTTTCATTCTTATATTAATAAGGGATCCCTAAATTGGATTAAACAGTCTCTTTGTTCCATATAGATAAGAAATGAAGCAATCGTAAAGGATAAAGAACAAATTCATTTTTGCATCTGGAATTTAAAAACTCGAGAAGATAGCTTGAGAGGAATCTAAGTTAAATGATAAGACATTTAAAAAATATATGCCCCTAGTTAAGAAAAGAATGAAAGAGGGAAGGAGGAGAGGAAAGAAAGGAAGAAGGGAAGAAGGAAGGAAGGAAGGCAGGAAGGAAAGGAGGGAGGAGGGAAGGGAGGGAGGGAGGGAGGGAAATACTCACCATCTTTGCTATGAAATAAAGGTAATGGAAAGCTTTGTCTATTTTAATGGCCCTGAGAGCACTAATTTTGCAAGTTTTGCCAGAGCCTTGGCTGGTCCACCCCCAGCAGAAATGTACAGAGACTGAGCAAGCACATCTGCCCTACTGTAATTAAGGCTGCAGAGCAGAGCAGCAGGTGCAAACTTCTCATCCTTCAGCTTGACTCTTAAACTGCTTGTGCTCTTGTAACTTCAAGTCAAAACTTGTTAAAAGTGGGATTTGTAAGGTCATTAGTCTATAACAGGAGCTAGGCACTACAGACATTTCTTTAAATCAAAATTAGAAACAGCTACCCGACTAACACATATCAGCCAGCCCAGCCGTACTAAGATGTTGCCGTTTCACATTTTCCGGGGCGGGGGGAAACTATTAATTCCAAGGAGACTAATATCCACATGAACATGATATTGAAGCCAGACTGGAAGACTTCTTTTCCCTTTAGTGTAAAGCTTTTTCAGTAACAGAAAGAGTTCCTTACCCAGCCCTCTCTCGATGTAATTTAGGTGCTTATTTTCTTGTTAAAAATTTATCTTAAGAAGAATTTGAATTGTAGTCACCTTCCTCCAGAGAGCTGAAGCAGCAAAACCTTGCTGCAAAACTAGTTCCATTTAAAACATTTCAGTGTGATCCTGCCAGACCCTAAAATAATTATAGCCTAGAAAGGCAGATGTGGCTTTGGGTCTGAACAATTTTTATCATACTGTACCTTTTCATGGGGTCAGAAGAAAGATCAGTGACATAACTGTGTACCAAGAGAACACATTGAGGTAGAAGCCATCTGCTTCTGCAGGAACACCCAAAAGAAAGGTGCAATGCCTGGGGAAAGAGCAGGGTTTCATTAGGGACAGTGATACTACTTGTTTGGCATAGAGGTTCCAGTTACCAGTGAGGGAACCAACTTTTCCTTTCTGAGCTCTATTAATGCCTGTACCAGTTGTAGAATTCTTTGAAATGTTGAGTTAATAGGGCCACTGCTGTTTCTTGAATGCCTGCTGCAGGAACCAAGAAAAAAGACTTGGTGGACAATGGCTGTCTAAGCCAATAGAAGAGGGTTTCAGAGCTCAACTCCTGGGGTAGAAAAGACCTCTGTTGGCTGAGGGCAGATGCTGCAGACCTTGCAAGAACACAGCTAGCTTGCAGTGCCATCCAGGCCTACTGCTAGAGTTGTGTAAATTATTTATGGGCTTTGGCTATAAATTAGAGATGAATGGAAGGCCTTTGGGCCTGATCTTGAATGTACTCCTATTAATGAATGTCATGCATTTTCTGCTGTAAGGGAGGGGTTTTGATAAGAGGACCAAGTTTCCTCTTGCATATAGGAATTACTAATGCTATTACTGTTTTGAAGACTGTTCTTATCTCAAATTCTGCTCTAACAGGGGTTTAAAAAATCCTTTGCTAGGAAAGGTAAATGTAGTCAGTCATCCATTTAATTCAACTCACCTTTCATATCCTTCCGTCATAAACACTGGATCTAATTACCATTTCAGAGAAGTTAAACTTACCTCTTTCCTCATCATCAGCAAAACTTCCTTGCTTGTGGTTGTCCCAGGTATCTAAAATTCTCATATAAACATTTGAATTAAAAGTAGAAATGCTCTTAGGGCTCTTTGGGGCCAAATATCATCCAAGCTGTCAGGCTTACCCTTCTCAAAGAAATAAGCTAGTCAGCACCATCACCAAAACTTACTGCACTTTTCATGAGTACCAGGAGATACAAGGACACTTAGAATTACCAAAGAGCTTGTGTACCTTAGAATAAGTGTCCCTGGCCACACAACCTCAGGATACTGTTCAGACTTACACCTTGCCAGCCATCAACCTCTTTCTCACACATGCACACACAAACTCTGATGACAGAGACAAGAACCTTTGCTCATATTTTTTTAATGTATCACAATGAGCAGGAAACATACTTGATGAAATATTTTCAAAGGAGTATATTCAATTACCATCTACAATCAACTTAACTATGACAACAAAGTTTTTGTGACAAATTTTTTCAGTTTGAAAGTTCCATGTGGTTCTGTTAGTCTCCATGTATTTTGGTACAGTTCGAGATCAGCATTGTTACAGTAACAAAAAAGCTAACAAGACTACATTATAGAAAAACACCAAGAACATCATTTTTGGTTTCACTTGCTCTATTTTTTTTTGTCTTTTTTTTTGTTGTTTTTTTGTACATTGCAAAGGCTGTTCATATACCTCTTCACCTCAGGGTCACGTTCATGTATGCTTTCTTTCCTACCCAAACTTGCCCCCCTCCCCTCCAAAGAAAGTAAACAAACAAACAAAAAAACTAGTCAAAGCTTTGTTTCACAGTGGGCAGTATCTCAGCGCCAACAAACAACCAACTCAATTTATGCTTCTCTTTAAAATGTTTTAATTTAATTTATTATTTAAAAAAAAATATATGTCCATGAACATCAAGTGCACTGGCTTGGGTCTCTGCCTCTCTCTCCTGCAACTTCCTGCCATGCCTGATAAACTCAGGTTTAAACACGTGCTGTCTGTGTTACCTTATTTTCAATTGTGTAAAACTTTGGCCACATTCATCTCTTTAAATAGCTTTTAATTAAAAATAAAACTTCCTAGACTTAAACTTTTCCGTGTGTGTGTGCGTGCACGCGCGCATGTGTAGATGTGTGTATGTGTTTCCTTCTTAAGTTTCTTTTTGGAGGATGGAGGAAATAACTCCCATTCTGTGGGCCCATTTGGTGCTATGACTGAATGGTGTCTGGCACCAACCCACACTGTGGAGATTCAGAAAAAAAACAACCAACCAAAAATATGAAGTATCAATGGAGGTGAAGAACTAATTCAAAAAGTAATTTGAGATCTCCTATTCAGCTGTGGACTGTGCAGCAGACAGGAGTAAATCCTCCCAGTGGGACTGATCTAAACAGTTGAGCATTGTAGTGAAGTCATGCTTTGTAAATGATACTGGTCATAGCCATGGTGGATGCCAGCCCACAGACATCTAACTAGCTCATGTTTGACCTCTAAGCTTCACCATCACCGATTGCTTTGCTACTTCTAGGTTAATGCTGAGAAAAAAATTTTTTTTTTGAATGAACGTATATGTGGGCGTATACTTGTAGAGGAAAGCATTAAGCGTGCAGCCCACTCCAGGTTGAAACACTCACATAACCCCACTGAGGAACACTGGTGGGTGGAAGCATGCTTAGTCAGTCTACCCAACCACCTTGCCGAACACACCCACAGGTTGAGGCATGGCATAACGAAAACACTGACAGTCACTCTGCCTCACAGAGGGAGGATGGCATGGTAGCTCAAAAAAAAAAAAAAAAAAGAAAAGAAAAGAAAGGAAAAAGAAAAAAAACTTCGGGGAGGGGTGGCAAAATTACAAGGAAATGAACTTAAAGTTGAGGGGGGGAGGGAAAGGGATAGAAATTGCACTATTACCAAACAGTTACCATTTTTAAAAACAAAGTTTTCAGAAAAGACCTAGCAGAATTTGACAGATAAAACTAGTGTTAAATTGTTAATTGGTATCACACAGAGAACCAAAAACAAAAACAATTTTTTTTCTATATGATACAGACACAGAGTAACATACAACAGTTAAATGGCAAAAAATATATATATATATATATTTCATAGAGTTACAAACAAGATAAAATAATGGAAAACAAAAAACTGTACAACTTCAAAATTTAAAAATGTTCATCTCAAACACAGGGAGAAATACAAGAATTCTTGTTAAAAGAAATAGCTTGTTAAAACAGCAAATGTTTTGCGTACTTGTTTTTGACACCTTATGCTACGACTGGATACTGGTATGAATAGTTAGTTAGATGGTATTCTTTAGTATTTCTACTTAAAAAAAAAAAAACAATTAAAAAAGGAATTTGCACTGTGCATCAGTCAGCCTAGTTAGAAATATATACAACAGTTCAGGATCTACTCTTTCATTAAACTAAAAACAAATTCATAAAAATAAAATAGTCCCGGCTAAAAAAGAAAAAGAGAAAAAAAAGAAATTCATTTTCAGATCTTGGAATGCTCCAGTCTTTTTGCAAAGTCGATGAGTGGCTTCAGCACTGGGGAAGAAGCCCGAAAGGTGACCAGATGGAACCTGCATTCACAGTCTTCAAAGTTCCCTTTTGAAACATAAGGAAGAGAATGAAGGGGAGAAGGATTTCACACTTTCGGGGTAAGGGGAGATTTTTTTCTGTTGATGTTTGGCTATGAAGGTGAAACAGCAAAGCATCTATTTGTCTCCAAAATCTACGTTATAGCAGCACAAAGGTTTCCTTTCAGAGTTCAGACCGCTTTTTTAAGATGAGAAAGGGTGTATGTTGCGTTGTGTTGTGTGTTACAGGAATACGGATATTAACATAAACACAAGTGCCTCACACACAGTTCTTTTTTTGCTCTCTGTACGTACATTGCTATCTGCTTCTTTGTTGGCTGCGCTCTGGATCGCTCGCTGCTCAGACTGCCTAACACAAGGACAAA
The DNA here is from genome assembly GCF_002837175.3 of Physeter macrocephalus. Taxonomy (NCBI): domain Eukaryota; kingdom Metazoa; phylum Chordata; class Mammalia; order Artiodactyla; family Physeteridae; genus Physeter; species Physeter macrocephalus. The sequence goes on along the minus strand of NC_041230.1, from coordinate 40,849,541 downwards.
ACTTTGAAGTAAAAAGTGTGTCTTTTGGTATATGGAATTGTCTTTAACAGCTGCCTCTCTGCTTGCAGAAGAAGCACATAACAACCTGGGAATCTTCTGTTTTACTCTTTCTTTTATTAAACTAAGTCTTGTTTATTTAAATCAGAAACAAATTCTCAAGTAACAAGAACCCTTTCCCTTTTTTCTGCCTCAGCAGTGAAAGGGTGTGTCTTTGGATTTTATTTAAAGCATGAAATTTCTTTTTCTGAGAGAGGAAAGAAAACAAAACAAAAACACAGAAACCAAACCCCTAACCAAAAACTTTTTTAGAAAAGAAAAGCACACAGCCCAATTACACAAACCGAAACAAATGCTTTAGTTTAGGACAAGAATATTTGAAGCATCTACCAAACAAGGAGGGGAAAAAAAGGGTGAAAAGAAAAGCCAAAGGAAGGATAAATAAAAAATAAATGTACAAGGCTAACAGACATAGGTAACTAGAATTATATGCCTTTAAAAAGTTTCAACTCCCCAACCAAAAATAATCTGTGAGGATCCTAATGACCCCTAGAACCCTTTGAAATTCTTTCTTTAGTTTTATAAAATAATTCTGCAGCTACCCTCTAAGAAACGAAGGCAGCTACCTTAAGTGGGAGATTATAGGGTGGGAGGAGGAAAGAGAAAGTGGAATTAAGGGACAAAGGGGAGAAAAGCTTAGGTGAATCAACGGATTGCAATCTATCTGCTAGGAATGAACAAGACAACATCAAATGAGGAGCTGTCAGCTGGACCATACAAAAAGCTAAATGTACACAAAAGGTTTTTTTTTTTTTTTCCTTTTAAATCTACCATACTGCTTCAGTTCATTTCCAATGCAACAATCTACTCAACACCAAAAATGGTCATATCTATCATAAATACAGAAAGTCAGTTTTTAAAACTTATTTTTTTAAGCTACAAGTCCTCAACACTCTGTGTGTGGGTTGTTTTTTTTTTTTTTTTCTGAAAGTGGGAGTGCTTAACTTTTCCCCTTGAAATTGGCTTCAGCAGAAAAGCTATTCTTAAAATCCCCAGAAAGCTAAAGCAGTTCACATTGTTTTTCTCAAATACTTTCTGCCCGTTTTTAAATTAACAAAACAAAAAAATCTTTTCTGGAACGAAAACAAAAACCAAAAAAAAAAAAAAAAAACCCCAAAAAAATAATATATATAAAACAATGATTCTGAAAACAGAACAAAGTGTGAGCCATTGACCTGAGAATAAAAAGACATTACATTTCTTTTTTTCTTTTAGCAAGCCATTGGTATCTGAATGCTAAGATAGCAAGAAATTTAAAACTGTAACAAGGTGGACTGCTTTCCCATACAGTGCATGCCGGGCTCCTCTGTGCTATCAACGTGGGGCATTTATTGAAAAGGGGCAAATATACAAGGGGTTTAAGCTCCAAAGACATAGGGAGGCCCTGTGGACTTCTGTTTCCCAGACCAATAGTACCTTCAAAAGGACACAATGTAACAGGGTTAAGTTTTTTCTTTTTTTTTTAATATTAGAAAAGAAAAGACAAGAATGTAAAATCACCGGCATAGATAGGTATATGGGAAAACAACCCACGCTTTTTCTTTTTTTTTCCTTTTTTTTTCCTTTTTTTTTTTTTTTTTTTTTTTGGTTAGAAGCTTTGGAATTGCAGTTAGTCTATTTTTGAAATTGGTTTGTTATTAATTTTTTTATTTAAATTCATTTGTTTGTATTGTTCATCTTCAAAGCTTACAATCTGAAGGTGTCCGTTC
>NC_041230.1:40837384-40847275 GCF_002837175.3 Physeter macrocephalus | reverse complement strand
CAGTCAAGCCTGTACGGGCATCGTGCATTCCGGGCAGATGGCAGATGCACATACATAGAGGATCCAGACTTCATTTCTTTAAGAGAATAGAGTGATAGAGTTCTTCCTTCTGAAGACCTCATCCAGGTAGCCGAGGAGGGCCCTGAATGTCCAGCGTCGCTGCCTGGCAGCCGAGGCGAGCCTCTGGAGACCTCCTGTGCCTGCCTTAGGCCACAAGAGCCGTCGAGGTGGAGTGAGGGTGACAAATACTTGATGCCGGAAGCCGGCGTGGGTGTGATAGGACGTGTCCGCTTGGACCCACGATTTAAGTCGCGCGACCTCTGTAGAAGCCAACGTATGCAAATGAGAAGAGCGTAACTTTCAGTGCTGTCTGCAGCTCAGCTGATTCTTCCTTAGGCCGTTTACGAGAAGGCTGTGGGCGTTATTAGGTATCGCTGGGCTCTGCGGGGGAAGGTAGTCTTTGTGAACTACACTCTTGCTCACACGGTTAATGTTCTCATACCGCCTTTGACAGAAACTTCTCCTTCCTGTTATCAGACAGATGCTGATCCTGGGGATGCTTTCTTCCTAGAGGCCTGCAGGGAAGAGTTCGGCACCCTTGGTCTGGTCTGGTTGAATTTGCCTCCGTTTGTAGACCAGATATTGGGCTTGAGGCCAGATGAACATCCTTCCAGACATTCCTTTGGACTACAGTTGAGCACAGCACCGAAAAATGGGTAGCTTGCCAAGGCGTCTACGTGTTTCCCGAGTAGCCAGCCAGCCACAGGACACCTACATGAGCTTTAAGAGCTCCTCTGATTCTGCTTTTGATTGTAGAAGGTGTCTTTTAAGCCATCTGCCTCTCTGAGGGTGCGCCCGTGGGCGGGACTCGGGTGCCAGGGCGCCAGCTTCCAGCCTTAAAGTCAGGTGTGTGGGGACACGGGGCCCACCCTCTCCAAGACCGTCTGTCCGGCCTGATTCACGAGTAGGCACCTGCTAAGTTCTCAGTGTGGGCGCTCTCCTCCCACCTGCCTGTGGACTGGGTGAGGCTCCTCTACTTCTTGGGGGCTGAATTAGTTCCTTGCAGCCCTAGGGGTTTGTAGGATTCCAAGCCCTGGGGGTGTTTCTCCAGGGTATAGTTCTCAAGGGAGTTTTGGCTTCCCTGTCGCCCACATTTCACTGCTTCTGTCTTTGATTTGCATTTCATTTTAAGAGCTTGGGATGGCAATAGGAACCTGTTTCCTCTGCGTGTTCCGAGGACTTCTCATTTTCACTCAGGCATCCAGCAAGTGCCAGCTGAATTTCTCTTTAGAGCAATGTTGATGTGCTGAGGTTAAATTTAAAAAGTGAAAAAGATCTGATGCTTCAGGTGGTCGGCATCAGAAACAAATACGTGTTTGCTCCTTGTCTTACCCTCCAGGCAGTTCCTGCTTTCACTGAACACCGCATATGTTTCGTGGATGCTACCTGGCCTTCGTCCCCATCGAGGGATGGAGCTTTGAGGCTTTTTCCCCTTATCTCTTTTTCTCTCTTGTCCTAAAAAGAATGTCACAGTTATGGCTCCTCTCACCAGGGGAGATGGCAAGAGAGAAGACAAGCCGAAAGCTTCTTCTGACATGCGTGCGCAAAAGATTTCCGTGTCTTGCTAGACTGTTCACAGGCTTCAGATGCAGCCACTCTGCTCAGTCAAGCCTGTACTGAGCTGCTCGCTCGAAGTGCCTTGTGTAGCATAGATAAGAAAATCTTTTTTTTTTTTTTAAATAATAACGTCTTTTCCTTGATTAGCCGCTAACTTGGATTCTAATCAGTCATTTAAAAAAAAAAATAACCTCAGCCCAACCACATGTAAAAGGTCAAGTTTCAGTATCAGTTGGGGAGTGACAGGGGCAGACGTAATAGCTCCAGCGTGCGTGTGTTTAGGGGAGAGGCAAAAAACAGAAGCCGAAGCTCAGCATTCTGCTTGACTGTTCACTTCTAGGTAATGGAGGGAAGGCTGCTCTTTCCAGGCCTTTCCCGTGGTATAAATAAGAGCTCAAAGTATTAATTTACCGCTGGTGAATGAGAGCCGGTCCCTGGTTTACGCAGGGCAGTGATGGACTGAAAAAGAGCAGGGGTGGAGAGGGAGGAACAGAGCTTTCTCAGACCCTTTTTTTTCAGGGCTGTGAGCCGACCTTGGCGTTTCACTGCCCATCTTGATCCGGCTTCCCAAACCTGTAACAGTTTGGCTGCTTTTTACCTTGTCTGGCACATCAGACATTTGAGCCTCTGAGCAGGGGCCTGTGTACCCTCTAGAGGTTCAACAAGGAGAAGACTGGACCCCTGTCCCAAAGAGGCTACACCCTGATGGGGACACCGGCCAACATGTGGCCCTGTATGTGGCTGAAATATGCCAAAGGAGAATGTGACACGTCCCATAGTAGACCTACATTCCACGCATTGTAGGGGGCTCATGGAAGGGAAATGATCGTACTCTTGGGGAGGTGTGGGAGGATCCAGCGCCACTGACAGACAGGTAGGCTATTGACCAGCGGGGTGTGACGAGGAATAGGGAGATCGTTCCCGAAATCTCAGATTTAGAGCTGTGCTGTCCAATACAGTAGCTACTAACCTAAATGTAAATGAATTAAAAATAAATAAAAATTCAGTTCTTCGGTTATACTTTGACCATATTTCAGTTGTCCAGTAGCCACACGTGACTAGTGATTTCCACAGTGGACAGCGCAGATACAAAATGTTTCCGTCCTCGCAGGAAGTTCCTGTTCGATAGCACTGCTTGAGGTAAATTCCGGGCCCACTTCTGATTCACCATGAAGGCGTGGTGTCTTAGAATGCAGCTATACCTCATTTCCAACATTTCAGGGACGGGAGTTTCAGATTCTGTTACGTCCAGTGAATGATGCTTTTATTTCTGTCTTTTCTTGGGTCTGAGCGAGGAGCTGAATTGAAATATTCAAGAGATTAAGTGGTTCCTACGTTCTTCTAGGCGTTCTTTTCCAAAAGAAGAAACAAACAAACAAACATACAGCCTTCCACACGTTTCAGAATGTCCATAGGAAAGATGCGAACACATCAAGTTGATTTTTGTTGTCGTTTTTCCCAGTTAGTAGCACCTTGCCGTGCTTGAAATGGGATCGTTTTTCTGCTGGGACCTGGGTTGAGGGTGGGGGAGGGCCGGTGGTGCCTCAGTTAGGGCTGCCGCTGTGAGCCTGGCCTCTGATTCTCCGCCCCTCTCCTTCCCTGCAGTGGGCGGTGAGATCCCCCTAGACATGCGGCTCGGGGGCGGGCAGCTGGTGTCAGAGGAGCTGATGAACCTGGGCGAGAGCTTCATCCAGACCAACGACCCGTCGCTGAAGCTCTTCCAGTGTGCCGTCTGCAACAAGTTCACCACGGACACCCTGGACCTGCTGGGGCTGCACATGAACGTGGAGCGCAGCCTCCCCGAGGACGAGTGGAAGGCCGTGATGGGGGACTCGTACCAGTGCAAGCTCTGCCGCTACAACACCCAGCTCAAGGCCAACTTCCAGCTGCACTGCAAGACAGACAAGCACGTGCAGAAGTACCAGCTGGTGGCCCACATCAAGGAGGGCGGCAAAGCCAACGAGTGGCGGCTCAAGTGCGTGGCCATCGGCAACCCCGTCCACCTCAAGTGCAACGCCTGCGACTATTACACCAATAGCTTGGAGAAGCTGCGGCTGCACACGGTCAACGCCAGGCACGAGGCCAGCCTGAAGCTGTACAAGGTAAGACCCAGGCTGTCTCTGGAAGGGAGTGCATTGGATCCCTGGGTGACGGGGAGGGCTGGGGGTGGACGGACACAGAGGGGCTGGTGGCTGGCTGGCGCCCTGGCGTTGGGAGGGGAGCTGGCAACCTGGCGGTGGGCTTCAGCTGGGAGCTGCGGGGTCTGCGTGCGGGGCGCCTCATTTGGGGGGCAGGTTGTGTTTCCAGCAGCCCGATACTGTACATTGTTTCCTTTACCCTCCCACTGTCTTTAGAACTGACTTTTTTCCTAGCTCACGTTTGCCATTTCCCTAGTTCTGGCTTTGCCTTTGTTCTCCTGTGTTTCCCCTCTCTCCTGCAGGCTTTCTGTTCTCCTTTTCCATCTGGTTATTCCCCCTTTTTTAGTCTCTCCTCCCCGGATGCCCCCTGGGGTTCTTTGTTTATTTGTTCGTTCGTTCGTTCATTCACTCATTTATTCAACGGGTACACATTAATCCCCAACCACGTGCCAGGCCCTGCTCTGGGCCTACATCCATGCACAGGGTGGACAAAACGCCCCTGCCCTCCTAGAGCTTCTGTTCTTTTCGGGGGCGGGGGGATGGATGATAAACACAACGGATAAATTAGATGGTAGGCTAGAAGGTAGTGAATGCTATGGGGAAAAATAGGGTCAGGTGAGGGGCCCCTTTGTTCTTTTTCGCTCTCTTCCCGTGTTCTATGCCTCCTTTCTCTTCCTCATGTTTAAATTTTCCTTCTTGCCGGGCTTCTCCCATCCTCCTCCTCTTACTCTGTCCTCCCTGCTTCTCCTTCCTTCCCGTCCCTCCTTCCTTCCCATCCCTCCTTCCTCACCCTTCCCTGCCCCCTTCATTCTTTCTCCCAGTCCGCAGACGGTAACGAGGAGGAGGTGCTCGGATACTGTAAATAGTCCTTTCACTGGCAGGGCAGAATTGCTCCAGACGCTTCTATTGATTTTCACTGGACTTAAAGCCTCACCTTTTTCTCTAATCATCTCATAATGGCTTTAGTATGAACAATCAGGTACAAATCGCCATAAATCTGCCCAGCCTCCCTCTACGTCCCTTCCACGCCCTCTCCCTCTCTTTCCGCTTCCCCCCCTTTTATTGTCAGTCTCTCTCCTTTCCTTTCGCACCGTTTCCCACACCTTTGGGCCGGCGAGCGCCAGGTTTCTCCCGACCCTGAGCTGCTTTCGTCCCCTTTCTGCTTATGGTGATCTTAAATGGAGACTCCAAGTAAGGAAGGCTCTCATCGTCTCCCCATGTCGGCCTCGGCCGAGAGTGATAAGTGTGATTCATTTTACCATTGCTTGTTCTCAGCTTGTCAAGAGACCTGTGTGACATGGATGAGAGGCCGTTTTAGGGAAAGGAGGAGAAAGCAGGCATGAGGTAGTGGGAAAAGAACGTTCTGGAATGGACTCTGGCACGGATGGGCTCAAGCGTTGCAGAGGGGAGGGTCTGGGCGCCAAACAGTCACCCCCACCCCTTGCCCTCTGTGAGCAGGACCCTCCCTGGATGGCTTCACCGCGTGCCACCCTTGGAGGGAAAGGCTCTTCGCCATCGGTTTAAATCGGAGGTTTTCATTGGCCACAGGGTGGGGCCCGTGTGGTCACGAAAACCTGATGGAGAAACCGGTGGAAAAAAGAGTTTCTAAAGGACCCAACTGAGTGAAATTAGTACAAAGGACCCGGTGTGGCCCTGGAAGGTCGTATGCAGCTTTGATGGAGGTTGTTTAGAGGTGGCACGAAGCTGGCCTCTTCCATCTGAGGAAAAACATTGCCTTTCAGATTATAAAATGTGTGGGGGTGGTGATTAACTCTTCATGCTGTGGCCTCCAGTAAGAGTGGACCAGCCCTTGGATTTGCTTCTGAAGGGCCTGGAACCTGGAGGATTCGCCAAGTACATACCTTTTTGGTCCCCGGACCTCGTGCACTGGTCACACCTAGAGGGTGGGGCTGTGGTGGTTCCCAGGGCGGATGTGAGGGAAGCAGTTTGAGTGTTTCCGTCTGTGCTTTGCTGAACTAGCTCTGGATGCTCATCCTCTGCCTTAGTTTCCTCGTTATATGTGTATATGTATATATATATATATATATATATATATATATATATATACAGTCAGGAGCCGAAGGTCGTCAGTCTGGTCTCATTGGGTAACGGGTGTCCCCGTGACGCTGCTGTGGGGGTGGGGAGTTCTCCCGCCCACTCCTGGATGTGACCCAGAAACTTAGCATCTCAGTGCCTGCCCTGGGCCTTTCCGTCTTACAGCGTGGCTGAGATACACTCCTCTTGCCCCCGAGGGGGGTCCCTCTCACAGGGTCTCGTGAGTCCTCGGATTTGGGGTGGGGCTTGGAGGTGTTTGAGAGTCAGTTTTTCTCTAGGCCCCGGTGTGGCCTGTGGTAAATGGAGATTGATTGCATGTTATTTTTCCTCTTGCTAATGTAATCCATTAGCCCAGCACATGCATAATCAGTTTAGAGCACAGTTAACTGGATATAATCGAGTTCTTTACTGTCTGCTAGAGAAACAGCTCCAGATGCTGCTGACCCGGGAGGGCACCCGGCTTCTCACACACGGCCCTCCGCACTAACCCCTTCCCCAAGGCCTGCCCTGTGACCCCCGCCCCGCTCCCTCGCCACCCACCCCGTCTTGGTCCCCTGGCAAATTACTCGTGATCGGTCGGCGAGATACCCACACTTGCTTTCTGTTGCATCTGCTCAGGTGCTCGTGGTGCATCCGACTTCCTCGTCGGTCTCCCAGCCTCTCTTTCCCCTCCTCTTCCTTTGGCGTGCTGAAGGAGACAGAGCAGCGGTCTCGGGAGGTGCAAGCAGAAGTGTAGCTTTCCGGTCTGTCCTTGGACCACACACTGGTCCAGAGTCATTTCTCTTGGTGTCATAAATCCTGGCACGTACGTTGCTGGATTAGGACTGAGCTGTCTGAAAGCATGAGATAATTCCTAATCTGGACACGAGAGAGGGTTGGGCTAATCTGCAAAAAGGAGAAACTGGCAATACTCTCTCTCTTGCCTGGCTGGAGTTGTCTAGTCTGGCTTATTGTGTGAGAGCAGTTCTTAAATCGAGGTTAACTGCCTCCTGGAAGTGAAGGAAAGTGGGGGTCAGCTGGGGAGCCCCAGGCATCAGATGGAAGCTGTTTCCTTTTTTCTTTGCTCCCAGGTTACTTTTCTGAAGTGCTTGTGATTAAATTCCTTGAGCCTTTTTTTGGGGTCTTAAATAGCGGTGGCTCTGGTCCAGCCCCCAGTGGTCATATGTCCAGACCCTCACAGCTGCCGTTATGGGCACTGTGATAGATTGACACAGAGACACAGCGGGAAGGCCAGGGGCCCCAGTCAGCCTTAGAGGCTGAGCTCTTGGTTTTTTGCCTATAGTGATTCATCTGAGCCGGAATGGAAGTGTGTTGTGGGAAAGGTACTTGTCTCTCATTAGGGCTTGAGCTCCAGAACGGGAATTCCTCACCTTACTGCTTTCCCACATAGATGTTTCACTCTTCTCCTAGAGGACCTGCTCCCAGGCCCCAGTCTCCCACTCCTTCCCCGCACAGAGCTGCGGGGTGTTCTTGCTTGTCTTAAACAGGGGGGCGGCAGGTACTGCTAGAGACTGCCCTCCACTCTCCTCCATGCTAGCGCAAATCCTGAGTCCAGTTTGTGGGTTCAGAGCTAGTGGGAGCTCTCCTGTGTTTATCTGGACTTGCCTGCTGTGTGGCTTCCCTGGGGAGCTCTCTGAAATTTGTAGTGTTTTCCGCTTGGGGGAGGAGGGTGCAGAAAGGGCAGTTGGAGATCAGTGCACACCTGCCAACTATTAGAATCTGTTTTTTCACTTTGATGTTTTTCTTCACCTGAGAGTCGTTGGGATGGAAATCCATCAACTTGAGCAGAGAGATTAAGAGCCCACCAGAATCTATTACTCAGACAGTTCCCAGCTGAGTTTTCTTTGATTGGGCCCAGCCCAAAAGTTTCATATTAATCTTAAATTATACGCAAAGAAGGTTGTCTACCACGGGGTTGAGTCTGGGCCCCATGTGAGCTGCGTCGGGCCAGCTAGGCAAACCGAGGGGTAGACGCCAGATATATTCGGTTTCAAGTAGGAGGTAGAGTATGGCACCAACTGACTGAACAGCACTCACCCAAATTCTCCACATAGTGGGCTTTGATGCTTGCCATCCTGTTGGGGTTATTCGAGGGAGGATGAAGGAAGGAACCCTCTGTCAGACTCTGCATTACTTTAGAATCCATCTTCTCAGTTCTTGCCCTGACGGGGTTCACTCTCCCAGCAGGGCAATAAATTCACCATAGGATGGATGGACAGATTGGAAGATGTACAACAAGTCAGACAGAGGTTGGGTTTGCAATTTGCATTCTTCATGCTCCTTTATGGGTGCACGGGGTGGGGGTCTTAGGCACACATCTGCACGCTTCATGCCCACAGAGGGTGACCGGCAGCCTTTGTCTTGCTTGGAAAGCAAAAAGCTGTCCTCCTTCCCTCCTCGTCCTCTCCACCCTGATGTGGCTTCATGTTTGAAGCCCTGGTACAGGTGCCATCTGGTTTCCATCGTCACTCTGGAACCAGTTTCCTCAAACCTTGCTTTCTCATTAGGTCGACTATTTTTTTTAAGTGCATGCTTAATGCCTTCTTCTCTCCATACCTTGGTGCTTTCAACCAAAAATGAAAGGCAGGGAATGTTTTCCTGTGGTTGATTTAGAAGGTGTGAAGGGCCAGATGTTTTGGTACGTTTGAGCACATTTCGCCTTCATGCCCTCCATCTCCGGGAGCAGCCGGGGGTCTGAAGTTCATTTCCCTCACTTGATGGCTGGGCTCGCGGGATGGGGGGCTTCTGGGGCTGGGCTGGGAGACTGCATGCACATGGGCCCCATGGTCACCACTGGAGAGCCCGGGGCGGGGGGGCTCTGGCGGTGTTTCTGGCCACATGACAACTTCAGGGGGACTCTAGGAAGGTTGAAAAATCAAATCTTTTTTGGAGGCAGTGCTCGTGTTGGGACAGATTTAATCCTTCACTGCTGTAGGAATTATGGCCAACATATGATACAGGAACGTGTGGCCAGTGGGTGCAGTGTGAAAGATCGGCACCTCAGTGCAGTCTTGCCCTCCCTCCAAAACTATCCCACCACCTTCACCTGAATCCCTCTAGTGGGTGTCGTTTCATTCAACACATTCATTCAGCTGATGGGCTTTAAGCACAAGCTTTGCCTAGATCCCTCTGGTTCCTGGGTTATACATACACACCTTCATGTCAAGAAGGTTGGGTCATTGTTACCTTTTGGCTCCATGCTTTAGATACCAAATAATGGAATTGAAGTCTTATTAGATGTGCCTGTTTTTTTAAAAGTCCAGTAGTAAATACGCTACCTGTTGAAAAACCAGTTTCATAACCATTAACCATAACACTTTCCCCTTTTTTCCAAATGCTTTTAGTATTTTCATTTTCTTTCTTTTTTCCCCTGCATCCTTTTTGTGGATGGTAAAGGACTGATCAGACCCCTTTAGATTATTATTGTATTCTTAATTATTTCTTCAAGACTGGCATCCCATGTTTACCTCAAGTGTAAGCTAATAATAAAATGTGGATTCCTTATTTTTATGGTAGAAATTATTAGTAGGAGTCATGTGTGTTCACTGTAGAAAATGTGAAAAATCCAGGGAAGTATAAGAGAAAATAATCATCAACCTAAACCCCATCATATGACAACATATTTTTATTTCTTTCTTTTTGCATATAACAAGATGCATAAATCATCTTACAAAATTGGAATTATGCTGCATATATACAGTATTATACCTCAGCCCTTATATCTTTAAGTATTTTTCAGTACTTTTTTAAATGGAAGTCCTTTTTCTACTCTCCAGCTCTGCTCTCCAGAAACAAATCACTGTTATTTAGATTATCTCCTTTTGGTTTTTTTTTTTTCCTATGCTTATACTGATAGAAATAATGTGTGTACACATACATACTGTTCACTTAAGAAATCTTTATAGACACATGCTATGCTTTTGCCTTGCTTTTCTCATATAACTTTTTATCTTGAAAATCATTTCAGGTTATTACATATTGATCTAGCACAATATTTTTTTTTTTTTTTTTTTTTTTTTCGGTACGCAGGCCTCTCACTGTTGTGGCCTCTCCCGTCGCGGACCACAGGCTCCGGACGCGT
>NC_041230.1:40810863-40837368 GCF_002837175.3 Physeter macrocephalus | reverse complement strand
AGGCTCCGGACGCGCAGGCTCAGCGGCCATGGCTCACGGGCCCAGCCGCTCCGCGGCATGTGGGATCTTCCCGGACCGGGGCACGAACCCGTGTCCCCTGCATCGGCAGGCGGACTCTCAACCACTGCGCCACCAGGGAAGCCCTAGCTCACTCTTTTTAGTGGCTACATAGTTTTCCATTTATTGACCAGGTCCTCACTGACGTACATTTATGTTTTCTGCAGTTTTGATCTTACAGACAATGAGGTGTAGGGAACAGCTGTGTTCATACATCTCTCTACACTTGAGCTGTTCCAAGAAGTGGGCCTGCTGGGTTCCAGGGTGTCATGCCTGTAGATAGAGTACTTTCTAATGGCCCTTCAGAAAGAAGACCCTGTCAGAATATTATTCACATTGTTAAGAACATTTTAAATATTATTAAGTTTTAAGTGTTTTAACTATTTTAAACATTTCAAGTTTTATTAAGAACATTTTATCCCCTCCCTGTATTAGGTGATGCTCAAACCCCCGCATGGTGACCGACACTACGTTATTTTTTTGTTTTCATCAGGTTGGCAAATTTGTTCCAATGTGGGTCTCTTTAATTGTTAGATAGGGTGAACGTTTTTTCATGCATTTATTGGCTGTTTGAATTTTTTCCTTTTAATATTTTATTTATTTATTTTTGGCTGCATCGGGTCTTTGTTGCCGTGCACGGGCTCTTCTCTAGTTGCAGCGAGCAGGGGCTACGCTTCGTTACGGTGTGTGGGCTTCTCATTGCCGTGGCTTCTCCTGTTGCAGAGCACGGGCTCTAGGCGCGTGGGCTCAGTAGTTGTGGCACACAGGCCTAGTTGCTCCGTGGCATGTGGGATCCTCCCGGACCAGGGCTCGAACCTGTGTCCCCTGCATTGGCAGGCGATTCTCAACCACTGCGCCACCAGGGAAGCCCATCCTGAATTTTTAAAGAATATTTATTTATTTGGCTGTGCCGGGTGTTAGTTGTGGCACGTGGGATCTTCGTTGCGGCATGCGGGATCTTTAGTTGTGGCATGTGGGATCTAGTTCCTTGACCAGGGATCTAACCTGGGCCCCTTGCACTGGGAGCCCAGAGACTTAACTGCTGGACCACCGGCAAGGTCCCTTGGCTGTTTGAATTTCTTTAGCGGCTTTCCTTTTCATAGCCTTTGCCCTGTTCATTCATTCATTCAGTTCATTCATTCATTTTGGGGAGTTGGTCTTTTTTCTGATTGGTTTGCAAGAGCTCTTGGCTTATCAGGGCCAACGGTCCCTACTTTGCTGTGGATGCTGCAGAAATTTCTCCGAGTCTTGTATTCATCCTTCACTTAGCTTATGATGTGCTTCAGCCTACGGAAACTTTTTCGTGCGTATGTTGTCCAATCTGCGTGTCTGTTTCTTTATCCTTCTAACTCTTCTCTTTTTCCAGGGAGGCTCTCTCTCGCTGCTAATATTATAAAATAATAACAGTAAGAGCTAGCTCCTATATGACACTTATCACAAGCAGGTACTGTCTGTCATACCTGCTTTACAGGATTAATTGATTTACTCTTCTCTTAACGCACCTCTTTTCAAATGGGGGAACCCGAGGCAGAGGGCGTTACAAATCACCAGCTAGTGAGTGTTGTTGGAGTGGGTCTTCAAACCCAGGCAGGTGGGCACCACTTGATTGATAGCTTCTTCAGTACTTTCTCCCTCTGTTTAAGACTTTAATTTATGAGGAGTGTATTTTGTATATGGTACATTGTAGGACTCTGTTTTTGTGTGTTGTGTGATTTAGGACCATGTTTTCTTTCGAATTGGATGGTTGGTTGTCCAACAGATTCTTAAATAGCCATTCTTTCCTTGCTTATGTGAAAAGCCCTGTGTATCATCCCCCGTCTGTAGATCTTACAGAGCACCTCCCGAATACTTCGCAGATTTGGGTCAGTCCACGCATATTTCCAGAGTATTGCTTGTCGAAAGCACTGAGACGCAAGAAGAGGGAACGCACAGGCGGTTCTCTTTTCCAGGCGTGTAAAGCCCTGTGGATGGGATTTCTTCCTCTCTCCTTTCCTCTTCCTCTCTGGTGCATTCCCCAGGGTGAAATTTCTTGGATTAATTACCTTCATCTCAAATACACTGGGATGAGGGAGTCTCCAGGAGAGAAGGGGGCTTGAGAGAGGGACCAAATCTTTTATTGTTTCTTAATGGAGACTGTGGGTCTCACCTCTTTCTTTCTTTTCTTTTCTTTTCTTTTTTTTTTTTTTTTTTTTTTTAATAAATAAGACAGAGAACAGATACTGAAAGTCTGAGAATTTCCCTTTTCTGAAGTTCTTACTTGGATAGCATGGGGATAGTGTGGCTGTGTCTGCTTATTTCCAGGAGGAGCTGTTTTCAGCTACTGGTGACAAGTCTCCTTTTGGATTCCAGAGAAGGTGTGCCATGGCCCCGACTCAGGCTGAGGAGCGGGGTCATCTAATTTCAGAAAATCTAGTAACTACCGCTTTGTCGAAGTACTTGAGACCCTACCACGTCCGCTCTCCCCCGCCCCACAAATCCTTAAGCTCAAAGCCCTAGGCCTTCTTGGGAAAGAAAAATCTCAAACTATCCATCCCCTCCAGCCCGGCCCCGTGGAGAGGAATAAGCCATACTACTTGTGGAGTTCTTTGCACGAATGCCACCTTCCGTCTTAGGGTGGTCTGTAACCCTAAGAATTTTGCTGCAAATATTCCATTGCCTCCACATTCCAGAATGATGCTGTGTGTTACAGTGGCTCCAGGTAAACCCCGTCTGGAGGAAAGCGGTGCCGGCTAGCAGGGGGCAAAGACCTAAACCCAATTTTGAGTCCTTTCAACTTGCTCAGGACTTGGACTAAAAGGACAAATTTGCGTACATTTAGTCCCAACAGGTGTTTCTGGTTTTTTGTTTTGAAAGGGAAATTGTAAGGGAACAATTAAGTATTGTCAGGAACGTTGTCAGAAGGCAAGAGTTTTTAAAGAATTACATAATACACCTGAACCATAGTCTTTATTCCTTTTTCAAAATAACTTGAAACTCTAAATGCTATTTAGGTGTAGGGTGGGAGAGGCTGTTGCTATGAAAACCCTTTCGGTAGCACTAACTGAGTCATTTAATACTTTAATATTTAATAAAATTAGGTTTCCAGCACTTTTTTTTTTTTTTTAAGCAGCCAGGTTGTAGGGTGAACGTTAAAAATGTTAAAGACAAAAAAAATCTATTGCTCACAGAGATGTTGGAGGTTATTGAAACCAGCAACATCAGGCTGGTGACCCTGAGGAACATTGAAAATACCACAGCAGGGACCTCAGGGTCAAGGTGCCAAATTTAGCAAATAAAAATGTGAAATACCCAGTCCAATGTAAATTTCAGACAGACAACAAATAATTTTTGTTATAAGTATGCACCATAAAATATAATTATGTTTACTTATCTGAAATTCACATTTACCCGGGCATCCGGTGTTTTCTCTGGGAGGTCTTCCTCTGGATGACGAAGAAATTCTTTCCTAGTGTCCTACCAACTGGCCCGGTGGGAGCGTCAAGAGAGATAAGTGGCTTCCTTGTTGGTAAAGCCTCTATTTTTTTTTTTAAATGGGTCCCAACAAAAGAGGAACATTACAAAGGCCTGTAGTGATGATTTGCAATATTTGTTATTTATAGAAAACTCATATCAGATTTTCACATTTTCTGCATCAAGTAAAGTGCTTTTCCTATAATGAAATCGGAAATTTTCTCCCGAGCTATTTGTTAAGATTTGCTTTTCAGTAATTTTTTTCTTTACTTCCTTTTATTTGAGGTGCTTTCATGTTGCACAGCGAGACGGACGGCAGGATGCCCAGTTCAGTTCGTTGCAGTCTTGCCAGAGGCTTCCACTGTCCTTGCTCACGCTTGGCTCCTTGGGCCTCTTTCTGCATTGTTATTTGTATGTAAGTGGTAGAAATTCACAGCCGTTGAGCATCGACTGTTGTCGATGGCACGGCCGTGCCCTCCCACAGGTGGGACCCTCCGAGGAGACGCTGAAAGTGGGTTTGAATCGGGACTAATCATCAAGAATGATTAAGGAAACTTCCCTAGGGTCTGTATCCTCATTTTGTAAGAGGCAAACTAGTTAGAAGGTTAGAAATGTTTATCTGCTGATAGTATTTGATTTGTAACATGTTAATTAGCAGGGCAGGTTCCCACTCCCAGGACGAGGACCTCCCAAGCATATCTGGTCTCTTAGGTCAACAGTTTTAACCACCGTTTCGTTTGCTGGGTCAGCCTGTGTGTTGGAATTGCGGGGAGAATTTCTCATGTCCTTGCTGTCTCTGTTGAGTCTTTCTCTTTCTCTCTCTGACCACAGGCTCCTTCCTGAGGATTGTTGGGCCCTTGTAGCCACTTCTGAGCCAACCTCTGGACTTCCCTGGGTGACGTATCACACCAGGTTGTCCTTCTTTTCCTACAGAAGACAGGGCCCTGGGGCCCCTGGTTCTGGGATGGGAGTATCCCTGCACCTGCCACCTTGATTTGCCTCTCCTGCTGCTGGTTTGGACCCCGGCACTTGGGACACCATTCCCTGGTTTGGTCTATGGGACAGCAGTACATGGGAAGGGGGTTTCTCCCTCTGGGTCAACAGCATTTATTGAGTCTGATTTTGTGCTGAGCCCTGAAGTAGGATTTTTGACTCGGGCTAATAAATCTTGTAACATGTTATTTAAAAACCTCTTGTGTAGGGAGCTCATAGTGAGTGGCATGCGCTGGGAGTGTGTTTTACCTCCAGCGTCCGTGCTCTGTGACGGGGACCCCAGTCCCCGCATCTGCCTGTTTGCCTTTCATGTTGCTCTTGCTTCTGAATCTTCGTCCTTTTGGAAGAGTGCCCAGGGAGACAGGAGCAGAGACACCAGGTGTAGTTCTGAGTTAGGAGAAAATCGCTCTCCAAAAACCTGTGGCACGCAAGTCATACCTGTGTGGGGCTGGAACTTTCTTCTGGTCTACCCTTCCTTCCTTTCTCTCTTCTTCCAGCCAAAAAGCTGGAAAGATCCCACCACCAACCACAGCCTTGCTGCTATACCTGTCCTCCGGTGACAGGTAGGGAGGACAGAATCCTGAATGACCTCCAGGCTTTTCCAGCGGGATTCGGTCCCCCTTAACTGTTGGAGGAGCACCGGTGTCCCCAGGCCGGGGGTTGGTCTTGTGGTCTTGCCGCACACATGTGGATTGTACTCAGTTCCTTTTTTTTTTTGGCTTTTCTGTTAATGTGTCTTAGGGCCCTTGGGACAGTGGGAGCAATAATGTCGGAATTTGGTGTTTGCTCCCGGTTCCCTGTGGCCCTTGCGAGGGAGGGCTGGGTCACCGCGGAGAGCCTGCAGATGAGCTGTGGATGTCGGTGCTCCTGGAGATCTAGGAGAGCCTTTGATTTTATTTACGGCAGAGACTGTCCTGGTGGCATGACCCCGTCTCTCTTTAGAACACGTTTTGCTGATTTAAAATAGGACTCGTTTGAGGTCCCGACTCTTTGTGCACCTTTGAGTATCGTGGGCCAGGAAGGTTCTCTGAGCAGCATCGCGTGTTTCTCCTGTGCTCCGCGTGTGTGTGGGGGGAGATAAAGCGTCACCCCAAATGGTCACCCCCATGCCAGGGTGGTTTTCAGGGTAATCTTCCCACCTCTGCCCGGCCTTCCCGTTTCTGTATTTCCCTTCTCCCACCAGCTCCCTCGCTTTCTAAAATCATTAAAGATAGTTGGAGCCTGGGGAGCCTTCCTAGGTTCTTCCAGCCAGCCAAGCCAGGAGGCGTGGGTCCCGGGACTGTGATTTCCTCAGTGTCCTAGACATGAGTCAGTGAGCGTGACTCTGCAGCCAGCTGTGGTTTAGGAAGCGCTGTGGGGAGCGATTGGGCTGGAGGCATCTATCTGCTTGTGTGTGTTTCTTTCACTTCTGGTTCTCAGATGAGGATCCAAGCATTTTTCATTATTATTATTATTTTTGTCCAGTCTGGGTTTCTATTAGTGATGGCCACAGCTGCCAGTGTGGGAAGACCAAACCATTTCTCCAGGGACAAGAGTTCTGTAAAGTAGTCCAGTCTCGTCGTGTCCAACTTTGAATCCATATCCCACCGCTCCATCTCGCTCATCTTGCTGCGATGGTTTGCATTTCTGGGCCTTCGCCACCTTGAGTTTATCCGAAGTTCAGGCTCGGGGCATCTGTGGGTTCGTTCTGAGGTGGCGAGTCCTTGAGTCACTCTTCGTCTCTGACTTTTTCTTCTCTGATGTTCTAGCACCCAGAGCACCCCAAAAGTCACCGAGACACTCCTTCTGCCTTCTCAGTGCCTCCCACCAACGCTGTCACGTGCTTTTCTCCTTTGCCTGGTCTGCTCTTTATTCCTCTTGGTACACGGCATTCGGAATAAAATCTCACCTGGGCAAGTCTCAGACAGCAGCGACAGAGCTCGGCTCCACTGAGGGGAGACTAATTACACAGCTAATTAATCCAACAGATGTCACTGTAAATGCTCGTTTCTTTGTAATTTGGATCTACATCGCCGAGATAGGCTTTGGGCCCCACTGGAAATGTCCTTTTTATCAGACTTTAAGGAATAGCATCTTTCCGGCCTCACCTTTATGCTCTCGTGACACACCCCTGGTTTTCCAGAAAGCTCTCCCCGACTACAGCAGCCACAGATGGTGTCTCTGCCCTGAGTGCATGTCACACCGTTTGCCACCAGGCTTGTCTCTTGTCTCATGTTGTTAGTTTGTTCCTCCAGCTGGTTTGTAAACCTCTTCAGAATGTCAGCTGCCTTAACCAGTATTTATCTCTCGAGAATGCACCGCGACACAAGACAAGCAGACACCCCGAGATGGTCACCAGTTCCTTTCCCTTTGCTTCCTTGTCTTTCCTGCAAGCAAGTTTGTTTGTTTGTGATGAATGCAGCTGAAGAGTGTTTGAAAGGGACCATTTCGACATCAGATGGTGAAGAAGCATAGAACACCTGTGATTCGGTTAGTGCAATCGAAAAACTCACAGGTGGAACAACCAAAGGGTTCTTGGAGGTGGGGGAGGGGTGTCAGGAAGCAGGAGGGAGGGGGTGATTTTGTTCCCTCCCTGCTCAGTGATATGAGTGGAACCGACAGGGTGCAAGGCTCTGCTTTCTGCAGGCGGCCTGGGGGCGCTGTGCGCCGTCGCTGGTGGTCCTGGGCCGCAGGCTGGCGGCCTGTGCCTGCAGAAGCTGACTGGTTCCTAGCGGAGGTATTGCCACCCGCCCAAGGCCGTGATGACTGAGTTCTGTTTGCTAACGTCCCCTTGGCCTCCCTTGGTCATGCCCGCCTGTGAGTGAAGTCACAGTGTCCCCTCCTGGCTTCTGTGACACCAGTCTTCTGGTTTGTCTTGTCCCTCTCTGGCCCGTCTCCTCCGTCCCCTGCTGGCTTCTGTTATTTACAGTAAATGCTAGAGTCCCCAGGGCTTGGCTCAGGCCCTCTTCTTTTGTCTGTTTGTAATTCTCCCTAAGTGTCATGTTCAGCTTTTAAACAACATCTCCCTTCTGGTGACACTGGAATCGCGGTCTTGAAGCCTGGGCTCTCCTTTTGTCTGCCTCTGTACTGGGCCCTTCCGGGGAATGTCTGACAGTTGACGCCTCAGACTTAGCGTGGCCTGAAGAGAAGTCTTGCTGACCATGTAACTCCCCAGCCCCTTTCTGCCCTGGGCTCCCTTGGTCGGGGCCATGCCAGTCTACCATTTGCTCAAGCCTGACAGCTGGGAGTTATCATGGCCACCTCCTTCTTTCACTTCCCTGCCGCCAAATCATCACTACGTCCTGCTGACCCCACCTGCAAAATATGTTTCTACCACCTTCCCCGTTGTCTCTCACTGTGTCAGCTCTCTCCTGGCCGCTACTCTTGCCCCTCACAATCCACTCTCCATGCGGTGATTTCACGAAGGGGAAAATCAGGTCATATCACTCCCCTGCAAAGACCCAACAATGGCTTTCCATCCCACTTAAAATAGAAGCCAACCTTTCTACCCTGGCTAACAAACCTTGTGACCTGGACTCCACCCACCACACCAACCTCATCTTATAACACCCCCTCCCCTTCCCATGACACTTCAGCCGCACTGGCCTTCTTACTGTTCCTTCAACGGGCCAAGCTGGTACCTCCGGCTGGGCCTTTGCACTTGGGGTTCCACTGTCTGGAATGTGCTTCCTTGACCTCGACATCCAGCTCTAGTCCTCAGAGAGGCTTCCCCTGACCACCCACTCTCAACTAGTTACTGAGAGTAGCTCCATCTGAGCTTTACTTCTCTGCATTGACAGTTACTATCTATTTTTCTTATTCGTTCATTTATTTATTTGTCTACCAAAAGATGGGCTACCTCGGTGGTCTTATTAATGGCTATATCCCTGGCATTTAGAACAGTGTCTGACACCAGCTCAGTAAATACTTTATGGAATGACAAAAGTACTAGCAGAACGTGCCCATGGTTTCTCCTCCGCTCTAGGATCTAGTATAGCAGTGTAGTCTGAACACTTGGCTTTACATAATTGAGAGTCCAAAAGCACATGTCAGAGTAAACTGGATGTCATGTGTGGACCAGAGCTTTCCAGAGCTGTTTATAACCATGTTATTTACCGTCAATTTTGTGCAGCTTTTTTCTGTATTGACCCACTGAGAAACAGTCCTGGGACTATTGTGCAGCTTGTGTCCAAGGATTTTGAAAATTCCCACGTGCAGCTGGCCTTGGCTCTGTGTCCCCAAATTCTGCCAGCCAAAATCACACCTCTTTTCACTCAGCAGTCATAGAGATTGACGTTGAGGTAGAAAAAGTGACGGCACTTTCCTCCTCCTTCATGTTATAGTCTATTTTTATAGTGGTCTTTCTCCTCTACTCAATTACAAGACCCGTTACAGCAGGATATGTTTATTCTTATCCAACTTTGTACCCTTCCCAGTCCTGCAGGTAGGTATTAGATAGTCAATCAGTCAGTGTCAATTGAAGATTTGATACCAAAGACAAAAATCTTCAATATAGAAACTTAAAGATTAGGTTCAGTCCTGGAAAGGCTACTCCTTCTGTTTCCTTAGAATCTGCTCTGTTCACTCTCCAACTCTTTGTGTCTAAATGATGCTGGTTAGCCCCATGTCTGGTTTTCTCCAGGAGAACCACGTGGCAGAATGTATTCCCAGTAAGAGAGGAACTCCAATCTCCTTCTCTCCTCCTGCCCCACGTTCAAGCTGCACATCTTTGAACACCTTTAAGGAGCAGGATAACGTACTGGCTTCTTTAGGGCTGTGGTCTTAAACTTTGTCAACTTTGTTGACTAGAATACAAAAAGAGATACATTTTAATTGGTGACCCAGCACATACATATACAGAGATATTTTATATATATAGCTGAAACAGAAGTTTTACAAAATAATTTTATCCTTACTACATGTGCTGCATTCTGATACTTTCTTTTCTATCCTATTCCTTTTTTTTTTTTTTTTTTTTTTTTTTACACAAATGCTGGTTGTATTCATGGCATTGATTTTTATGATTCACGAATGCAATGACTCTCTACCCAGGGAGGAGGGGCCTGCCTGGCCCAACCCTCAGAGATTCTTGATTTCCTAGACTGTGGGTTTCTAATAGCTCCAGGTTCAGAACCACTGCACTGAAGGATCAGGAACTGCAGTTTGAAAAACATTGTCATGCAGGATACAAAGAAGAGTTGATCGGTGCTGGCAGACGTGTACGCCAAAGTTATCCAAGTCTGGAAGGAGTTAGAGGGAGAGAGAAATCACAGCCAATTGGTTAGATCAGAACAGACCTCCTGGAAGGAGGGAAGCTGGAGTTTGTTTGGGCAAGCTTTGAAGAGGGAATGATCACATAGACGGGCAAGCTGGACAGAGGACAAAGGCAGATTCATCTCTTCTACATACTAAACCCGAGGCCGTAATTCTAAACTGAATTTTGTAACTAGTGCTTTCTTTCATGCACTGTGGTGGTCACTGTAACTCCTCAGAAAAAATCAGTGTGAGCCAAACATTTCATACCAGTAACACACTGGAACTGGGGCCTCTGCAGTATTGTATTAGTAAGGAAGTCTGCTCAAATCATCTGTTAAAATAATAAAAAATATTTTTAAAAAGTACCCCATCAACAAATACTGAACTATAGTTAACACCATGTGTGCTAAAGTATTTGCGGGGGCCGGGGGGGGTGTAAAGTGTATTTGTCTGCAGTTGACTTGGAAATGCATCAAAAATGGAAGCTTCGTTGATAAATGGATAAAAGGATGTTATATTTATATATATATATAGCAAACTAATATATATATACACATACATATATAGGTACATATACAAACTAATATATATACACATATACAGACTAGTGTGTGTGTGTGTGTGTGTGTGTGTATATATATATACAGCAAAGTATTAGTTTTAGCATCTGGGTGATAGATAAGTGTCTACTATATGATTTTTTTTCAACTCTTCTCTGTTACTGAAAATTTTCATAATATAACATGAGTGTAGAATACTAAAACCTGATGGTTAGGTGGTATTTCTACTCTGAAGTCCACACGTGGAAGCTGCAGGTTCACTGTGAGGTCTCTTCTCCACCCGCACTGTGCTCCCCTCTGCCTTCCCACGCAGATGTTCTGTTGTGTCTCTGAGGGTAGGGCTCAGATAGCTCTCTCTTTTTCAGGCAAGCACATATATTTCGCTGGAGGCAGAAACCCTCCCCAGCTGAGAGGTCTCAAACCGCTGCAGGAGAGGCAGTGGGGATTGAACAGGCTGTTGGTCATTCCAGAAGTTTCAGATGCTCACTAGATGCCAGGCGCTAGAAAACTTCAGGATGGGCTGCCCATGTGTCTTAGGGGAAAGCCAGGTAGCTCTTGGTTTTAAAGAGAGCGAGGCTCCCTGGTGTCAGGCTGCCTGGGTGTGAATCTTAGCTCCTGCCCTTCACAGATGTGTGGCTTTGGACGTGAAACGTAATCCCTCTGTGTTCTTCCACTGTGAAACGGGCTCCTGAAACGACCTGCCTGGTAGGACTGTTGAGCGAGTTAAATGTGATCCTACCTGGGACGTGCCTGCAGTGCCGTCGGCACACGGCACAAAACAATTTGCTCTTCTCTAACAGTGCCACTTTCCTGCGTTAGATTTTCCGTTGTCTTGTGTGGACCATATCATTGAAGTTATTTTATAATTTGGTTTTCATTAGTTTTGAACTTGGCACGCTTTTTGTTTAGGGGACAGAAAGGCTGGTGGGGTTTTTTTAGTTTGCAGGAGGGAGAAAGAATTTCCCTTGAGAGATGCGACCACTGTGTAGTGAAGATTTTGGGCAAGTAATTTAACCTCGGTCAGTCAGCTGTGGTCCCGTCGGAGGAATGAGGGGCTGGGAGGGACCACGGAGTTCCCTTTCAACGCTAAGAGTGTGTGTCTGCGGGGTTTTTTTTTTTTAAAGGAATACATCAGTCTCTTCTATGTAATGCAGCGAGAAGTGATCTAGTGAAGTACTTAGGAAAGTTAGAAAGTGATCCAAGTCCAGCTTTATTTTGGCCACTCCTTTGACTCCTTCTCTGAGACGCGCCTAACAGGTCTTCAGCTGTGAGAGGAGAGAGCAGTGAAGTTGCTTTTACCGACATAATTTTATGGTGTTGCCCTGCCTAACCTGGGGGACCTTGGGGACTTCAGAATTTGATTTTTTTAAGCAGGCCTACCCCGCAAGCCCCAATACACCCGTATTTCCCTTGCGTGACCAACACTAGGTGCAAGAAAGAACTGAGGCTTGGAAACTGGTTCAGAGTACACGGCACACTCAGAACGGTAGTCTCTGTTTTTCCCCTTCCCTTATATACATTATTTTCTGACTAAAGCTAATGCAGATTCACTCTAAAGGAATTATAATTCAGAAATGCACAGCATGGAGGGCAAAGATTGAAAAGTGAAGGTTACATTCTAGTTAAACGGGAATGTATTTGGCTTTGGCGTCTCTTTAATGTCTTGTATTTGTGGCTGTTTACGTTTTGTAACCTTGGCAATACCACAGACTGTCGTAAAGGGGGAACAGCCTCTGAACACAAATGAAGTATTAGCCAGAGCTGCAAAGCTGCCGTGCCCACCTTGCCTAAGTGAGTCCATTTATGTTGAAAACCACAGTGTTGGTGGCATGGATGGCTTAACATTGCCTTAGGACTCTTCTTTCAGTGTTTACATTCACTGTAGCGAACACCTGCAGTCAAGTACGTAAAACGTTTCCATGGCAACTGTTTGTTATCCATTAATTTACAATATTCCAAAAGTTTTCTTCAGCTGAAACTTTTTTTTTCTTTAAACCGTGCATTCCTCCTCTTCCTTTATTTGTACATTGGAAGTTAATCTCCTTGGCTACTCAAGTTATGGATGTTTTCTCCCTACCCCACCTCTTTTGAAAGCTGATTTTTTTTTTTTTTTTTTGGTTTTATGAACTAAATGGCTAAACCTGGGATCTCTGGTTACAGCTCTGAGTCAGTAAGTGGGAAGGGAGGCCTCCCTCCTTGATTTGAAAGAAACAAGACTTAATGTGAAACAATCTTTAACATCTGAAACGATGTGCAAAGTATGTGCAACAGAAGAATCTCACCAAGTTCATTGCCTGCCTCATGATTAGATCAGCGTGAGCCGATCTGGCAAGTATACTTGGGAAACAGAGCAGCTTTTTGTCGTTTGAATGGTGAATTTAATGGCTACTCTTGAGGACTGCATTTGGGCAATGTAAGTTTCACGCTGGTGTCCAGAGGCCTGTAAGGAATGTATCCACGGCTGCCGTTTGGAAACACCTACAAAACGAAATGCAAATCAAGGGCAGTAACATGCTAAGGTTGCAAATTTGGACACAAATGAGGAAATGCAAAAGGAAGTTTTGCATAGCAACAGTCACTTCACATGTGATTGTTACTACTAACTATGATATTCTAATACGCGGGCTGTGGGGCATCATTATACCACACAGTTCTTACTCCTTGGGTGAAATTTTACATTTTATAACTATCATACGCGAGTCTTTTGCATTTCTTACATACTCGGATGTAGGTAATGATTCTGTCATTTATCTGCAGTATAATCATAACCTTCCTTATTTTGGAAACGTACAGGCATTATCTTTGTTTTCTTCCCTAGTGGGTTTTATGGGTATTTCTAAGTGTTATCCACTCTGAGCAGTTTTTCCCAGTTGACAATGGCAGGTGAAGGCAAACGCTAGTTTGGTTTTGTTGCTGGAGAGCTTGAATTACTGTTGTCTTCTAGCTATTTCAGTTTTGAAGCGTGTCCTGGTCATTTTGGGCGTTAGGACTTTTGCACCTGTGTCCTGGTCCTTTTGGGTGTTAGGACTTATGTTGGCTTCCAGATACTTTGGACTTAGAAAGCCTGTCTGTAAGAGTAGATCACACAGAGTTCATTACCCTCCCCGCCCCCCCAATTTAAAAAATAAATTTACTTTTGGTTTTCTTGGTTTTCCTCCAATTCTAAATAGTTTGGCAAAGATTTTTAAGAAGAATCTTAAAGGAGTACTTTATCAGAGACCACTCCTCTCTCGTGGAATAATATAAAGAGTGGACGGGAAGCTGTGTTTGTAAGGGGAGTCGGTGTGAAGTATGTTATATAATATATATGTGTGTGTGTATATATATATTTTAAGTGACGCTTTCTTTTCCTCTTCTCCCCCTTTTCATGTTGGGGGTCTCGGAGCCCAGCGCCTCCCCGTGACTGTAGTTGATGCAGCATAATTGATGCGGTCTCATTTCCCACAGCTGATGAGGATTATATCAGCTTGGTTTAACAGTCTCATTTTCTGCTCCCAGTGCACTCTTGTTTTAATGTGTTTCAGCTAATGAGGTAGAAGAGAGAACGAGGTGTTACTGTTTATACACAGACAGTGAGCTTGTGTGGAGAGCCCTGCTACAGCCCACGTGGCCCTGGGCGTCCTCGGGGGCGGGTCCCACAGAGCGAAGCCACCTTTTTGGAGCTTGCTTTTTTTGTGGCTAAAGATAATGATCATTAGCCGTAAGCTTTGCCAGAGAGTCTTCTTAATACTTCTCTCTTCTCGGTGTGTCTCTGGTGTGTCATGATCAGAAGTTCAAAGGTGTCTCAGAGCTCCAGGGTGCAGCCGAGGGCATTGATCAAAACCCACGCCCCCGCCAGAAAGCTTCGTTAAAACTCGCCAAGTTCCATTCCCCCGCCCCAGGCCCCTAGGTGGACCCTTCCCCACTAACGGTCAGTTCATTTGAAGTAACTCAAGTGAGACCAGTTTCAGAAGTCCAAGAGCAACCATACCTGTGAGGGGGGAATGCTGAGAATCTGAAATAGGCACTAAGAATTTGTATTTTATGAGCTATGGGTCAGAACAGTGTTATTGGTAGGGATGGTGGAAGAGGTGGAAGAAACTTCCAGGGTGATTTTCTATGAGCGGGGGTCTGGTCTGGGTCATGACTTGGCTCTTGCTTCTTTGGGAGGTGGGGTGCCGGAGGTTGGAGGCTGGTGTAATCGAGGTACAGATGCTGCCGCCCTCCCTCCCTCCCTCCCTCCCTCACCCCCTTCTTCAGGCTGCTTGGTGAACAGTTTGCTGCCTCAGGGCAGCCAGGAAACCGAGGCTGGTGGGCCTTTTGCATGCATTCAGATCTCCAGCTTCTGGACACATGGGAAATAAAGGGGGTGTGAAGGGGCCGGGGGCTCAGCAGAGGGGACCTTTCCCTCTTTGGGACCACCCTGAGCCACTTTGCGGAAGGACACTCGTGCCTCCGACGCCCTCTCCTGCCATGTTTCACTGAAGTCCTTTCCTTTCCCTCCCTCTCTCTCTCTCTCTCTCTCTCTCTCTCTCTCTCTCTCTCTCTCTCTCAACGTGGGGCACCCTAAATGGTTAAACCTGTCCCCTGGCCTTGGCGTGGTGCCAGCCCCATGGGGCGCTGCGCCGGCTCGAGGCCCCCAGCACATCCCGGCTTCCCGAAGGCACAGCAGCCGTGGGTTTCAGCAGGAATTAAACAATTACTAAGTCTTAGTCCTCCCCACCTTCCGTGGATTGACTCTATAAATTGTCAGCCTGTTGACATTTTAATGCGAATTATGTCATGTGGTATCCCCTTTGATTTCGACATGCCTCAGTTTGTAAATACATGAGCCACTGAAAGGCTTGTGGTTAGTGTACACTCCGGAGGCCTCGGGGTTTTTGGTGGGGGAGAGCGCGCTGCGGAGCGCGCAGTGCTGGGAGCGTGCCTGGCGTGGAAAGGCGCGGAAAGCCTTTCACAGCTACCCCGGGCGGCTTGGATGGCAGGCAGGCGGGCTGTGCACGGGCCCTGCTGGGAGCCCCAGCGCCATGCTGCTGGCCTTCTGGGGCATCAGGAAGGCCACCACTGCCTTTGGTACCAAATCACAGGGTATTTCTAGCAGATGCATTGATGGCGGAGCGTCTCCCCAGAGTTCCCGTGCAGCTCTGCTCCTCCTCTTGTGAAGCGTGTCACCTCACCCCACCCCCAGCACCTGGAGAAGAACTGACTCATTCTAGATAAGAGAGCAAACCAGGAGGGCAAGGGAGCATTACCTGCAGCAGGTGTTTCCCTGGAGAAATGATTCCACAAGGCTTTTTAAGGAAATGATTGATGCAGATTGAGAAGTTGAGGAAGAAGAAAGGTAAGGATGATTGAGATGTAGAGAGGAAAGAGGAAGACTCGCCATTTGTGCGGGAAGGGAATGGAGGATTCTGAGTGTTCAGCTCCCCAAAGTGAAACGAAGGGAAGAAATATTGAAGTAGATTTTAAGAGGCCATTTTCCAGTGAGAACAGTCCAGAAACCCTGTGCTAGGACTCTGCTGCAGCTCACTGTTCTTAACACCCTATTTCCCAGCTTCTGATCTCTCCTTATTTGAGACTTTCCTTTAAAATGAATAAGCCCGGAGGAGCTGACTCCTTGGCGATGCCTTGTCTGTAGAATGTCAGTGCTCAGAAAAGTTAGAATTAGCCATTTTGAGATGGGATGTGTTGTGCCTGGAGGTGGTTGGCCGGGATGACATCATCGATAGGCCCTAAGGATGGACCGGAAGTCGGAACGTTGGTTTCTGCTTTGTCCACAAGGGGCGTGAAATCATTCCTCCTCTGAATCCAGCAACTGCTGGGCCTGCTGTCTGTGTTGCATTTTGGCTGACTTACAAATATGTCATGGGATCTTTAATGGCCATGGGTGGTCGGGACCTATTTCCCACGTGCTGAGTAATTCCAGTTTCATGTGTGAATAATGCCCATATTAAAGCAGTTTGAGCTACACGTAATCTGAAAAGGAAGAAGGGAACCAAATTCCTGTTGATCACAGACACTTGCAGCTCATTGATTTCTCCAGTAACTTCCATGAGGGCTGGGAAAAGTGGTTTTTTTTTTTTTTAATGGATTCTAGATCTTAATTCATTTTTCAAAAGTTGTAATACAAACAAGTGTTTGGAAAGTAGGGTTGCTGCCGAGATCCCTTCTTTTGCCGCCTCCAAGGATTTATCTGGCTTTTATTACTTGGGGAAAGAAGTGAGTAAGAGGGTGGGATGGAGTGAGAGAGACAGGAAGAGGGAGTGCGTGCGCGTGTGCGTGTGCGTGCGTGTGTGTGTGTGTGTGTGTGTAAGAGAGGGAGAAAGAGACCCCTCAGGAGCACTGTTTAGTTGGTTATCATGGGAAATTATACTTGGTCCCTGTCCAACATCTAGTTAGAGTTTAGCTGTAAGAGTATATGTGACGTGAAATGACAAGACATTATAAGCATCATGGCCCATAAGAACATTACTCCTTGCTAATCAAAAAGTTCCAATTGATGTTTTTTTCCAAATTAAAAAACAACAACAACAGCGGCTTCCAGCCTTTAAGATGAGCCCTGTGCTTTGTGAAAAGATCATAAAACGTTGCTTGCAACAGGTACTTAGGTCTTGGTTACCTGCCTCCCCTATATTGTAGTCAGCTGTTTATATGGTAACGGTTGGAAACATGCTTTCAGACACGAATTTGGGGCCCATTTCAATAACCTGACATGTATTCTGTAGCTTGCTTGGGAGTGGGAACCTGTACGTCTTTTCATTTCATTCTTGTCTTCCAGAAGATGTAAAACTTGTGATCCCTGCCCGCCCTTGTCTGGTGCCCATTCCAGCCCCCTAGAAAATTGGTCTGGGATGGATTGGGCCACAAGATGACTGTTGGTTTCTCAGCCTGTAAATGAGAAGAATCCTGGGTGATGGTAGAGTTGCAGATGAGGGTATCAGTGATTTTGCTTTTGCTCCTTTCTTCCTTCTTCCTCAGTCGTAGTTCTTCAAAAATCAAGGCAACTCAAGGTGTTGCGGAAGGTAATCGAAGGACCCAGGAAGGGGGTAAGAGTTGTGGGTTGTATTTTGGCACAGGTGGGGACTGGCCCCCTCAGAACCTCCATCCTTCACCAGCGCTGTGTGTCCTCGACATTGCCACTGTGGTTGGAGCTGTTCAATCTGACCTGTGACGTGCTCTTACCCCATGAAATTCTCTGACACCCCTGGGCTCTAGAACTCTCTTGCCCTTTACAGAGTTAGGAGCCCCGAGATTCTTTTTACAAAATATTTATTTTATTTATTTATTTCCTTTTATTTATTTCCTTTTGGCTGCGTCGGGTCTTAGTTGCAGCAGGCGGGATCTTTCTTTGTGGTGCCCGGGTTCTTTGTTGCAGCGCGGGGACTTGTCTCTAGTTGTGGTGCGTGGGCTCCAGAGGCCGTGGGCTCTGTAGTTTGCGGCACGCAGGCTCTCTCGTTGAGGCGTGCGAGCTCAGCAGTTGTGGTTCGCGGGCTTAGTTGCCCTGCGGCATGTGAGATCTTATAGTTCCCTGACCGGGGCTCGAACCCGTGTCCCCTGCATTGGAAGGTGGTGCATCGGCAGGCGGATTCTCAACCACTGCGCCACCAGGGAAGCCCGGAAGGTGGATTCTTTAACACTGGACCGCCAGGGAAGTCCCCCGAAATTCTTTTTTTGGCCTTTTTTTTTTTTTTTTTTTAAAGTCTAGCTAGCTAGCTGAAGGAATAATTGATGAGTAAAACTGCACGGGCCTCGCAGTGACCAAGCTGAACTCGGAGCTGCATTGATGGTGACCGAGGCTTGCTCAGAAGGAAGAAGCCGGCCAGCCGCTGGGCAGCCGGAGAAAATGGGCAGCGACTGACCCATTTCTATAGCACAGCAATGGCTTTGTGTTCACTCCACATTCCAGCTTGTCCCAACCCCACAGGTTATTTGCATAGCACACAAACAGCGGATTGTACAATGCATACAGGTATCGCCGGCATTGGCAATGGACCACGAACATGAATGGGATCTGTGTGTCCCTGTTGTAAGACCTTCCCAAACCACCCCCGCTACTTCCTGGACAGAGTTCAGACTTGCTGGGGGGTGGAGGGGAGGGCGGTACCCGAACCATCTGCGTTCTCACTTCTGCAAATGCATTTATAGAAAGGGTAGGAGGAGATGGGATTAAAATCCTGCAGGAAAGAAGTACCCCAAGGAAGAAAGCCCAGGAGGTTAGTTTAATAAGAAGAGAAAAAAAAGAGGGACGTTCGAGGGAGGCGGGGGATGAATGAGAGAGCGAATGAGAAGGGTTTCTGACAATTAACTAATTCTCCTTGCTCTAACCCATGACAGAATTAATCACACATTAACACACTGACAGCAAAATTGATGTCATATGCAAATTAATAGTGCAGGCTTGGCATTCAGCAGCCTGTTGGCTTTTTAAGGCTGGCATTGTGGTTCCACCCTCTGGCTGCAGCCCCCAGGCTGCTGCGTCGGTGCCCACCCCACCCCCCATTCTACCTGAGAATACCCAGTGTGACTTTGGTGGAACCGAAGCAACATCCCCTCCGCTGACTTGAAACAACTTATGGCAAAACCCATCAGCAAACAGTTGCAACTGTTTGCTTCTCATGGAGGGAACAGAGTCAGGAATAAAACAAGTGTTGGTTAGGAGCTCTTTGGTTCTTACCTCCACCATAGTTTTCCCAGCAGTGACTACCCTTGTAGGAAAGCAGAGGTAATTTTCTTGAAACAGTCCTAGGAAGCTACTGTCGTGTTGCTTTGGAGATGCCTTCATAGGAGACACCTTGGCTTGGAGAGTTGAGTTTAGAGCCCGGTCAAATCTAAAGTCATTCTGTCAACAGTTTTTTGTTATGAGCTGCAAAGTGAAGATCGTCTTACGTGGCTTCCAAGAGGTTTAACCTATTGAAACCAACTCTAAAAGAGAAAATGGCAGCCTCTCGATGTTACAAGATAAATAACCAACCAGAAGAAGGAACGGTCTTTTCAGAACATTCTGATGGCTGAACGTGAGTGCCCGGGGCAATTGGGACGCAGCCCTGTTAGAGCTGATGACTAACCCACTGTGAGTTCGCCATCTGGGATCATTATTATTTTGACACTTAAGGAGTAATAGCATCGTGAAGCAGGCGTTATATGGAACGTAAAGACACGATCCCGCCCGGGAGGCATTCCAGAAAGGACGAGGCAATTCAAACTACGATAAAAACGGTCAACTGTTTATGTTGATTTCGAATGAGTATTGGCATTTTCTTAGTGGTGCTGATTTCCTTAGGTTTTTCATTAGCTCCCACTTCATCTACTACCAGGGAGAAGGGACTTGAGATTGATGAGGTCAGGACAGAGATCTGGGAAGCCGTGTTGCTGGCTCTGGGAGGGTGTTAATTCCTGGGTGTGCTGGTGCTTCTTTTCATTGCTTGTCTAAAACGGCCCGAGACTGACTGCCCGGCCTAAATCAGGGCCATAGAAATGAGGACCCTAGAAAAATCATTGACATAATGCTTGATTTTATCAATGAAGCGAGGAGTTTGCCTGTATCAAGGATACAGTAGATCCCTTCTATCCCTGATACCCAGATGGATGGACGGATGGATGGATAGATAATGGATGCCAGTTACATATATGTATGTAACGTATAAATAGATATACATATAAATACACACACATATGTGTATATATTCGCTGTAATGTTTATGTATGATATAGTGCCTTAGATACTCCTAATTTCATCAGTCCTTACAGTGTCTTTACCATATATGGGCTTAATACTCATACCTAAGGGACTTGGTATGGACGGAGCAGGAAGCTGGATCGGAGAGTGGGATTCTGGTTTGTTCCTAGCTCTGGCATGTACCCGCCTCGGACCCTGCCCGGGAACCTTAAGAGCATCTGTAAAATGGACCTGTTTGCCTCCCAGAGTTACTAGGATTGGATGTTACTAGGTAGATGTGAAGGAGTTCCAAAAATAGTACAGCACATAGCAATTGAAAGCAAATTTCTTATGATTCATATCTGATCACACGAGGTAATTTCATAGATGAAAACCAGGTAATGGAAAAGCACCTGGAATAACAGTGTGCTACGGCCGTATGTGCCATAAAGTGTGCTCAGCTGCACCCATGCTTATCTGGCACTAGCTTTTACTCCAGTCCCTTTGTTGAAGGTGACGACCCGATGGACCTCCTTGCCGTGACTCCACGGCTGGACCAGGTGTCGGCCCTTTCCTCTACGTGCTGTAGAGTTAGGGTAAGTCCTCATGTCAGTCAGTACTCCTCCCACTTGGCTTTCATTGGCATAATGGGCTGAGTAGAATGTGGTGAACTTAGGCTGCTGGAGAAGGAACGGTTGAAAGTACACAAAGGGAAGGTCCTTTGTCTGGAACAGGTGGGCCCGAGCTGGTGCCATGGTTGGGAGATGAGGGGGAACCAAGCCTGTTTAGCAGAGGGTGATGCCAGATGGAGCGGGCTTGCCAGATTAACTGCAGAGGGAAGAATCGGGGTGCAAAGAGAAGAGTCAAGACATGGGTGCCTTGGATATCACTGCCTGGGATTAAAGTTCTCAGGACAATGGGGTGTGCCCTTCTGGTTATCACACCCCTGAAATGTGGAAAGGAAGTCTGCTCTTTCTGTCCCACGGTGGCAGGGTGTGAGGTCGCCGGTGTGAATATGTTCTGCAGATGCTGCAGGGCCAAGGAGAAGGACGTGAGACCTCCTCCGTAGCTGGTACCCCAAATGCCTTTCGGTGGAGCTTGGTCTGGGGGCGAGTTGCCAGGGGCCCTGGGTCCTGCCACGCCTAACTGGGAGCTGGGCCTGCTTCAGTTTTGCATCTGTGCCTGTGGCCATTTTAATTTTTCCCTGGATGCTGCCTGCTGCCTGCTGCCTGCAAGGGTTGCTAGGAAACGGGCAGAGGCCTATCTTCTTCCTTAGGACAAGGCCCTACCAGCTTCCCAGGGCCTGGAACCGGCATGAATCACAAGCACACAAGAGCCAATCTAGATACACTGGCCTCTCTCTGCCTTGGCCCTTTTCTTCAAGACGCCTTGCCTCCTTTTGGCACATGGTGGCCATGTGCAGCATGGTAGCATTCAGGGGAAGCCAGGCCACGTCAGCTGTCTCTGTCATGCCTGCCACCTTGGTATTCAGATGCCTTGATCAGGGGGTGAGGGTAGTCCTAAATCCAAACGACAGGTGAGATTCCCTCTGATGATGTTTCTGAGGCCTTTCTCAGGTCACACCTGAGCAGCTCAAACCCCCTCAGCTCTCTGTCCCCCTCTGTCTACTGCCCCATGGTCTCTTGGGAGAGCCCCCTGTATCTCCTGCTTCTCCAGCAATGCCTCGTGCCTTCTGAAGGAAAGAGAAGCTGGATGCATTTGGGCCATGGAGTCCTGGAGGGAAATAACCGGTCTCATTTCTGTTATGGGCTCATCCAAGTCCCTAGAAGCCTCATCTCCTGGAGGCTCTGCTGGTTGCTGCCCTGTTACCTTCCTGTGTCGGAGCCCGGTGCTGGGTGTGGGGACAGGAGGAGAGGGCCGGGTATGTACTTCAGAACTGGGCTCTGGAGTTAAGAGGCAAAAGAATGTCCGTGCGTTCTGCAAGGAGGTTTTCTTCTGATCTTGGTTGGATTTGCTTTAAAACTTAAGAAAGTTGTCTTCTTCCATTTGGGGAAACTGCTCTGCAGGTTCCACACAGACTGGCAGTTTTCCCCTTAAATGTTTATCATCTTCCTAATTGTGAGGGAATCCATGGGCCGGTGTATCCTGTTGGTGAGCATGTAGTTTAGTGTGATTTTCTGCTGACGTGTATCCGAATGAAAGGTGGCCTTAGTCTCTTACGAGGCACTCCACTCCGACTTGCGGTCGTTGATATGTTTGAAATGCTCCTCATTACAGCATTGTTTAATTCAAAGTTGTTTTTCTTTTCTTTTTTTTTTTTAAGTTGGTAAACTGGTCCTTTGGACTGCACAAAATCATGACTGCAAGTTCTTGCTGTGCATTACTATGCAGCTGTTAAAAACAATGGTGCATATGTATGTATCTTTTAGTTGGAAAGATGGTCTCAACGTAGTATAAAAATGTTACATATATAGATTATTCCATTTGTATGAAATTGTGATGTATTCTGCATATAGATTAGAGATGGTCAAGATGGATATTGGCCAGAAATGTTCATCTTAGTGACAGAATTTGGTGATTTTTACTTCTTTTGTTTCTTTCGATATTGCCTTAAAAAAAAAAGATATTTCTTAAAAACCTATTAAAGATTTCACCTTTCCAAGGGTTTCTGAACCTGATTGTGCAACAGAATCAGCTGGTGAATCCTTTAAAGTACAGTTTCTGGAGTTTTGCCTATGAGTTTGACTCTGAGTCTGGGCTGGGGAAATACAAGGGATCTATGTTTCTGACAAGCTCCTGGTCCTTGAAGGGCATTTAGGAAGTACTGACCCTGATGAAGGAATATCCTCTAGAAATACCTCTAACCAGTAGTCCTCGAGTTCTCAGAGTGTTTCCACTTTCTTTACATACAGGAGTCTAGGGGAACCCCTAATTGTTAGAATCCTCTCTGTTGAGATACTGTCTACTTTGTTGCCTGCAAGGGTAGAGGCAGTTGTTTCTTGTTCCACTCCCCAAAGAGCATCTTCTTGCTGATGTTATTCATTGTAGAACGTAAATGATGCTGTGTGCATTTCGTAACAGGCTGCTTTAAACTTTGCCATGTGTGCTTTTTTGATACCCCTAAATATTTCTCTGTCACTTGATTTTTCATAGCTGCACAGGGCAGCCCGGCATGAAGGTGCTGTAGTTTATTTAGCTTTGTGCCCCCACCTCTTTTGGTCGCTTGTCCCTGTGCGTGTCCCTTTTCCATTCAACTGAGTACACATCTCGCGTTTCTAATTTTTCCTATGAAATGGTTTCCAAGGTCCTTATCATCCCTGTCACCTGCCTCTGACGTGTTTGCCTGTGGATGCGTCTCCTGGGTGACGATGCTTATTGTGGGATGTGGTCTTCTTGCTTGAACCTCACTGGTTGGTTACAGAGTCTTTCTCCTTCCTTGATATAGACACCGAATCATTAACTTTCTGTTCTTTTATTCAGAAACCAAATCAAACCCTTGGCTTCTATGGAACTTGTGGTCCCCTGAAATGAGCAGGGTTTTTGTTTTCATGGAGTTGACAGTTAAACCAGGCCTCTCTGTCCCCTAAACCTGAGGACAGGACTTGATATTTATTGCTGTTTTCCTTCATCCTGTTGATTGTGTTGTCTCAATGCTGGCCGCCGTCCCACGCGTATGATATCTGGAAATGTGACTGTAAAGTTGTCCTTTCTGTGTATATCTATTTTTTCATTTATTTATTTTTTATTTTTGAGTTCAAAAGTATTTCTTGTCTATTGTTGTTTTTTTTTAAAAAAAAACTTCTAGAAATGCAGAGAAGCACAGAAGAGAAAATCATCCCTAATCTCACCACCCAAAGATGGTTTTAATTTTAAACATTTTGGCATATGTAATTTTAGCCTTTTCTGCACAGATGGGATATTATTATTTTTTAGAATTTGAACGATGCTATATCTTGTAACTGGCTTTTAACTTCACGATGTTTGATTTTTTTTTGATGTCGCTAAATATGTTTATACCGCGTGATAATAACCGCACGGTGCACCACTGTATGAAGATGCCATGATTGATTTAGCTGTCCCTCCACTTAGCATTCATGTTGTTTCCGGTATTTTACTGTTATAAATAATATTTTGGTAAATATATCATGTAAATAAACAAATTAGAAGAGCTCTTTCTGTATAAAAACTGCTAAACATGTGTTTGTTCTCTGTTACAGTTTCATCCGTCCATTTATCATTATCTTTTACTGTTTATGTGTTTTGAGATTCCCAAGTTACAAATTTTTATGTAGTGAAGTCTTTTCATTTCTGCTTCCTTCCCCTTTGTTAAGCTTAGAAATCCCTTTCCCCTGCCAAGATCCTGCTCACTTTATGTTCGCTGTTAGCTCTTCTGTGGTTTCATGTTTTGACACTAGACTCCGTAATCCGTCTGGAGTTTATCTTGGTATATGTTGTGAGGCAAGGATCCCTCCATGTTTATTTTTTTCTCAACTAGTTATCCTCCCCAGTCCCACTTACTAAGCAACCCACCCATCCTTTCCTGCAGCACTCACACGTGCCACCATATCACACACACTAAATTCTTATTTGGATCCGTTCCTACACTTTCTCTTGTTTCATTAATTTGCCTTAACTTGGGCCCATACAGGACTGTTTTAATTACTTTAGTTTCGTACTGCCTAGTACTAAAGTATTGTGATTCTCATCAGTCATCTTTTTAAAGTGTTTTAAAGTTCACCTGTTTATTGTTCTCTATGACTTTTAGACTCATGGTTGTGGGGTTTTTTTTGATAGGCAGGACTTCTGTCTCTATTCGCACCTTACTGGAACTGTTAGACAAGAGAGGTCCAGTGAGATCATTGCGATCTCCTGTAGACATTTTCCTCCAGGTGGACTTTCATTCAGGATCAGTGTCCTTTCAGCCACTTTCATGTCCTTTCAGTATGGTAAGAGACACCCTACCATACTAGAATCAGATCCTCCTGTTCCCAGATTATTCACAAGGATGTCATGAGAGGCAAAATCAGATGTCATTAATCTCTAATAATCTGCTGATCCACCAGTTCAGTATTAGTGATAAGAGCAGTAGTGGTATTATTTGGGGGGGAAATAAAGGGGAGAGTTAAAGAAAGAAAGATATTAGCCTCTTGTTCTGCACTTGGTGAACGTATGTTTATTTTTTTTAATTTATTTTTTAACTTTTTGTTTTATATTGGAGTATAGCCGATTAACAATGTTGCGATAGGGCTTCCCTGGTGGCGCAGTGGTCGAGAGTCCGCCTGCCGACGCAGGGGACACGGGTTCGCGCCCCGGTCCGGGAGGATCCCACGTGCCACGGAGCGGCTGGGCCCGTGAGCCGTGGCCGCCGAGCCTGCGCGTCCGGAGCCTGTGCTCCGCAACGGGAGAGGCCACAGCAGTGAGAGGCCCGCGTACCGCAACAAAACAAAACAACGTTGTGATAGTTTCAGGTGCACAGCGAAGCGACTCAGCCGTACATATACATGTGTCCGTTCTCCCCCCAGACTCCCCTCCCATCCAGGCTGCCACGTGACATTGAGCAGAATTCCCCGTGCTGTACAGTGGGTCCTTGCTGGTTATCCTTTGTAAATATGGCAGTGTGTACATGTCAGTCCCAAACTCCCTAACTCTCCCTTCCCTCCACCCTTCCCCCACCGGTAACCATAAGATCATTCTCTAAGTCTGGGAGTCCATTTCTGTTTTGTAAATACAGTTGAACGTATGTTTACTTCTAGCGATTCATTACTTTTCTAGGCGCTTACAAATATCTGCTTAAGTGATTTTAGGCTTTTGCCACACATCATGCTCCAGTCCATAAGTTTCAGGTTTTGGTGCCATGAAAAATTGGGAAATGTGCCCCTCTTGAATATTATTTTATTGTTTCCGACTGAGGTAAAACCTTGAAATGCGTGAGAAAGAATACGTTGAAATGTTATGCAGTTGCCTCTAGGGTGGCTGGTAATGAATGTTCTTTTTCGTTTTTGAACAGCCCTGAGGACCGTGCCTGGCACAGAGTAAGCATTCAGAGATCTGCTGTTAGCAGCACTCCTCTGCATTTGTCTTATTTATTTATTTATTTGGTTGCACCAGGTCTCAGTTGCAGCAGGCGGGCTCCTTAGTTGCAGCTCGCCAGCTCCTTAGTTGTGGCACGTGGGATCTAGTTCCCTGACCAGGGGCGGAACCCAGGCCCCCTGCATTGGAAGCGTGGAGTCTTATCCACTGCGCCACCAGGGAAGTCCCAGCGCTCCTCCGCATTTAATAAAACATGCCTATGCGCTTTTAAAATGCACACCGAGACGCCGTCTTGAGAGGAGGTGTTTCTGTTTTCCTCTTAAGATCTAGCTCGTTGGATGTGTTTAAACAGAGGCCGACTGCGCTGATCTGGGAAACTTACATGGAGACAGGCACCAAAGGCTGTACCTTCTGTTCCCTGTTCTGTAATTCTAGGTATTGACAGAAGACCTGCTCTCTGTCCACTTGTGAGATGGGATCGGGGTGGTGGTAGAATTGACATAGTTCTGTATTAGTGGCATTTCTTTTTTTTTTTTTTGCGGTACGCGGGCCTCTCACTGTTGTGGCCTCGCCCGTTGCGGAGCA
>NC_041230.1:40780753-40810488 GCF_002837175.3 Physeter macrocephalus | reverse complement strand
GATAGGGCTTCCCTGGTGGCGCAGTGGTCGAGAGTCCGCCTGCCGACGCAGGGGACACGGGTTCGCGCCCCGGTCCGGGAGGATCCCACGTGCCACGGAGCGGCTGGGCCCGTGAGCCGTGGCCGCCGAGCCTGCGCGTCCGGAGCCTGTGCTCCGCAACGGGAGAGGCCACAGCAGTGAGAGGCCCGCGTACCGCAACAAAACAAAACAACGTTGTGATAGTTTCAGGTGCACAGCGAAGCGACTCAGCCGTACATATACATGTGTCCGTTCTCCCCCCAGACTCCCCTCCCATCCAGGCTGCCACGTGACATTGAGCAGAATTCCCCGTGCTGTACAGTGGGTCCTTGCTGGTTATCCTTTGTAAATATGGCAGTGTGTACATGTCAGTCCCAAACTCCCTAACTCTCCCTTCCCTCCACCCTTCCCCCACCGGTAACCATAAGATCATTCTCTAAGTCTGGGAGTCCATTTCTGTTTTGTAAATACAGTTGAACGTATGTTTACTTCTAGCGATTCATTACTTTTCTAGGCGCTTACAAATATCTGCTTAAGTGATTTTAGGCTTTTGCCACACATCATGCTCCAGTCCATAAGTTTCAGGTTTTGGTGCCATGAAAAATTGGGAAATGTGCCCCTCTTGAATATTATTTTATTGTTTCCGACTGAGGTAAAACCTTGAAATGCGTGAGAAAGAATACGTTGAAATGTTATGCAGTTGCCTCTAGGGTGGCTGGTAATGAATGTTCTTTTTCGTTTTTGAACAGCCCTGAGGACCGTGCCTGGCACAGAGTAAGCATTCAGAGATCTGCTGTTAGCAGCACTCCTCTGCATTTGTCTTATTTATTTATTTATTTGGTTGCACCAGGTCTCAGTTGCAGCAGGCGGGCTCCTTAGTTGCAGCTCGCCAGCTCCTTAGTTGTGGCACGTGGGATCTAGTTCCCTGACCAGGGGCGGAACCCAGGCCCCCTGCATTGGAAGCGTGGAGTCTTATCCACTGCGCCACCAGGGAAGTCCCAGCGCTCCTCCGCATTTAATAAAACATGCCTATGCGCTTTTAAAATGCACACCGAGACGCCGTCTTGAGAGGAGGTGTTTCTGTTTTCCTCTTAAGATCTAGCTCGTTGGATGTGTTTAAACAGAGGCCGACTGCGCTGATCTGGGAAACTTACATGGAGACAGGCACCAAAGGCTGTACCTTCTGTTCCCTGTTCTGTAATTCTAGGTATTGACAGAAGACCTGCTCTCTGTCCACTTGTGAGATGGGATCGGGGTGGTGGTAGAATTGACATAGTTCTGTATTAGTGGCATTTCTTTTTTTTTTTTTTGCGGTACGCGGGCCTCTCACTGTTGTGGCCTCGCCCGTTGCGGAGCACAGGCTCCGGACGCGCAGGCTCAGCGGCCACGGCTCACGGGCCCAGCCGCTCCGCGGCACGTGGGATCCTCCCGGACCGGGGCACGAACCCGCGTCCCCTGCATCGGCAGGCGGACTCTCAACCACTGCGCCACCAGGGAAGCCCTGTATTAGTGGCATTTTAAAGGCAAATTTTTGCAGGTGAAACACTTGGAGAACAGTACAAGCAAGAGTTCAATGGAGGAGAAATGAACGGGATATTTAGAGAAGACAGTGGTGTGGAGCCAGCGTCCAGGAAAGGGGCGTTCATTGCTCCCTGCTTTGCTTCGTCATCGTTTTCTCTGTGGCGAAGGATAATGGTAAAGGTCAGTGTGGGAACTGAGTAATGTGGGCTACTGGGGAAGGCGGCAGCTATCCACACGTTCCTGGTTCCTTTCTTGTTTTTCTAGAAACAGCTCATTTCCTTGTTTCTTTTTGATGTCAGTATATCAAAGAGTTAATGGTTGAGACTAAACGAGCCCACGTTGCAGATCGGGCAGGTCATGGGCCAAGTGTCTTCCCCTGTGTGGGTGGTTGGTCTCTTTCTGTCTTATATACACTGTCTCTCCCCAGCCAGACCGACTTGCTCCAGCCTTGACGTCTGTGCTCTGTTGCTGACTCCAGAAGTGTCTTCTGAGGATGTTACAGTGAACCCTCAGAAGCGTAGGAGTAGTCATTGTTATTAGGGGAGACAGTTCCAAGCTGGTCTCTGTGACACATGGGCTGGGATATCAGTAAGCATCGTGGTCCGCGGATTTTCAGCGTCTTCTATGCCTGTAGACGGAGAGGTCCTTTGACGAGCTCAGGTGTCCTGTATTCCCTGCCTCTCTCTAAAGGTAAAGGAGGACTGTCTTCTGTTGAAACCCTGCCCCCACCCCCCTGCCCCGGAGCATCTTGGTTTTGTTGGGCCTACTTAGCCCTGCAGTGTTGATCCTAGGAATGCCACTGTGGGTGTGCTTCTCTCCAGAGAAACCTCTGTCCCATCTGGGTCTTTAAAAAAAAAAAAAATTATTTATTTATTTATTCATTTATTTGTTTTTGGCAGCATTGGGTCTTCGTTGCTGCATGCGGGCTTTCTCTGGTTGCGGCGAGCGGGGGCTACTCTTCGTTGCGGTGTGCGTGCTTCTCATTGCAATGGCTTCTCTTATTGTGGAACACAGGCTCTAGGCGCGCGGGCTTCAGTAGCTGTGGCACGAAGGCTCAGTAGTTGTGGCTCACGGTCTCTAGAGCACAGGCTCTGTAGTTGTGGCGCACGGGCTTAGTTGCTCTGTGGCATCTGGGGTCTTCCCAGACCAGGGCTCGAGCCCATATCCCCTGCATTGGGAGGTGGACTCTTAACCAGTACACGACCAGGGAAGTCCCCATCTGGGTCCTGACATCTTGCCCCAAGTCACTCTTCTCCCTGAATTACACTTTGCTGCTGCATTTGACTGTCCTGAAATTTTGGAGTTGTATACTGAGAAGCAGGGTCACAGAGAGCTCTCTAGACAGCATGATGTCTGGAGCCAGGAGGCCAGAGTTCGAATCCTGCCCCACCATTTAATAACCGTGTTAACACGAGCAAGCGATTGACCCTCTTGGTGCCACGTTTCCCCACTTGTAATTTGGAGTCCATCAGTATAATGTTGCAGCCTCACTTTCATCAGGCTGTTCTGAGGATTAAATGAGTTAATATATCTAAGTGGGCAGGACGCTGCCTGGCACAGAGTGAAGGCTCTGCAGTTGTGGGCATTTGTTCATCTATGTTGTTGAGAATCCACGTATTGAAAACAAAGACGACAACTCTGACCTTCTAGACAGACATCTTCCTTAGATACTCCTGTTTGCATGAAGAGAAGGTTATCTCTTTTAAGGGATATTTTAATCGTATTTAACAGCATAGTAACCAGAAGGTGGAGCTTCATTCCCCTCCTCTTGACTGTGGGCTGGACTTAGCGACTCACACTTCTGGTGAATCAAGCATGGAAAGGGAAAGAAAGTAACTTGCCAGTGGAGGAGCCTGGCAGGATCACCTTCTCTGAGTGATGAAGGTTAACCTGACCAGTGATGAGTCATGTTGATGTCACGTCCTCCCCCGCACCCGCCGTGCGATGCAGTAGCCTCAGTCAAATCTTGAGAAAACATCTGACAAATCAAAACTGAGGGTTGCTCTACAGACACCTGACCGGCACTCTTCAAAAGTGACGAGGTCCCCAAAGACGAAGGAACTGGCACAGCTTGGAGATTAACATCTAAACTCTGTGTGGGATCCTGCTTTGGAACCTGGCACAGAAAAGGGCGTGAGTGGAAAAACGATGTAAATACATGAAGTCTATTCTTCGGTAACAGTATCGTACCAACGTCTATTTCTTGGTTTTGACAAACGTCCCGGATGTTAAGGCGCCAGATGTTAACAGCAGGGGAAGCTGGGCGAGGACACGTGGGAACTCTGTACTATCCTGCTCTTCTGTCCATCTAAAATTATTTCAAACTAAGAAGTTTTTTTAAAAAAAACCAAACAAAAGACACCTAAATAACGCATCATACGTGCTTGTTTGAAAAATGAGTCATCAGTTTTAGAGAATGTGAAGTTAAAGTGGAAGGCCCTTCCCCGCCTCCTGTTCTCTGTGGCCACGCCTCTCAAGGGCAGCAACTGTGAACAGTTGGTGTTCCTCCCAGACCTCCTTCTAAGGGCACGTAAACGTTTGTATTAAACATCGTAAAAAGCCTTCTTTTACTCCTGTTCTGCTTGTATGCCTGAGACGTCGCAAACCTTTTTCATTTTAGTACATCAATTTTCCAGATTCCTTTTTGGACACATTTTGGCTCTTCCATAAGACTTATTTAAAGCAGTGTTTGTTTAGCCAGTGCTTAATTTTATTTTCCACTCAGACTTCTAACCCATCCAGGTCCCTTTTTTATTGCCTCTGCCCTTGCCAGTCTTAGGAAAGCCTCCCAAATTAGCATCATTGGAGAATTTAATTAACTTGCTGTTTACTAACCCTCTCCTTTCAAGATAAGTAATGAGGATGTGAAGTGACACTGGGTGCGACACTGCTCCCGGCAGCACCTCTCCGGGCGGGCCCCTCGGGGTGGCCGTCTCCCTCTTGTTTACCTTTAGCTGCGTGGTCACACTAGGTGCGGGTACAGATGGCAAACGTTTGCTCAAAACCAGGCTTTCCTGCCTCACCTTTTATCCACCCGTTTTTCTGCCTTGTTAATTAAAAAAAAGCCTCATTTTACTTAGAATGGAATGCTTATTTTTGTGTGTGTTATTCCCTAGACAAGAGTCTACATTACTGGGCTTGAAATTAAACTAGCTGAGAGAGTCAAGTGTTACTGTTCCCGTTTGTTTCTGTGAAGGTGCCAGCATAGCATCTCCCTGCCCCCAACTTTCTCTTTAATCCAGGAAGGAAGAGGTTATCCTCCACCTAGAATTCAGTGCTGTCCTTGGAACCTTCCAAGACGATGGAAGTGTTCTATATGTTCTTTCACGTGGTAGCCCCTAGCCACGTGTGGCTATGAGCCCTTGAAACGTGGCCTGTGTGGCTGAGGAATGGAACTTTAAATTTTATTGAAATTAATTCAAATGTGTGTCATCACAAGCGGCTAATGGCTGCCATATTGGACCACCACTCTTTGATCTGCCTGGGGTTATCTGTGGCAGGTCTGAAATTCCTGGCAGTTTCTGTAGCCTCCCAAGCAGCTTTTTTCTCTGACAGAGAAGGTAAACTGATTTCTCCATCACACTGGGCAAGCCGTGATTAGGAACGTTAAGTTTTCCCAGGGAAAAAGATGTTACTTTCTAAATCCAAATGTAAATGACTTGGATTATCCGTGTCACTGAGCGCTTCATTCATGCAGTTAATTGAGAATTGACAGTGTCCTTTTCCCTCAATTACTTCCTGATAGTTCCATGTGTTACAATGGGAGGAACGTGGAGCTGTTTTTAAATAGCTATGTTAATGTCCTCATTAATTTTACCTTTTCCTACCAATTAACAAATATTAACTCCTGTGGCAGAACTAAGTTGGCTTCCCTCACGAAGCCACATTCACCCTGAACACCCTTATCGCCCGAGCGTGGTGTAGCTCAGCTTTTCGCCTTCGGTTCTGTGGTCTGCCGCTCCAGCAGAGGTGCTGGTTTTTAGGGGGATCTTTGCACTGGGTTATTCACAGTGTAGCACAGTGTGGCGTCACCAACACCAATCCAGGATGAGAAGACCCGGGGTCGACTTGCATGGCCCCCACTCACGAGCCCCGTTCTCTTTTACACATGGCACAGCCCAGTGGAGAGCAACCCAGGTGCCCACGGGGGCCGTGCGGGCGTCATACCTGGGTGCTAGTGCTGGTTGGACAG
Organism: Physeter macrocephalus; assembly: GCF_002837175.3. Lineage (NCBI taxonomy): Eukaryota > Metazoa > Chordata > Mammalia > Artiodactyla > Physeteridae > Physeter > Physeter macrocephalus. Next base: position 40,804,757 of record NC_041230.1, on the reverse strand, counting down.
CACCTGCCCCATCTTATCCAGATAATTGTAAAACAGAGTCTGAAGATCTCAGTTGCACGGGAAGGTCACAGATTTTAAAGTGTTAGTCATGAATCAAGAATGTTTTAAACTCCCGAGAATTTTGCAGCTCATACCCAGTCTCCCCAGTTGCTGCCAGTTTGTCATCTTCGACTTAACTCTCTCCTCTGTCCACGAGACAGTGAAGAAAGGCATCTATATCCCCTGGATTTCACAAGGTAGTTGTGAGAATCAGTTGAACTAATGAAGGACAAAACCCTTTGAAGTCTCTATAGGGCTGTATAAACATAGATGGTGTTATTGAGAGAATGTTTAAATATTTTATTTCTCTAAATCCAGACTTCTTCATCACTCATTGTTGGATGTCAGCATCATTGCTGGCATTCTCCTTTTAAGAGATGCTTAGGAAAGAGAAGCGTGGTGTGCAGGATGATACACAGGAACCATCCTGACCTAATTTTTCACCTTTTCGTTTTGCTCCCTGGCTCTTTAAACATGGATTCCTTTCATCTGCTAGAGGGCACAGAGGACACCTACATTTTTATTGTCATTAGTAATTCCGTCATTAGGTTGGTTAAAAGTTGAATCAGTTACAGGTATTGTTTAGCTCTGAATAAATGTATAACCTTAACTCTCACTCATGCAGCATTGTTCACGGTGGTTATAGACTGAGATGTGGAACTTGAGAACGGGTACCGCCAACTACAGAGCACATTTACACGCAAGTTCTTACGTTCAAACGCCTGAAAACAAGGATGAAGCTTAACTGTTCTGGAGTGATTTCATAATTCCGAGTTAAATTGTACTTGAATTACTATTGACCTTCAGTTTGAAACAGTTTACTTTGATAACAGGTTTGCGTGGCTGGCTCTTACTGAGTTTTGACAAGTTGGAAGGAACTTATTTTGCTTAACAAAGTGTGTGTGTGTTTATGTGCGTGTGTGTGTGTGTGTGTGTGTGTGTGTGTGTGTGTTCTCCCCTCTTCACTGATATTCTGAATGATTGGGTAAATTTTTCTCAAAGTTTTACATCAGGGGTTAGCACATGGCTACTAGGTGGAAAAAATCCAGCCAGTTATTTGTTTTTATAAATAAAGTTTTATTGGAACACAGTCCATCATTGCTTTTGTGCTCTGGTGGCAGGGTTAGGCAGTGGTGACAGAGACCAGATGGCCCTCAGCCTAAAATATTTACTGTCCAGATATTTAGAGAAAAAGTTGGCCGACAGCTGGTCTAGATGATAGAAACATGTCTTTTGAGAGGTTGTATTTTTGTGAATTCTGGGAAAATCGTGGACTAAGAAATTATTCTCGTCCCAGTCCACCCTTAAAAATGCAGTTGTCAGCTCTGTCGGCTGTGGTGTATTTCTGTGATCTTAAGAAGTTGCTTATCAGGATGAAATGACCCTGGTTTCATGGTAACTAAACCTGCATCAGCTTCCTGCTAATGTACTGCTAGTCATTTTATTCAGTAGACTGAGTAGCTTTCACTGTTTCTATGGGAAGGACACTGCTCATTAACGGATATGTTCAGCCTTCAGTTTAGCTAAAATCTGAATGCTTTCTCAACCTGAAACAGTGGGCATTATTCTAAATGTTAAGTAATACAGCTCTCCACAAAGACAGAGTGCTTCCCAGTCATTACAAGCTGTGCGCCATCGTCATTCCTCACCGAAATGCTGTGAAGTGGGTTCTTCGTGTTGCCATCCAGATTTTATCACTGAAGTGGGAAAGGGTGACTTGCTGAAGGTCACATAATAACAAAGCCCACTGGCAACTCGTGTCATCTCGTGAGTCATGTTGGCGCTGGGGAATGCAGCTGGCCTTGGGACTCACACCCAGGGGCTAGCCAGCCCTCCTAACCGGTTTCTTCCCGGCAGAACCGATGACTTCATTAGCGAGGTAAGTGAACGGGTGACCCAGTAATTAGCTCGTCGTTGTGTAGACTTAGGACCCCAGTGAAATCAGATGGTGGGGAAGGCTTGCTGAGTCTTCAGGTGCCCCCTCCAACCGATTCTCATCACCCAACGTTTTTTCTTTTAATTCTGCCTGACCATTTATGAAGTACATTCACATTGATTTCCTCTCCGGATCCTCACGGCCCCGCATCGTGTGGCAACCTTATTCCACGTTACACACTTGAGGAGGGAGCGCGGTGTCAGAGCCCCCTCTCCCTTGCATGGCTCCCAACTCCTAAGCCTGTGTTCTCGCTGCGGAATGACCTGACTGCTGTGCGCCCAGTACGGGGACACGCGGTCCCTGCCTTCGGGAGCCTTCCAGTCTCGTGGGGGAATGTGCCACGTACGTAAAGCTGATAAGCGTCGCTCAGGGGTTCAGACGTGCTGTGAGATGGAGGCTTTGAGCTCAGAGGAGAAAGAATCACCGTAGACAGAAATAGGGGCGGAGATGTGATGCTCAGGAAAGGAAGTAGGATTTGGCTGAGCTGGGAGGGAAGTGTGCACGGGAGGGAGTGGCGTGACCCAGTGTCACGCACACGCACACGCGCGCACACGCATGCACACAGACACGCACACGCACCCGAGAAGCCACTGAGGGACCGAGTCAGTAGACAGCAGAGCTGGCTGTAGATGGGTGTGGTGCCGTGGAGGAGAGGGTGAGAAGATGCTCTAGTGGAGGACCTTTCTCACCTACAGAGAATGATGGAAACAATGTTTAGAGAAGATTTATAGTCTCTCTCATTGTTGTGAAGGAAACAGGAAGCAGGACTGTGGATAGACAAACGGGAAATGAATGAGTCCAAAGGTGGAAGAAACACCGCCATAAAAATATGTGTCACCAGAAACTGGACTGGCTGTTGGTTCCTCTGGCCTCATGTTACTCTAGAGTAATCTGGAAAGGTCATTGAAAAATTTGTATTTTAATACTCTCAGCCTTTAAAGCACCTGCTAAAAAAAGTATCTATATTCTGTATGAATACAGAGTAGCCTCCTGGATTTGAGATTCCACAGAGATGCCACCTAACAAATTGAGGTGTGAATGAGTGGCCATATCCTAATACTGTAGCCCCAGGAAACAACTGCAGGCCGGTTTGGGTCCAAATGTCTCTGGCGCACCAGTCACACAGTCCCTACTAACATGCACAGTGCGTGCCAGAGCATCCTGGCACCCCAGGGCTGGCAGGATCTCAGCCATCCTCTCCCTAGTCCTGCCTTTCTCCAACATCCTCTAGCCCCGCCTTAAACCCCATCATGCTGCTCAAAGAAATCTCCCCAGTTTCCAGTCTTGTAGATGCAGTTTTCTGAAACTTGGATATCACTGAGGAAGACCCCTCACGGTTCTCCAGCCGGTTTTGTAAACCATCAGTCTGTCCAGGATGAAACTGTGCCTCCAGCAGGTCTTCTACTGTGGGTCCTTCCCACCTCACGGTGGTTCTTGGACCTGCTGGACCAGAGTGAACTTGGATGAAAATGGGGAAAGGATGTGTTGGTCAGTGTGGGCTGGTTGATGAAAACCCTCTGTGTATTTCACCATTTAAAAATATGATTAAAAAAAATATCTCACTGACTGCCCTCACAGCCACATTCTGTTGGGAGGCTGAGAGCAGAACTGAGAGATGGCATCTCTGGACCAAGTTGCTTGGAAGACCCTGGGGAGGGTCTGTCGTAAGTGGGACCAGCCAGCCAGAAGGCTGGCGAGCCCAGAGCTTGGGCATACGCTGAAAGGGGAGGGGGCACAGCGAAGCGTTCAGCTTCTGAGCCCGTGTGGAGAATGGTTCCTTCCTCGCAGGTCCCAGAACTTGAAAACTGATGAAAGTGTGAGACGTAACCAGTTCCTTGGGGTCCAGATAGCAGCAGTTCTCAGCATATAGGAGGACAGCAAACTCGGGAAGAAAATAAAGATGTATGTGTGTGTTTGTTTTAAAAAAAAAAAAAAACAAAGCAGTCCTTATCCTGATTCTTCAAATCTGGAGACAGTCTGGCTGCTCTGTCGTGCATTCTGGGGGTGCTCACGCGGCCACCTCCTTCCGGATGTCTGAGCGCTGTCACCTCACTCCGTTGTCTCTCGTAGGATCTTACGTTTAGAACTAAACTGTGTACTAAGTTGTTTGTATCTACAGCGGCGCGGTGGACGCTTGTGAACTCATCCTTGGAGGTCTCATGGCCGAGTTACGCCCCCTGAGAGGCGTCTGCGCTATGCGCTCTCTCCCCGCGTCTTCTGTGATCGTCTAGATGTTCTAGCTGTTTCTCAGTATCTCCAAGTCTTGCAGTTATTTGTCAGTTTAACAGTAAAAGAGCTCTCGTACAAGAGGATGGCGATATTAAACCCATGTAAATACAGCAAGGGGTGTAGACGAAACGGAGGCTAGAATGACGGTGACCGACTAAGCCGGCCTCTGGCTGGGAGACATTTGGCTGATTTGGGGGAGGACAGCCCTTTTGTGATCCATATACTGAAATAATGAAGTCACTAAATACAGCCATTTATAGTCATTATCTCCTGCCAAAACCCCTTATTTAAGCGAGCAGCGTATATTAGCAAACATATTTATTCCCTCAGGCCCAGTGTCCCATCTGGGTCATCAAGGACTGCAGAGCCCCGTGTGGAAGTCCAAGGACGCATTTCCTGAAAAGAATGACCCACGGTGGGCTTGGGTGGGGTCACCTGTGCTCTGACATCCCAGAGGCGAGGAGACGGGGTTCTGGCTCAGGTGTGACGGGGAAAGACTTCAGGCCGAGGTGCTGTCTGCCTGCTCCGGTGGCTGTGCAGCCTTTTAGCAGGTGGAGAGGGTGCTGGGGAGAGTTTCCAAGCGGGAGAGGCGCCGAGACCAGAAGGACGAGGGTGGGTGGATGAGGGTGGCAACTGCCAGCCGTCTAGTTGTGTGGGGGGTGCGGCGTGGAGTGGAGGATTGAAATCTGAGATGGAGGAAGGGAATTGGACTCGATTAGCTAGGTCTTGAGTGGCCAGCTGAAGACAGAGCCACAGTGTGGAGCGTTAGAGGAGATTGTCTGTTGAGACTTTCAGCCGGCCGTCTTTCAGTACCTGCTGTGGGTTGGGAGCTCTGCCCGGCACCGAGACAGACAGTCCTCCCCACCTGTGAGCCGCTGTCGACAGCGTGGCGGAGGAGCAGTGGTTTGAAACACAGTGAGATGAGTACAGTGTGGCCACTGCTCCTGGCGGTTTGCCGGCCCAGAGGAGGGAGAGGTGGAGCTGGGACTTTGCACAAAGGAGGGATCTGGTCTCTCTAGCTGTATATTTATTTTCTTTTATTCTGCTCATCCGCATACCTTTACAGAGACCGTTATTCTCATTTTACTTCATTCACAGTATGAAACTGTTAACTTTTGAAATTCCGTAGTGTGACCCACTCCGTGATCTTTTCCAACTAATAAAATGGGGTTTTCAGATGGGTCTCATTCCTTTGGTTTCATTATTCCCAGAGGACTTGCATTCTGGAGCAGATGGGTGGTGGGCCCTGATCGAAACCTCAGGGAAAATAGAGGTTTTATAGATACATCTTGGGCCCTGAACTGTTTCTGATGCAGAAAGGACCAACTCGTTAACTTACTCATCCTCTAAGATGGTGGTTGTCAAATGAGCTTGCATCGGAAGCATCAGATGAGCTCGGCCTGCACCCTCGAGGCTCCCGTAGACCTGGACAGGGTCTGAAGGGTTCCTAGGAAGTGCTAACGCTGTTGGCCCGGGGGCCACACTTCGGGAACCCCTGCTCTATCTAAGCCATGCAGCCACTGGGAAAAGGCACTGCTGTATTCTTGGTGGAATGGTCCTTTACATGGCCTTTTCTTAAGGACTTCCCCAGAGGGCTGTCTTCCTAGCCAGTCACAGCAGGAACAAGGGTGCAGACACACAGTGCCCTCCAAGGGAGAAAAGATGGCTCTCCAGACTCCCCAGGAGCCCCCCAGCTTATCCTCGTGGGAATTCAAACTCCTGCAGAGCCTGTGCGAATTGCAAAGACGCTGGGACAGGTGAAGTGGGATTCTAGACTTTTTTTTTTTTTAATTAATTTTTTAATCTTTGGATGCATTGGGTCTTCGTTGTTGCGCACGGGCTTTCTCTAGTTGTGGCGAGCAGGGGCTACTGTTCGTTGCGGTGCGTGGGCTTCTCACTGCGGCGGCTTCTCTTGTTGCGGAGCACGGGCTCTATCTAGGTGGGTGGGCTCAGTAGTTGTGGCTCGCGGGCTCCAGAGCTCAGGCTCAGTAGTTGTGGCGCACGGGCTTAGTTGCTCCGCAGCATGTGGGATCTTCCCAGGCCAGGGCTCAAACCCGTGTCCCCGGCATTGGCAGGCGGATTCTTAACCTCTGCGCCACCAGGGAAGCCCTGGGATTCTAGACTCTTGACTTTCCTCCTCCTTGTCTGTGAGGGCTCACCCATTCTCAGGACCAAAACTCGATCTCAAAAACTGACATCACCTGTGAAGAGTAGCAGATTTGTTCTTGTCCGGCTTCAGTCCGTGGCCCCCCATTGTGGCTGTCAGGAATCAAGATTCAGCCTGGTCTCCCTTCTCTCCTTCTGTGAGACGTCCCTCTTGTAGTCTGGAAACGGAGTGGAGGGGATGAGGGCCCTAATAGTGACAGCCCACGGGAAACTGGCAGACACCCAGAGATCCCCTAGCTCAACGGGTGCTCCCATGCTTTGAGCTCACACCCGTTGGAATGATTAATTGATGTCCTCCACTCTGCTGGACAATTAAGGAAAGCAGGAGAAGGAGGGAAAAGTCTTCAGTTGGACCTAATTTGGCACCATATTGTTTTCTGTTAATCTATTTTGTTTTCTGTCCGTCTGTCCCCAGGGACGGGTGCCTTGCTGCTTGCTGAAGCATGCATAACTAATGTCCTCATTAAGGGCTGATCTGTTTATCAGGGCCATGCGAGGAAGCCAGCCTGCCAAACCTAGGTGCAAGCAGGGGGCTGTTACCTCCCTCTGGGCCTTAGCCCCACCTCATTAAGCTGGTCCGGGCTATTGATTGGGAGCCTGTGTTTGGAAGAGTCTTACTTACTCCATGCATTATCTTGACAGATTGATCAGACCTGATTGAGAACCTCTTAAAGGAACGAACAGCTGTAATGGGAAAGTTGGACTCTGTCATCCGTTAGGATGATTCTGGGAGCAAGAAGAACAAGTCTGACATCTTGGAGCAATTGTATTTACAATTAACATGGCTGAAAACGATTGCCTCTATTGATCCCCCCCTTCCTGCAATTACAGCCCCATTGTTTACATTCCAGCACTTCAGTTATAAAAAGGAAATTCAATAATTATTGCATTATTTAAAGTTAAAGTGCCACAGAGTTTGCTGGCGACGCTTGCTGGTTGATTTAACGTTCAGTAAAATCCATGCTGAGCTCTCCATCTTGAGGCCGAACAATATCGGCTTTTAATGAGACTTAAAAAGCGGGGGGAGGAGAGCAAAACCTAGTGTACAGGGTGTTTGTCTGGGTTATTTATGCGGGGGGGGGGAGTGGAAACCTGAAAGCAGGGCAGAGAAACTAGCCGTGTCATCTTTTGCAAAACTGTGTCCCCTCTCACCACGTGGCCGTCCACTCTGCGGCCAGCCATCTCCTGGTCTCTCGGCTCTACTTCCTCAAGGAAGCATTTTTCTCTTTCCACTCTCTCGGTCCCTTGTCCCCCTCCCACAAGTGTAACTTATCTTCCTCAACCTCAACAAAATCCACATAATTTAAGGAGAAAGGATGAAATGTCTTAGCAGCCAGAATGAGCGACATCAAAGGCATTTGTTTAGAGGGAATTTTTCTCTCGTGCCTGGTCACTTTCCCATTATTTTCTGTTTCACTTTCAAGGGAAAAAATGAAATAAAAATTAAGCCCCTCTCATGAGGAAGAAATCAGCCCTGTGCGCACTCACTGCCCCCGGCCCATCTCATGCTGGCGGCCCGTGTTCTTCTCTCATAATGAAGGTGATGAGGGTATTTGTCAGCAGATCGTGGGAGCTCAAGAGAAGCCGCCAGGTTTGAGCACCAAATTCATGCTCTCAGCGGCAGCAGCTAGAAAGTTCAAGAGCGTGGGAGGAATTTTAAAGACTGTTTTATTTTTCTCATATTTGGTGGAAGCTCTCCCGTGGGCTCGGTTCCAGCAAGACATCTGGACAGGTGCGCTCAGCAGGATGCAGGGCTCGCAAGGAAAAAGTGATGCCTCATGCCTCGCCATCAGGAGTCACGCTTTCAGCCACAGCCCCACGAAATTTTAGACTGCAGGTGTGAAAGGGGAGAGGAAGATGAATAGAGCTAGTTCCGACTTTTATGAGGTATCTGGAGCAGGCCAGTAGCAGGCAGCTGCTTCTGAGTGACTTTTTCATTAAAGGGGTAAATTCTTGGGTGCAGGCGTGGCATGATTTATCGAGTGCAGTTTGCTAGAATCTGAAATACTCTTTGGGAAGAGGCGGGCAGCTCGGAAATGTTAGGCCTTGGAAGTTTTGCTTTTTACAGGGGGAATGTCTCCATGTATTCTGACTTAGGTCTCTGTTCTGCGGCAGTTGCTGTCCAAAGCAGCTGTTCTCAGAGTGTGATCCCAGACCAGGAGCGTCAAGCATCCCGCCAGGAAGATCGTTAGAAGTGCAAATTCTCCACCCTTACCCCAGACCCGGCGAATCAGAAACCCCTGGGGTGGGCCCGGCCCTCTGCGGCATGACGCACCCCCCCAGGTGCTTCTGATGCACGCTCCAGTTAGAGGACCGCTGAGCTGGAGCACATCTGCATCATTAACCTCCAAGCCCGTGGCGGTGTACCTGCCAATCAGAGGTGAGGAAGCAAAATCTGGCCTCAGGGTAGAGAGATGATGCCTGTGCCAGATATTCAGGTAGTCCTTCACACCTTCTGAGTGATCTTCACATTTGTTTGCTCATGTGGTTTTTAAAATTGCCTCCAAGGAAGACAGGGCAAGTATAAACATCTGTATTTTACAGATGAAGTAATGCACCTGTTTTGACCACCAGACAAGTATGGTTTTCCTGCTGTGTTGACTGTCATGGGGTTGGAGATACAAATAAGCACATCCTTCAGAGCGGATTTGGGGAATCAGCGCCATGTCTGCAGCCTTTTCAGCAAAGTTCTCCTTTCCTGGTTCTCACCTGGGGTGTTGGCAGACGTGATAAAAGAGCAAGCGTTCTGATTTTCATTATATTGACACCTCATGGGCAGAGAGATCCAGAGAGAACAGATGGGGTTCTGTGGCAAGGACATGGACCTGGGGTGTGAGCCTGGCTCTGCCTGCACCAGCTGCACGACTTGGGCAAGGGACTTAAAATAAAACCCAAGCACCTCTTGTAAGGAAGAAGTCGGTCCCGTGTGTGTGCAGTCTCCCCTCTGTTTTATAATTTCTGTTCACCGCAGTTTCTTTATTGTCAACAAGGGATTCTTCTTTGGCCCTGTGGGGGGGTGTGGGGTGGTGGTTCCCAGGGAGGGGGGGCAGGATAGATTGGTCGCAAGGAGGGAGATGTCACATAGGTAAATTCAGTAGACATTCATTTCTATTCCTAATCCCCAAAGCTTAGCTCGTTTGAAAGATAATGGTAGTAATAATAAGAGCCTTGTTGATCATGAAGGCACACCATACTTCAGGCACTGTACTGAGCACTTTGTACGAGTTAGCCCACTGACCTCTCCCCGTGGTGCTATGGGGAGGTTCTGTTATTGTTCCAACATTGCAGATGAGGCAACTGAGGCCCACCCCGTGTGTGTAATTTGCTGAAGGTAGCACAGAGGGAGGGTTTTCCCTGGCCTGCCTTCATCCAGAGTTCACCTTAAACCACCGTTTTGATGACAGTGTGACATGGAGTTGAATGAGGACCAGCCTGAGTAGCATATATATGGCGGCCTTTGTTTTGTGTGGGGACTTACACCTGTGAGAGCTGGAAAGTAGCGTAAGGGAAGAAGCACATCTTAATGAACTCACCGTTACCAGTGCCCTTAGTGAAGGGCTGATCTTCAGATCCAGGGAGCTTTGGGTAGTTCCTGGAGGACAGTCAGTTTGATGTTAGCCTTGTGGGACCCGCTTGATTGTTTTCCCCACCACATACCTCCGTTGGCTTCCGAGTTTATGTAGATGCTCATTTGACCTCCGTGGAAAGTAGCCCTTATTTTGCTCGAGACCTCAGGCTCCGATGGGCCCTTTCCTTAGGGAGGACTCCTACACACCTTATCAGCTTTCTCTCTATGTATAGTTATGCCACACTCCTTTCTGGAGTTTTCCCAACAGAGGGAAATGAAATCTGTTAGGGATGGCATCAACATTCTACAAGAGTCCATGCTTGGATTTTTCTAGAAAGATTTCAAAGCCAAGGCCGATGCAACCTATAGATTGCAGATTTATGCTTATTTTTTTCCTAGAATTTACTATACTTCTCTCAAGGAACATTCCATCTTGAGACTTTTCAGTGAAGAAATATCATTCATGCAAGCGAAGAGATGCAGGGTTAGAAAGTCTTGACTCTGGCCTTGGAGCTCGGATGCTGAGAGCGAACAGTCATGGCTTGTTCCAGGGCGTGAGGAGACTGGCCTAGAAACTGGAAAATAGGTCAGAGCAACGCAAATGGATTGATCTAAGGGAATATTTTTACTTCCTTTCACGTTCTCTTGTAAATGGTGGTTGGGGCTTATATCTTACGCTGTCTGCTGGGCTCCTGCAGTGAAATAGGACTAAATTAACAGGTGCCGAGGATGAGGGCATGAGTGGGTGAAAAGCCAACATGAAACAGAGAATACATATATATTTAGGTTGACCTTCCGGAAGCTTTCCTAAGAATGCGACATTAAATTTGGAACTGTAACACAACCCCTGATTAAAAAAATTAACCACCCCCATTCTGGATTGCATTACACCTGAAACAATTTCTTTTTTAGGCATTCAAAGTGAATACCCGGGTCTGGGGAGTCTCGTGTTCCAGAACGCACCCCGTGGTCATTGCAGTGTAGCTGGACAGCTGTGGACCTGGCCTCCAGCCCTGGGTTCCAGTCGTGTTTCTTCCATGCTCTGTGGGACCTTGGGGGCAAGGAGTCACATGACTTCTTGGAGCTTTGGGTTTCTCCAAGGACAGGAGCCACACACTGCCCACGTCGGGGTGTCTTGAGAAAATCAAATGTGTGAAGGTGCTTCCTCAGCAGTAAATGCCGTGCACGGGTATGATGGTGGATTAACACCTGCTTACTTCTTCCTTATTTCATCTTACTGGGTAATTAGCAGACCCACTCTGGACCCTCATCTTCCCGTTCCTTCTCACTGGAAGTGTTGCTGGGACTTTCATAGTCCTCACCCCAAGCCCCGGGCTTGCTGTGCTTAACAGTTTTTTCCCTCCAGAGGCCTGATGCAACAGCAGCCTGTTCCACTGGGGACCTCTGTTTTACGGATTGAGCGGCTCTTCTACCTGCCGGTGCCGGGTTGCACTTCCGAGCACCACAGGTGTGTCAGGGGCCTTTTTGGACGCCCGCCGTGGGGCTTCTTCTCTGTGATGCCGGAGGTGTCTGGTCTGCCACTTGCCCAGAGGGATGCCGGGAGCTGCTTTACCCCATCAGGGAGCTTCAGTGTTTGCTTTGCCCTCCGAGTAGAGTTGCGTCGTATCCATGGGAGACTGTGGTGAGCGGGGTGGGTGTTCGTGTGCTCATTGTAACAGTTATTATTCCCCGAGGAACCTTCATTTGTGAATCGTGTGTTTTCATTTGTGAGTGTGCGTGTGTGTCAGAGTGTACTTTGTCCACTTCTCCTTTAAAGGGGAGGCTTTGACAAAACCTGATCGATATTTTGCATTCCATGCATGAAGAACCAGATGTTAGAAGTCTCCTGCTGTTGAGGAGGAGGAGGGAGCCGGGGCCCCTCCAGATTTATAGAAATCGATGTCCTCTGACAGAACTTGGTTAGTTTTCCTGGGAAACAAGTAACGGGAACACATTTTTTTGATTTTCACGATGAATTATTTTCTAACAAGAGCCCTCTTTTCGTCTCTTTGACTTTCATTCGTTGGCCAGGGTGGACGAGCCCAACATGTCAATGGGGTGGGATCCCACAAATAATGCAGGCTGGCTCCTTTCCTTTCTTTTTTAATTATTAATTTGCTTTTTGCACTCGGCCTCACATGCCAGGCCTATTATTCAAGGCGCCTCTTGTTGTATTGAGGTTTTTTTCTTTTCCGAGTTCTTCTCTCGGAACCAGACCCAGAAGGGAAGACGTGGGACATTGGATGTTTCCGTGTCAGGCGCACGGGAGTGTCGCCTGCCAGCTAAACCAGGACAGGACGAGCATTTTAAATTATAAATGCTCCGACAGGATCAGACAGATGGACGGGAAAGGGTCCCTGACCAGTGCGAGGGAGCCCCGCTCGCTCATTTCCAGCACAGGTGCCGCCCACCTAGCGTGTGTGAATCCAGTTCCTACTTGATAGCTGTGAGGACAGTCTGTTTTCTGCCGCACGGTGGTCAGTTGGAGTTTGTTGGGCTCTTTCTCTGTTTCCATTTATGAGTCACACTGGATACTTATTCCCTTCTTGTGGGTCCTTGTACTTCTCTGAGCTTTCAGGAAATAAATACTCTTGCCACGTGTAGAAGTTTCTTTTGGTGGAAACAACGGTACACTTGCAGTTCACATAACCCAGTGTTCTGCAGGCACTTTCAAAAACAGCCAGTGAGATTGGGGGAAAACAAGGAAACCCTAGGCGGTTCAGGGTTCAAGGTTATAGGAGAGGCTGGCTGAACCGAGTGAGTTTGGTTGGACCTCGGTTGCCGCTCTTCTTTAGCTGGGCAGATCTCCCTTTCTTCATTTACTAGTTGGTCCTGCTTCTTCATTATTCATTGGTGGGTAGATGTTGATTTTTCTTGAGTGAGCCAGTGATTTTCACCGGTCCAGCTGGAAGGTGTATTCTCACAATGGTATTCACACTAAAGGGGTGCCCTTCTTACATCCCTTGGCCTCTCTGCCAAGTCACCACCATCACTGCCTTATTACCTGCAGGGTCATACCCTAGGGTAGGGCATAGTCTGTGTGTGTGTGTGTGTGTGTGTGTGTGTGTGTGTGTGTGTGTGTTTACATAGTGTCTCATGTGTTGTAGATGCTTAGAATTGAACCAAAACCAAACCCTGCCTTATGGGCTCAGTGGCCAGTTTTCTTTGGGTCCACGTGTAGCACACTAACCACAGTTGAAGTTATTGTTCTGTTTTCTTTTTTCAACTGCACACCTGACCCGATAGAGGTGAGCGGTTAAGAATCTTGAGCACAGAGTAAAGAAATAAATGGAAAAAGCCAAACAAGACCTGGGTCCTCCTTCCCAAGGATGGGCAACCTTTGTGAGTGGGGGGAGAGTGTTGGGGGAGTCCAGTATCTGCGTGGGAGAAGAATTTCCTGCCTGCAGAGGAGAGCAAGAACTCTGAAAGGAGGCAGGCAGCTCCTCCACTGAGTGTTCCACTGGGATTTGTGCCTTGGTGGATTCTCCATATATTACAGTGAATTTAATTAAATACATTGTGATCCCAATTGACGGTATTCTAATTAGCTGGGACAGGAAGAAATCATTCGCCCTCTTTCTCCAAATGAAAACATCTACTCTCTTCTGCAGGGAGAGCATGTCCTTGGCTGACTGGCTTGCCCCGTGGAGCCCTCATCGGCCTCTGCAGCCCCATCCCCTCCTGCTGCGTCTTATTAGGCAGGTTCCAAGGGTGGAATTCTGGGGATGGGCCAGGGCATCTCGGGAGGGAGAGGGTGCCTGGCCAACAAGGTCAGGGCATTGACCCACTCAAGGCCTGGGAAATGACCCGATGGTGTGGAGAAGGTCACAGAAGTCAGGACCCAGGACCCTGCTGCTTGCTTTGGGCCCCCGTTTGCTGGACATTGGACAGCCTGAGAATTACCGAGCTTACAAGATGTGGTGAGAACAGGAGCTGTCACATGCAGGTAGACCTCAGGAGACTCTAGTTGTGAGTGGAAGTTTGGGTTGGGTATAACCTTTATAAGCAGGTGTTTCCTAGGATGGAGAAATAGCTTATTCTGGATTTGTGTGTGTATGTCTTGGAGAATGAACTTGGAGTGCAAAAGCAAGCTTGGAATTTTGAATTATGCTTCTGTGCAAGCCTCTAAGGGAGGCCCCTCAATGTTCCCTGCACCGGGGTCAGTGGGAAAGGCCGTGGCTCTGTTTTCCGCATTTCCTTTTATTCTTTTCTCTACCATTTGTAGCATGTAACCATTTCCCTTCCAAAATCGTTCTCACACGGCAGACAAAAGAATTCCTGGTGTCCGTAGAGATCGCCGCTGACCACCGTGAGTCAAGTGTCGTGGTTTGGGGACATCGTCCTCATACGGTTATTTTTTAAACAGGAGTCCCCAGCATCACGTTTATTTTAGTTCAGGATTTATACAGCCCTGTCACCCAGGAACCCGTGGATTTGAGGACAAAATACATCTGACATCTGGCAACTCCCATCCAACACTTTTTGGCCATGTTATCCTCTCTTCTGGCTCAGAGACTAGAAACCCCAGCTGTTTGGAAAAGAACCCTCACATCCATATTAAAATTTTATGTTTAAGATTCAGAGCTTTAGTGCAAGGAAGTCCTGTTTCATGGGAAAGTAATGAGAATTTGGGGTTAGGGCTTTAACGGTACTTGCTCTGATTTCATAGTTTACGATACCACGAGAATCCCTCGACAGAACTTACTGCTTTAGATGCCACGGTTATTTTCCCTGTTATCTTTTTCATTCAGTCAGTTTTTGTTGAAACTTTAATAAACGTCATTCTTTTGGTCTTAGTGATCCAAGACAGCAGTTTCTGGCTCCTGTACAAGTTTCCTGTTCCTCAATCCCAAGCCAAGCTCTTGCTCCCAGGAATATCCTGGTGCAGTTTTTGGCTTTCGGGGGTCCCTGTGGAGAAGTCGGGGAGAAGGAGGATGGACAAGCTCATCATCTTCCTTTCCACCTAGCCCATCAGACTCTCCTTCTCCCCAGGGTTGCAGCCTCCAGAAAACATTGCTTTGGTGCTTTCCATACTCCTGAAATCCTCTGTAAGGAGCCTTAGGTCAGAGGCGGCAAACTGAAGATGACATGATTTAAAAAAAAAAATCAGCTCAAATTAGTTTCAAGAAAAGTAGCTTTATATTTTCCGTTGTTGTAATTTAACAGTTAACACCGAGCTTGCTAGTTCTTCACACTCCTCTGGTTGTGATGGTTCTGGGACAGCTATGACAGGGTCGGGGCAGGGAGGGAGGATATTGCTTTGTTCCAAGGCTCCGCACTTGAGTGCGTTCAGTCACCCATTTCGAGGGCAGAAGGGATTGTTCTCTCTTGATACCGGCGAAGCCCTTCAACTCTGTTATCTGCACGTTGGCCCCAGAGCAAAAGTTGTTATAGTAGTGTAGTTTTTCTACGGCACTCTATTGTTGCATTCATATTTCCTCTTCCAACGAGGTCCAAACGTGCTTCCGGAATGTTCACACTGTTTCCGTGAACATAGGATGTGTGCATGTGAGCACATGAGCCTCGGAGCCGTGTCATCCGATAGGAAGTGCTGCTGGGGCCACTCTGGTATTTTCAGTGTTAGGCAGAGTGCAGGACATTCTGACTGCTGTGCTTTCTGAGTGTCTCACCATGTGATGTGGACAAGAAAGATACCCACGCAGGACCAGAAACAGTTATCAGGCATGGGCATCAGATAGAACAAGTGTGGTCAGAAATGAGAGGGGCCGGACAAAGACGTTCCGAGGCGTTTATCGTGTACTCTGTGCAGTCCCTTGGGCCAGGCTCTGGGGACTAGAGGTGGGGATGAGGGTGAGGAGAAGGAGGGAAGGACAGGTGGAAACATGAGCCCATCCAATACATTATCTGAATTTCCTCCTCCAAAAGGATGCTGGGGGATGTGAGACCCAGCTTCTAGTTCTCTCTCCCACCAACTAGCTGGGTTACCTTGGGTCAACCGCTGAAACATTTTGGAATTGTTTCTCCTGCTTTATGTGCACCCGGTAGAAAAGTGCCCTCTTGCCCTAAAATGAATCCTTTGAAATGAAGGAGGCGGCCTTCCTATATACCAGGAGCGTGTCAGTTCCCTAATTGCTAATAAAAAGGGTCCATAGCTTTCAGCATATTCTCAAAGAGGCCCCGAAAGGACGTGAACGTAGTGCTTGGATAATCTTTAAGCCTTCTCCTAAATGCAGAAGTCTGGGGTCTGCTAACTGTTTCCGTGGCCTCCACTGTCTTGTGCCCCGGACTTGATTCCTGTGTGGGCCTGCTTCCTGCCAGCTCTGGGGCTGCTGTGTTCTGAAATCAGAGTACTGTGTTGACACAAACACAACACAGAGTGTAATTTTGACCATCTGAGCACTAAGCCAAATGACCTTGAGATGTTGACGGGGAAACTAGTCTGGAGAAATTTATTTTTCGGTCTTTCTTTTTTAATCCAGGGGAAAAGCTAATTTTGGGTTCTCCTAATACTCTGTAGTTCTAAATACAAAAACTTGAGTCATCTTTCTTGTGAAATAGCCACACAGCAGCTTTGGCTCTGTGTTACTGACCTAAGATTCTATACAGGTAAGGTGACTATGTGGACCATCCCCTAAAACAGGGGCTGGTCACTTTTTCCACAAAGGGCCAGGTAAGAAGATTTTAGGCTCTGCAGCCAAACGGTCTCTATTGCAACTGTGGAACTCTGGTGTTTAGAGAGCAGCCGTAGACAATACACACATTCACAGATGTGGCTGTGTTCCCATAAAACCCTATTTACAGAAAGAGGCAGCAGGGTGGATTTGGCCTGTGGGCCATAGCTTGCCGACCCCTGTTCTAAATAAAGCAGGACACTTTGGCGAGTGGAAGGAGGAACCTTTAATTATTGTGCCAGGAAGACCAGTTTTATACTGGGAGGGTCGGATCCGTCAGCGTTTTCAGCGCTCTGACACGTGTGAGGGAGACGGGAACGAGAGTCGGCTTGCTTCCTGTCCTCACAGAGCCGCTGGGAAAACCAAGCAACCCCCATAGGGATCCTCGGGCTGCTGCCAGGGCATGGTGGGCTTGGAGTGGCTTACCTGAGGCGTGTCCCTGTCTTTCGCCCCTGTAGCACCTGCAGCAGCACGAGAGCGGCGTGGAGGGCGAGAGCTGCTACTACCACTGCGTCCTGTGCAACTACTCCACCAAGGCCAAGCTCAACCTCATCCAGCACGTGCGCTCCATGAAGCATCAGCGCAGCGAGAGCCTGCGCAAGCTGCAGCGGCTGCAGAAGGGCCTTCCGGAGGAGGATGAGGACCTGGGGCAGATCTTCACCATCCGTAGGTGCCCCTCCACCGACCCCGGTGAGTGGTGTCGTGGGCACGGGAGGCCCGGGGCCGCCCGGGCGGTGGCCTCCTGAGGGCTGCGGCTTGGTGCAGCTGGCCCTCACGTCCATTACCAGCCTCACGGGTGACCGTTGTGTTCTGAAGGGACACGCAGGCATTGTTGCTTTTCCCACGTTTTGAAGGAACTTGGCCCCACACTTTTCTTCAGATGTCACAAGCTGCTGCCCAGGGACCAAGCCAACAGACCATGTTTTGTCCCCTCTCCCCACATTCTTCTGAGGCGCGCTCTAGGTTCAGTTTTCCGGTTCAGGTTGACACAAAGCAAACGCTAAACTATGTCTTGCTCGGTATTGAGAATGGGGAGTGTGTGACCTCGAGTCTGGTCTGTAAGAGTGAACTGCAAAGAAGATCGAAACATGTGTTTGTTATAAACATTGCGATTGTATTTGAGAGCGACCCAGTTGTTCCGGGCTCAGTGTTGGCAGTTACTCACAAAGAGGGTGGAGACCTTCCAGGGGAGCTCACCCCGCGCTTCCGCCTCCCACCCTGTCTTCTCACCCGCCGTCCCCTTCTCCTTCCTTCCCTGTGTGACTCTCACTCCCACCGGGACCTCACTCAGTAGAATCTCCCCCCTCTCTTATTTTTTCAGCCTTCCAGTCCCTTTCTCTCTGGTTGGGAGCACAGGACAGTCACCTGTCTCTTTAAAAACCACCTAAGGGTAAAGCCCTCCCTTAATCCTGTGTTCCACTCTCTCTCTCCAACAGCATCTTCAGATTCTTGAAAGAACACTCTGTGTTGGTACATCTCCTGTTCACACGTCGGCCTGTCATAGCCCGTTTCCTCCCGTCATCAAACCATCCTTGAGAAGGCCCCCGCTGACTTCGGATTTTCCGAGCCCAGTGGCTCCGTGCTGAGCCTTTTTCTTTCTGTGGTCTTTGAAATTGCTGCCCGTTCCCTCTGGAAGAGCCCTTCCCTGGACGTGCTTCTCTCTCGTCCTCCTGCTGCTCTGGCCTGTCCTCCACGCCACCCCCCCATGCCCCCGCCCCGCACCCCAGCTCGTGGTCCTCAGGCTGCCCTACGTGCCATCACCACCCGGGCACTGGGCCTGGCCCTCGGCTCCCCGCCTCTTGAAACTTTGTCTCCTGGTGTTGGCACGTGCCCTTCAGACAGACAGCTTCCTGGACCTCTCACGGGTGCCACCTCCTACACGCTGGGCTCACAACATCCCCTGCAGACCTCTTTCTCCTTCCGATGGCACGCTGTCGAATGACCTAGCCGGGCTGCCGACTCAGGCCTTTTGGTCTCTCCATCGCCTACCGCATCCTCTTGGCCTCTCGCATGTCGTGGCCACGTGGGGACTTTAATCCTAATGTCATCATTCACGTTTTTATGACGTTTTTAAAGGCAGAAAGTTATATAAACCTTACTGTGAAAAATGGCATAGCCCCCGCCAGTCCCATTCCCCAGAGCACCGCCTTTCAAGTTTAATTGTTCGTTTTGTTACTTATTTCCATATTTCTTAACGAGCTTCTACTACTATTTCTTGATCAAAAAAAATTTTTTTTGGTAAGTTATAGACATTATCTATTGGCTTTCTACTCCAGGAGATGGGGATTTTACTGGTATGCCATTGTGCAAGCTCACACACTCATACCGCTCACACACTCATACCGCTCACACACATTCCCCCCCATAATCCACACACACTCTCTCATACGCACACACACACAGACACGGTACCCGCACACCCCGGCGCCCTACACACTCAATCTTCCCCTCCCTTCATCTTCCGTTATGATTAAATAATAATTGGGGAGCATATTAATATTCAGTGTTTTCATTATTCTGACTCTATAAATGTTAATCACAGCTGAGCCATGTAGAGTTTTATAATTTCATTTACCTTCTCGTACAACTTTTTTGTTTTCCCTGGTTTTCTAGGTACCTGTGATTAATTCATGGCTAACTCTCTGCCAGAGTAGATATTTTCTCATCTCCGAAGGCTCTGCTGTATCAGTTTATCTGTTAGCTTCGTTTCCTCCTGGAGACATCCCTCCTGAGCCGTTATGGACCCCTCTGCCCATGGCTCTTGTCTCCATCACCTGGCTGTAGCTTTGCTCCATTTTTCCATATAAATGAAACCGGATTCTCCAGCGATGGGATATACCAAAATTCGAGAATGCTTCCCCCCTGCTAGAGTAGGAGTATCACAGAGGAGGGGCCAGTCCCCCCGGCAGTCGGTCTGAATTGTTGCTTTGGGAAAGTACTGTGTGGGTACCAGGATGATTTTTGTCACCTCCAGGTCACTGCAAGACTGACTGTGCCTTCCCATGTGTATTGTAAATGCCTCTTTGGGTTGAAGTTCAGTCTTAGTCTCTGGGGCTTGTGCTTCGTGTCTGACCCCACGGCTCTGCATGTGAGCCAGGGATGGGGCCCAGCACCCACAGACATGCCAGTGCCATCCAGCTGTGGGAATCTCTGCTCCCCACTGGGGCATTTTGGCCTCTTTGAGCCTGCCATTCCCCATTATTCTGGTATTAAGTCATTTCACAGGATTCTCCTTCCTCTGCCAATATACTCAGACCTATTTATTTCAGGGTTTAAAGAGGTTTTTTTGCGAGCTCTGCATACATCATTGTTTCAATCTTCCGCTAAAAGCTGGTCCCTTTCGCCCCTCAATTCTTTCTTTCACTCTGCTCAGAATTCCCTTTTTATTAATGAGGTGCCCCAAACTAAATAGTGTACAGCTGCCATTTCACCCGGGGTCTATGGACTGGAACAAACAGTTCCCTGTTTTATAATGTAATACTTCTATTTATGCAGTCGCTCTGGAATTGCTTTCTTACACCATTGCCTTCTGGGTTTCTCTCATTTAATGCGTATTAGGGTTTTTTTTCTTCCTCCTCCCGAAGTGTATGAGCAACTTTAGTCTAGATGATAGACTTCCTTTCTGTATTTCAAAATCCTTTTGTATTGTCTTTGGCCTGGAGTCATGTTTTTGCTCTCCACCCACCTCCCTCCCAATCCTGCGCCCCTCCCACTCATACGCTCTAGCTACGTTTATTTATACTCTTTACGAATGACAAAAGGGACAAATTATTAGGTAATACTCATATTGGCATTAACAGTAACTCGGTTCTGTTTCAGAGACTCCTTTAAGATAACTCATCTTAAAATACATCCTTTTCCCTCCCACTGGGAATTGACTCTTAAAAACTTCTTGGAAGCCGGTCTTCAAGAAAAGGGACATTGTGGGCCTCGTGGAATTAAGACATTGAAGGTCATCAGCTTCAAGTTTTGTAAACACAGACTTTATAAAATACAGGCATACCTCGTTTCACTGCGCTCCACATGCTTCATTCTTTTACAAATAGAAGGTCTGTGGCCGCCCTGCATGGAGCAAGTCTGTGGGCCCCATTCTTCCAGCAGCATTTGCTCACTTTGTGTCTCTGTGTCACATTTTGGTAATTCTCGCGATATTTTAAACCCTCCACCAGCAAAAAATATTACGACCCCCTGAAGGCTCAGATCGTGGTTAACATTCTCTAGTAATGAAGTATTTTTTAATTAAGATGTGTACGTTTTTTAGACATAATGCTGTTGCATACTTGCTACAGTGTAGTGCAAATGCAACTTTTATACACCCTGAGAAACCACAAAATTCGTGTGATTCGCTTGATTGTGATACTCGATTTATCGCAAGGCCCTGGAGCCGAACCTGCAGTATCTCTGAGGTATGCCTGTATTCCCGGTTTTCCCCTCTGGAACGTAAGGATTGGGACACTAATCGTCAGCTGGAAACATCATTCACGTAGCATAAGGCGGCCTCAGGGAATCTTTGGGCACCTTTCGGGAGCCCTGCCTGTTCTGACTCTAAGCCGCGTATAAACGGTGGCGCCGTCTAGGGTTTTCGTTCCTGGTATTCCGTCATTATCTGGTCAAACGATGGTGTTCTCTCTCCTTTCCTTCCTTTTCTTTCCTCCTCTCTTGTCCGCATACCAGAAAGTTTTACACAAAAGCCATCAGAAATAACTTCCTTTCCTTCTCTGAGCCCAGGACCTCAGACCCCAGTCTCCTGTCGCCTTCTGCAGGTGGCGGGGCTTCCCTTGCTGAGGCCGATGGAGTGGACTCTACCATGGGTTCTTCCCAGTGGGTGACAGAAATATCGCTTCTTCAAATCTTACTTGTTAACTTAAGCCCACGTGTTTTCCAATCAGTCAGGCTTACCACGTAGCCTGCCAACCCACGTGGAAGTGTGGAGAAGGAGAAATTGTGAAGGTCTCCTCTGCCCTTCAGAACCTTGTGGCAGTGGCCAGGATTTACACCCACCGTGGGCCCTTTAACCCCTTGAGAGGCCTCATGACCAGACGTAAAGCATCTAGGTCCCGCCCTGCGGCACCAAAGGCCTGAGTCTCGGTTGCTGACCATGTGCTAATAAGTAGTCCGCCCTCCCCTACATGGTCCTGCTTGTGGTCAAGCTTCACCCTTACATCAGTGGGCAGGCTGAGTCCTGTATTATATTGTCTTTAACCGAGTGTGATGGTCTTTGTCCATGCTACAGACATGCACGCGTGTACACGCACACACCACACACACACACACACACACACACACACACGGCCTTCCCATTTAAAAAAAATGTCTTGGAATTATACATCTCAGAGAAAAGAAAGTAACCAAAGTAGATGAGGTTCACTGCATCCCAACATTTTTTGTGTGCGACCTGGTCTTTCGGTTTGTGGCTTGAGTGTATTTTCTGCAGGAGCAAGTGTTCTCCTGACTTTGTTGGGACTTAGCCTTTCTGTTTCATCCCCGCACACAGATAAAGGAAGAGAAAGCCTGTTGTTGTGGCCACACCCTGGGTTAGATCTCCCAGTTGCTGGCTTCGGCTGTTTGCTTCCCCTTAGTTGACCAGAAGCTCTTGAAAGATGGAAAGCTCTCGTAGGTGGATCGTGTGTAGGATCAGCTTCCCCGTTTGCTTATTAAAAAGGCATTTCTGGCTCCCGGGTGAAACCGTAGTGAATTTCACTCTAGCAGTGCCCTCGGCTTCCAGAAGACAAGAGGTGCTTTGTGTTTCTGTCCTCAGCCTTCCTCTCCTTTTCCTCCTCCTGTTTCTCTTACCCTCGCCTCAACTACTTCTTTGACGGAGACGTCGACTTCCGAACATTGCACAGAAGTAATTTAATGATTCTTCATTGAGCACCTACTATGTGCAAGACGTTGAGTTGGGGGCGCGGCTGCTGCTCTCCTCTCAGCTCTTGGTGTGGATACACTGCATAACGCGCCAGCGCAGGCATCGGGGGCAGCTGGACGGTGGCTCAGTTTACAGAGGGCACGCTCATTCAGAGTTCAGGGGAATATTTTGCTTGGAGCGGAAGACGGCGGCCTCCTTCACTGACACATCTTTGGCGTTCAAGGTAGTGAATTCCTGGGGTCAGGGAGGCAGACACAGCTGGCCAAGTGATGATGTGGTTTTGGTGACAACCTTTACTGGAACGCTCACCGGCTTCACGTGATGGGTTATTTTTTTGAACCAACTTCCAGGGAGCTCTGCTTAACTCGTACAGTTTAAGAGAATAAGAAAATGCACCGTTTTCCACTTTCTCGTTTGTTTTTGTTTTGATTTTTCAAAATTGGCATAAGGCTGCCCTCTGAATATGAAGTGCATTTTTTTTTTGTAAATGGCTAAATTATATGCAATTTCAGCGTAATTTTTCTCATAGCGCTAAAATACGTTGTGGCCAGTCTGCAGTTCTGAAGCGCTGTTTTCATAAAACCAGCACGTTATGCTCTTTCCTTTTTCCTTTTGACTGTGTGTCTTGTCCATGGGGTTTGGGGAAAAGTAGGGATAAAGTATTTCTAACTAGAAAAGTTAAATGTAAAACGAACGTCAGAACAAATTGGGGTGACTGAAAATGTAGGCACTCATGGAGGAGTAGAGAAGATATGACTTTATCTGTTTTACGTCCGTTCCCTGATGAAGGACTATTGGGATAAGGACTGTGAATTTCAGTGTGCTTTTTTAGAAAGCTGCTTTTCAGTGCAAGAATAAAGAGACATCATTATGTATCGACATGAAAAGAGAATATAATATTGTTAACTGAAAAATGGAGTTTACAGAATAGCATATAGTTTGGACTCTCATTTTTTTTTAAAGCTTTTAAACTAACCATTCTAAGCATAGTTTGTAATTGGCATTTCTGGCTCTTTTATGGGTGGGATCTAATAGAGTATCAGGCACATGGCAAGAGCCCAAATAGTGGTGGAGCTCATTGACAGAGGTATTAGCAAAATTGCTCACAAGAAACCAAGGGGTGAACCTCGGTTGTCTTTGGTTCATGGAGATAGTTTTCCGTTTGCCAATATAAAGTATACGTAGTTTGATTACTGTCTGATTTGCCTGCATTTTGCATCTACATGAAGAGGACAGGAGTACGTCTTAGGGTGTACACTGTCTTGTTTTTTTGTTGGAACAGAGTTCCTGATTTGCCTTAATTAGTCCTCTAACAATCTACAAAGGTCAGCGCCAATTGCCTGTTCATTTACATTTGTAATTGTGATGGCTTCTGATTACATATTCCTTGTCTTAGTCCGTCCTCTAAGTATATGCTACTGTGTCCTCCCCTCCTCCCACACACGTGTGTGCATGCCTAGGCGCGCGCACACACACACACACGCACACACACACACACGCACACGCACGCGCACACGCACACGCGCACGCGCACACACACACACACACACACACACACACACACACAC